>NC_085000.1:23707039-23804539 GCF_963854185.1 Sardina pilchardus | reverse complement strand
CTCTCTTTCTCCCTCTCTTTCTCCCTCTCTCTCTCTCTCCTTCTCTCTCTGAATCCCACAGATGCTCCGCCAGGCCTCAGCACCTCCCATCGCCGTGCCCAGAGGCTAGTCTTCAGCACTTGTTTTTCACTTTTCATGGTCACCCAGAGCAGAACAATTGTGCTCAAAACAATCATTATCATTTCCGCTTTGGGTCACTCGCGTGGTTTGGTAGGGTCTTAGAGAACTGAGTTGTCAGGGGGGAAAAAAACAGGCTGCGCTGAGGAGATTCAAAGTAAACGTTAAGTCACACTGTGTGCAGGACACAGTTGCAACAAAGGCTGGCTAACAGACAGTGTGACGTATGACTAAGTAACAGGTATGTGTGAGATGGGCTGAGGGAGTGAAGGGAGCAAAATGCTACGTGTGAAACCTAGTGAGCTGTGCAAGTGGCTACAAGAGCTCTCACACATGCTATACACAACAGATGACACACATGCAAAGGCTCTTATGGACACTTTTCCCTCACACAAACTCACAGCACACACCTATATGTGTAATGGCAAACACTCACACACACACACACACACACACACACAAACACACACACACCACTCACACACACAGACACACACACCACTCACACACACACAGACACACACACACACACACACCACTCACACACACAGACACACACACACCACTCACACACAAACAGACACACACTCACACACACACACACACACACCACTCACTCAAACACACACACACACACACACACACACACACACACACACACAGGTCAGTGAGAGGACAGATAAAAGTGAGGGAGCTAGCTGACAAGCACAACAAAAACAAACACATGTTGGTAGAGCAAACATACGTGCCATGCCTGGCTCCGTTGATTTAGTGTAGAGTTACACCAAATGGAACACCGCTGCGGCTAGCACCGCGGTGATAAGCCTCTCACTGGCCATTGGTGCTGTGCCATTATGAAATCTCATTGTAAGCTCAGAAGATCAGCTTTCATCTGAGGGCTACGATGATTTCAGTTGTGCCAACAGACAGCCAAGCCGCCTTATACCATATCGACTTTTCACACAAAAGCTAAGTAGCTTTAGCAGCACTCACACTAGCCACCACAAAAGGCCTCTATGTTGTTATTGTTTTGTCTGGGAACGGCTGTATTATCAGCTTACTGATGAGATCTGTTCAATTGCAACCTAAATAGAAAAGTGGAGCACAGACAGTAGCTAAAAACACGTGCTTTTGAGCTCATGAAGGCAGGCTGGAGCTGTCTAAACAGCCTCTGGTCTCTGCAAACTATATGGAGACAATGCTGCATTGTTAAAAGCAGTCTTGGTTAGCAAAATATGAACTGAACTGATTGAGTATGTAGTGCCGATGTAGTGGGTGAAGATGTGTGAGAGACAGATGGAGAATGAGTGTGGATTGGCTCAAACTGAGCATGTGTGTGTGTGTGTGTGTGTGTGTGTGTGTGTGTGTGTGTGTGTGTGTGTGTGTGTGTGTGTGTGTGTGTGTGTGCCAGACACCCAGAAAAACGAGACAAATGGTGGGACAAATGGCCTCCTGTCCTCACAAGACGTTTGAGCATTCCGGCAGCTTCTCTGTCATGTCCGAGCTTGCATCACCTCTCTCTCTCCTGCAGAGCTGATGGGGAGCAACGGAAAACTCCTGTCCATCTCTCTCCAATTCTCCCTCTCTCTCTCTCCCATTCTCTCTCACTCTCTTCTCTATTATTTTCTCACTCGTTTTTCTGTATTTGCCCTGTTCTTTACCCCAGTGCTTTGTGTGCCACAACACTGACATTTTGGCATTTGAAGGTAGCATTTGAGATGTCAGCGGATTTCTGTTTCTTTGTTGGCATGCACACCTTCATGCCCATCTCTCTCTCTCTCTCTCTCTCTCTCTCTTTCCCTCTCTCTCTCTCTCTCTCTCTGTCTCTCTCTCCGTTTGTGTCTCTGAGCTGAAATCTGCCCCCCCCCCCTCCACATTTTTTGTTCCTGCAGAGATACAAACGGCAAGACTCAGCAGATTTTTCTGCCTGGACTCGATGCGACCCCCCTCAACCCACACCACCCCCGGCCCACCCCCTGATCCCGGTGGATCTGACAGACCCATATTGCGTGCCGCTGGTAATTAATCCCGCACAAACGAGGAAGTGTGAACACAGCTGCATTTCCACATGGCTGCACCTATCCCAACCACAGGTTTTCCCCTGTTGCCATAGCCACGATTTACAGTCGCCAAGGGCTCCACTGTACACACAATGGCTGAGAAAATTACTGATTCTGAGAGAAAAAAAAATTCTGCTTCTTTCATAATGCAATTATTTAGGTCATTAAACATTTCACCAAGTGAACTTCAGTTGAACTTTTTTTTTGTAATTATTAAATGCTGCAGCTGTTGTTAAAAAAAGCATATGAAAGGAATTTGAGAAAAAATGTCATGCCTCAAGTAAACAGAGTGAATAATTCATGCATAACCTTTAGCTAATACACAAACTCCAGCGACACTTCCAAAGCATCCAGTCCATCCTGAAAGGCAATGCATAAACTGCCAACTGCCATCCTTAGCAACAAAATCACCCTCAGCAACAACAACAAAAAAAACTTGTCACCTCATTTTTTCGGAACTGAAGAGAGTTGGTAGATGAAAGCCACCACTGAATGGGGCGGCATCTGCCCACTTCACTGCATGAAGGTCAACACATGACCAAATGGCTGCCCCGTGCCAAGCTCCTGCAGGTCTCTGGCACCTCCCGGTCAATCCCATGGATCCACTGACCCTGAAGCACCAGTGGCTAACGCACTGGGGGACTTGACTATCCTCCCATCTGCGTTCAGACAACACTGTTGAAGCATGTGGGGAGATCACCTACTGCTGCCAGTGCACTGATTACTTATTTATCAACAAGCATTTAATTATTTACGCTGTTAACACTGCTGGTATTTGTGGTTGTGATTAAGAGAGCAGCGATTTTCGGGGCAAACAGATGCAAACTAATTGGGAAAGTGTTTAAGCTACTATTTGCAGAGATCTGCGATATGTAACGCCGATTTGTCCTTCCACCGTTGCAGTGAATGAGCTCGTCGTAACCTCCCAACTCTGCAAAAACCAAGTGTTTGTTCCTTGAAGTTAAAGGTGCCTTCTGGATGTAAAAGTTGCTCCCTGACCCAGCGAGGGAGTGTTCCTGTTTGGATGATGAATGGGAGGGGAGAGGGAACAGCACCGCACCTCCACAGGGCTCAGGGGAGATTTCCAGGTGCTCCCAGCACCTGCAGAAATGACAGTTGTACGCGCAGGTCAACCGCCGCGACACACAAACAAGATTCCGCCCCTACTGGAATGCGCTTCTTAATGAAAAGAAAGGGCAGAAAAGAAGAAAAAAGAGGAAAGAAAATACAGCTAGGGGTCACTACACAGGAGACAGGAAAATACAACAAACTCTCCCTAAAACCCCATCAGGCAGCTGTGGCCAAGCGGGCAGGTCAGAGGCTAACAGCTGAGCTCGTCTGCTGTCGATGACTGAAGATCAGCACCAGTCGCCTCATCGCTGGGCAGGGGCCAAACTAAATCTGCCCATTCTACAACCTTCTCCACCCACACCCACAGCACTAGCCAACCTGCTTGACACTGGGCGAGGCCGAGGGCACTCTCACACTCACACACACACAGATACACACACACACACACACACACACACACACACACACACACACACACACACACACACACACACACAGATACACACACAAACACACACACAGATACACACACACACACACACACACACACACACAGATACACACACAAACACACACACAGATACACACTAACACACACACACACACACACACACACACACACACACACACACACACACACACACACACACACGCACACACAGACACTCACACACACTCACACACACACACACACACTTCCTCTGACTGGCAGGGCCAACAGCTCCAGCTGAGCTGCGGGGGTCGGAGGAGACGCAGGAGTGGGCGACGACAGATGGCCTCGGCATATGCGACCCAACTCGCCTCAGCTGCTCGGCGTCAACCCGCAAAACCTTAAACATTCAAACACATTAAACATACATGGGGTTTTCACTGGCCCGCAGACAGTCTGGTGGGAACTCAGGTAAAAAACAAACCGAGCTCGACCCAAGCTGTGCTAACAAGTAAAGGGCGTGAGGAGACACTCATTAGTGTTGCACAGTAAGGAACAAATCTACGGACATGCACACGGACAACTGAACTGAAACGGCAGCCAGGTGGTAGAACTGGCTTGATGCTCTCGCCATCCCTTCCACCTGTGCCTGTGTTATCAATGGAGAGAGAGACTCAGCTGCTAATGTTGACTGTGTGAAGATGTGTTCTCAGCACAGCAAAAAAAAACCTGTATGACCAAACAGCATGACCAAGATAATCACTCTAAAAAAACGTTATGCTTTGGGCAATTACGTTAATTTGACATCACTGTGCATGTTGGGTGAAGCATGACCAGCAAGCAAGATGTATTCATGGCAAAAATGGGGAATAGAAAAATACTATTGAAGCATCAGCATTTGAATGTGGTTTTCTCCTTTAAACTCACCTACTTAATCAGACTCTTTGCACCAGGCGAAGCACTTTTAGAAACAAAGACCTCAACATGCGGTGCCAATGCCAACCAGTAAAACCAGTAAAAAAAAGACAGAAAAGCCACAGACCGGACATGGCCTTATTATTTTCCTCTTGGCCACCTTGGGCATGCCATGCACCCTCCCTCAGTTATTCCAGTGGCGACGAGGCAACTGCGCCCAGACAGCAAATGCATACATGTCATACCAGAGACTTAATCAACTGAGGCGGCCCTTGTCAGCTGCCTCGGCTTCACAGCACGGCTGCCCTGGCTCTCGGCGCTGCATATCAACCCCATTCAGATCTTTCTAGAAACCACCCAGCGGCAGAGATATAAAATATGGGAAGTGGAAGTAAATCTTGCAGTAGCTGTTGTTCTGTCAGGTGACTGGGGTTGAGGGAACTGCCCTCTTGGGGGACAAACAGCAGCTACCTGCACATCTGGTGGGCATATGTCCCCCCCCCCCCCCAGTTCCACCCCCAAACTCCTTTTTTTGTCTGGGGGCCGGAGGATGGTGGGGGGGGGGGGGAAGAGGGTGCCTGCATCAAGACGCAGCCAGCCTTCATGTTTAACAAAACCACAACACAGAACCACATTCCACCACACAGCCCTGTGCGTCTGAAGTGTGTTATAAAAACTACAGACGCGGATTACGTGCATGAGAGGGATTCAAGAGACGTACAACATGCCTCGTAGCGTGTTCCCGAGATCAGGCGAAAAAACAGCCGTTGCCACCGCCGAGGAGATCCACTTAAGTCTCCGCCCGGTCAGCAACAGGCTCGCTCTCGAGCAGCCTGCCGGCTACAGGGGATTTACGGCTTCTTTTCATTTTTTTCTTTCGGTATTCCTGTTTTTTTCTCTCCCTTAAACCTGTGGAGAACCACTGCAATGATTCTCCCAAAACCCCTGCAAAAACCAAAAGCTATGAAAAGGATGAAAAGACCCTATGGGAAGAGATTACATGAGGAGAAAGGGAAGGACAGATAGAAAGAGAGCGAGAGAGAGAGAGAGAGAGAGAGATGAAGAGAAGAGGAGATGAAGGGGAGGAGAGGACAGAGATGAGAGAAGTTCATATGTGAGGGATAAAAATGGTACAGAGAACCTACAGAATGATGAGGAAGAGATGAATGGAGAGCTGATGAAAGAGAGAGGGACAAAGACAGGGAAAAGATGGAGGAGGACAGAGAGAGAGAGAGAGAGAGAGAGGTAGGAAGACTCTGGATGTAAGGATGTAAAGGGTTTAAACTCATTAAGCCATAAAGAGATAACACACAGACTACAGACTGCAAGGCCACTGTAAGACAAAGTTAATTTAAACATGAGCAGTGCCGACAGAGAGAGAGGGAGAGAGGCGACAGGCTACATGGAAAATTTACATTGGTTTGAATATTTAAAGCCAAGTGGGGAGGATTTATTTGTGTGTGTGTGTGTGTGTGTGTGTGTGTGTGTGTGTGTGTGTGTGTATGTGCATGTGACTGTGACTGTGTTTGTGCATATCTGTTTGTGCATGTGAGTGTGAATGAATGTGTTTGTGTGTATGTGTGTATGTGTGTGTGTGTGTGTGTGTGTGTGTGTGTGTGTGTGTGTGTGTGTGTGTGTGTGTGTGTGTGTGTGTGTTTTATGAGTGTTTATGGAAGGTTAGATCCAACAACCATAACAATCTGGCTTCTCTGATCAGTGCTCTGTGCATGCGCAATCACCAAAATAAAAAAAAACACAACGTGTTGCTGGTTTTTTTTTCTTTCTTTCTTTCTTAAACCTTCTGTAAATTACTCTCACATAACCCAATATTCCAATCTGCACGCGTTCTCCATTTGAGAAATAAAGACCTACAGAACACAAAGGGCCCGAGCTTGGCACGTAGTCTCTGTGTGGGTCCGATTTGCATGCATCAGCCACATTTTGAGCAGACTTCAGCGACTACACCCCTGCACAGAAGATTTTTTTGCTCTCGCTCTCTTTCTCTATTCTGTTTGACAAGCCAAACAAAACATCACAGGGAGAAAAATCTGCTCGTTGTTTCGCAATTTTTTTTTTTTAGTTCTGATGTGCTTATAGGCATCCAGAGACACACTCCATCATAAAGCATTTAGAGACAGCCTCTCTGCAGGCAACCAGTTCTATGATATCCACACACCCATCTGGGGTAGTCTACGGGGTCTGTGGCTGATTGTAGATCAGCTCAAAATGTTCCCAGTACACATTAAGGATGCTATTTGATTATAGTGTCAACAAAATATGGAAATCAATACAATGCTTCACATCACCAGACATCACACATGACGCAATGGGATAAACTTTCAGGTTAATGTAGATCCTTCTGATAGATTTCAATATAACCCGTACCACTTGCTGTCCAGTTGAGTATTTACTAGCTTTAATGTCTATCAACACTACTAGGTAGAGGAAGTCTCCCAGGTATTATTCTTATACCAGTGTCCTCTGGGAAAACAAGGACTCAAGTCCATCAATAAAAAGTAACCGAGGAGCAAGCGATAACTTGGCAACAATGGGAACTTAGAGGATGCAAAAGTCACATGTTTCCATGAGACAGAGGGCTTCCTCCAGTCCAGAGTGCAAAGTAAGTGCAAACCCTCTCAGTCAATGCATGAACAGTGCAAATCTATAAGTCTATTAGCTTCCACAAACAGTGCAGTGGCTGATGGCAGACTGTGGTATGCATTAAGTTCTAAATCAAGTCACTACAGTGCTGCGGCTATCGCACATCTATGCTGGTACATATGTTACGCTCCTCTGGAATGATAACATTTGTCACGTTTGCCCATATGCCAACATTCCAGAGGAACAGCTGATTAAGAAAAGGAGCGGTGGCCAGGGAGGCCTATGCTGACAGCAACCAATGCAGTGATGACCGACCGGTGTTTTAAAATACACCCTCGAATGACTGACTAAACGCCCACCAGAGAATATAGACACATTCAGAAATCATCATGTTGAGTCAAAAAGACAAAGAAACAAACACAACATCCATCGTCAGTTAATAATATAAAAAGGAAAAGCCTTCGCCATCCTAAAGAACAATGTTATTTTGTTTTAATGTTCTACTCAAACTAATTCATCTGACCTTGGCTCCAATAAACTGATGAGGACTTAACCCTGCTCCAAATAACGGCAAAATGGTTTCTAGGTAGCACTCCAAACGCTCTGCTAATCTCCTACCTGCCAGGCAACAGCATTGCTCGCCGCCACAGATCAACATCCCAAGCAAACACCCCATAAACTGCTCTCCGCAGGCCATGCCGTGAGACCCTTGTTGCCACATTAGAGAGCAAGATACTTGTCACACTCCACACAGTTGCCTGGAAGTCACCGATAAATCATACTGACATCCTGGTTTCATACACGCTTGTTTTTAATCACCATAAATCTTAATAAAACACCAAGACTTCATATTGCCATGTTAGAAAAGGACCCAGGAGTGGAGTTCTTCTCCTGCAGTGCCTTCCATGCATTCCTGCATGACACTGTAACTATACACTTCACGTTTTACGTCCATGCCCCCCCATTTAAATAAAGCATGTCTCTTTAAGCTGGGCTGTGGTAAGCACATACAAATTTCAGCTGAGTCTGTGCACACTACACTACTTTTTTTTTTTTTTCAAGCACAGGGGGAGGCTTCACCCTGCATTAGCCTCATCTCCAAACCTGGTCCAGGCCTCTGGACTTAAACCCAATGAACCGTCCGAGTGCACCGCGACCCCCCCGAGGACTGGAAATGAGGTGGGTCGCCATCCTCGTGAAGAAGGACTTTGCACAGATGCATCCGGCTGTCATTACCAAGTGCAAACAGTGAGCTGTCATAAAAAGTGCTGTTACAGGTGCCTTATACACCCCTGTTCCAAGCAATTGTCCACACGTGTATTAGCCACAAATCAATCTCAGAGAGAAGACTAAGAGTGATGTTAAAAATTGAGATTGCAAATGTAAGCTGTTTGATGTCTGAATGCCATAATGTGTGATGGCTATACTGTACATCACAATGTAACCAAAGAAGATTACACTGTAACTACACATAATGAATTGACACTTTTTGATTATACATCCGTTGATGTTCCACCAAAGATTACAAAGTGATACACTGACAATTCCCATGTGAATACAGGGTAGGCTACAGTCAGAATGTTTGGGCTGTGTCAGAAAGTTAGAGGAAACTTATTATGATGAGCAACCATGAAAAGTAGGCTATGTCCACAAGACAACAAACAACTGTGCACCACCACTTCAATACAAGCAGACTTGATTATGTGTGAATTAAGGATACAAATGAAAGAGTAGCCTATTCATAACAAGAAAAATTCGGTGTAAGAAGGATTTTCACATTACAACCTAAACGGTATAGCCTACTATTAGTGTTGGCAACGCAACGCAAAATGTCTATTTATGTGAGGATACTGCACAGCAGCCTTCAATAACACTTACCTTCAATGAAGGTTATGAGTACAATTTGATTTTTAGATACAGTCGCCATATCGCCTTAAAGTTCAGTCATCCTCCATGGTTGAGCCCTCCTTTAAACACCATTATTTGTAAGCATCATTCCCATAACAGATATTCCACTGTAAAATGCGACTGTCAAGATGCAGACGATTCTTTCATACAGAAAGATCCTCCTTCACAAAAGAGCGCAGCAGAAGGGTTTTCATGAGAGAGAAAAATGTTGAGAAACATAAATAAAACGCGAAAGGATTTCCAAAACAGCTCGCGTGCGATGCCCCCTGAGACAAGAGCGACTGTTTCAGACTGACTTCTACTCTCAGGTTGGAGGAACTCTGCGCACCGAGAGGGGCGAGACCAAATACGCCCGTGAATGGGGGGTACAGGAAAGCGAACGGCTCGTTTCTGCGAGAACATCAGCTGGCATAATAATTATTACGACTGTCATGTTCATGGAAATTACAGATTGAAAGAACTGCCGTTCGTGACCGACGCGCCCACGTCACTCATTACCGAACCGTTTCACTTCAATCCTATACTCCTACTCCTGGAGTTCCGAAGTCTCTCTCACCTGTAAACTTCTCACTGTGCCGAGAGCTTGGCACAAAAAGTTCACTGAAGTTCGTCCAAGTTACTTCAAAGGAAGACCAAGACTTGGTGCTGGCAGCGTGAATGGTGACCATTCAAACACGCAGCTCTAAAATTCGACTGAATCCCGTGTAAATAGTTATAAACTCCTTAGTGTTTTGTCCAGTGAGTGAAATAGTTTAACCCACACACTTTTGAACAGACAGCAGTCTGCTTTGGTACAAATAAGCATGCATGTTGCATCTAGTTACTGTAGCAGGCCTACCAAAAGGAGATTACCATCATTCGTTAATGACCAGTGTGCTCATTTGCAAACCAATAGCTGGTAATTTGCCTTCAAATGGGAAGCTTCATTGAAATGTATGTTCATTCACACCCAAGGGTTGTCCTTGCAGATCTACCACTCAGCACAAATGCTGTATGTTAGTGTATTTAGCTTACAACACAAAAAAGGACTATATATCATTTCTCTTATTTTGGATCATTTTGATCACTTTCGATGTCTTCCAATTATATCTAAGTAGCCTGCCAAAATCAAACAAAAATATTGTATTTGTCTTACATACTACTAAACAAAGAACAAATTCACAAGGTCTTATGACTAAAATGGTTTGTCACATGTAGGTGAAAAGTCAGTTTTATCAAAAGGTTGGGCAATGATACTGGTGTGTGTGTGTGTGTGTGTGTGTGTGTGTGTGTGTGTGAGAGAGAGAGAGAGAGAGAGAGAGAGAGAGAGAGAGCGCATATGTGTGCCTGTCTGCATAAGCCTGTGTTCCCTTTCAAGGGCACACATCTTCTAACAGAGTATCCATCACATAGAGCACAAACAGTTTTCGCCTTTCGTAATCAGTGCCATGTGAACACTGAGCTTTTGAACTCAAAAAATATGCCACACTCCATATGGTGTAGAATCACACTGCTCTAATGCGCTCACCATCACAAACCACAGGTTTACAGGCCTCCTCCATACATGAAACGTCGTATTAAACACTTAAAGCAATCTATGTCATAACAGAATCAGCACAACATAAATACGCAGAGCGAGAACAAGAGCCAAACACAAAGCGGCAGTCAGTCAGCTGCTACCCTGTCATCTGGGATTTGCATTGGGGAGAGCGGGACAGCCTCTGTATAATTTTGAGCATGTGGATTGAATGGGGGGAAGTTCAACCGGAGCTTGGTGAACGGAGAGCATCTCCTGCCCCTTTTCCTGGAATTCTCCAAGGGCCGTGGTGGCGGCGGGTTCTCACACGGGTCGAGGGCGACTAACTGTGTGTGTGTGTGTGTGTGTGACCTGGTGCTGGGGTGAACTCCCGCAGAAGCTATAGCAGGAGGTTCATCAATCAGACCAGTGTGACACACAACAACATGGTCCCAAAATGATGCCCTATGCGCTTAAATACAAAGACGTTTTTCTACCGTTTTTAATATCAAATCCCCTCTAAATCATATAATTATACCGTGTGTCAACACTAAAATGCTGATTATCCTCTCTTTGAGAAAGTAAACCCTGTCATTTCAATAGGGTTGTAATTGTGTTTTGTTGAAAAAGCTTACACAACAGGCAACAACATCAGAAAACTTCCAAAATTGGGTGAGAGGAGTGAGGGGGCAGAAAGCTGGTGCCATCCCGGCACCAAATGGGGGGCCTGTTTAGGGATGTTTTGGGACTCTGCCATCTGTTAAACAGATCGAGACATAAAACGCTCCCCCACCTCCCCCTCACACAGGTGTTTACCATTAGCCAAGGTCTGAAGTGCTACTTTACAGCAGTGAATTCTTCCTCCAACACACTTGTTCCCGAAAACCACAACACAGGAGTGTTTGGCAACAATGCTTGTCAAAGGGCCTACATACAAATTAGAGGAGTAGGCTTCGGTGGCACACGACAAACCTCCTGGCCTTTGTGTGGTGGCTTGTTGCGCTAACGTAATTTAATTGGAAAAGCGTTAGTTTATCTATAGTCACTGGGCTATCAAAGCCAACTTTGCTCCACTGTTCCATTAATAGTATGATCCTGAGTGTTGGGAACTGGGACACGTTGGGTCTAATTTCTATGAGATCATGAGCAACACATCTTCTCGGGTCTTGTTTAAAAATGATTCATGTCCTAGTTCAAACCGAACAAATAGACATAAGCAACTCGCTGATTTAAACAGGCAGTAATATATGCTTTATAAGAAAAATCCCATCCACATTTTTATGTGGGGGCAGAGAACCAGCCATGTTTCCAGGACAATCCTCTTGAAGGTGTTGCTGAATCTTCTCTGAGGCAAAGGCACACAGTCTTCTGCTGAATGGGATGGGATTCTTAATGGAGCTGGAGATTTACTGCAGTCTAAAGACAATGGGCGCCATAGCAGCCAAGTGTGTGTTGAAACGTCTAAACACTGTAAAACGTCTAAACACTGTGTGTATGTGTGAGTACACTGGGGGTGGTGGGGGCGACTTCGCAACAGCTGATCTTGACACATTTAATGCAGCTCCTTTCGTTTCATGTCAGTTGGCAGTCCTTTCTCTCTCTCTCTCTCAACAAACCGTCTCCTGGATTAATCCAGAGAAACCCCCCCACTCTCTCCCTGCAGAGTCAGTCCCTTCACACAGCTCCTGCTCGCTAATCCAGCGCTTGTTCAAACTCGCCACGAGGAGAAGCGTCAGCCTCCGAGACGTGGTCACACTTCACTGGCCTCTCCGCTGTATTCTCCAGACACGCTCGCTCGAGCTGTCTCTTGTTCTGTGTTCGCGCGATCGTCACGAAGACTGACCACACTCTGCATACGTGTGTGTGCGTACATTCCCTGTACAAGCTCATTTAATCAAAGTTCCATTCGGCTCGCTTGTGGGAACCCTAATGGGCAGTCTGAGAGGCAAGTCATGACATCAGAATGAATTAGTCTATATTAAGAGAAGCTACGGGAGGCCTGCGCTGCTGAGCAGTGCACTAACAGACTGGACACGACCCAACTAGGTGTGGCTGTCTGGCCGCCTCTCTCATGCTATCACATTACCTGATGAGTAATAAAGTCAGTGGACATCTGGGCTGCTGAGTGAACACGCATGAGTGCGCCGAGGGAGCGAGAGAAAGCACAACAGTGGGGTCAGGCTCATCAACGTGTCAGAGAGCTGGGGCTTTTTCCTGCACTGAGAGAGAGAGAGAGAGAGAGAGAGAGAGAACAAGAGAGAGAGGACGCTACCTCGCCACCTTCACAGGACACAGCGAGGCAGGCCCCTCCCTGAACCGCGCTTCCTCTGCTTCCTCAGGAGGCCGGGGTTCCAGTCCACTCCCAGGCCCCGCAGACAGCACAGCGCAGCACAGGGCCTTCACCTTTCACTTTCAGCCACACTCTAACAATAGCAGGAGGGCCTACAGTACATCCCAGCATATGCTACACACATTCACCAAAAAGCAGTAAGATCTATGCTATCAGATCTGTGCTATCAGAACAGGTATTGTATATTTACGCAATAAGCCCCGAGAGGCCATAGGTCACAGTGATTTAAAACAGCTTAGGGTTGTTGTTAAGCATGACGCGAAGCAAAGTCACATTTCAGTGGAATCACTGGAACCTACAGACTCGAGTGGCTTATTGCTTTTCTAAAACGGTTGCTATATATATATATATCTGGCAAGATTTCATCAAATAAATGTAGAGCAATGACAAATGTAACAATGTATTCATGGTTAATCATTCTTCCACCAATACATATATTTCTTCAATCAGAATGGTTGCCTAGCAACATCGAGACGCAGCAACTTCAACTTTTGAATCAATTTGTGCTGCCACAGTAACATAGAATGAAATGCGGTCAACGTGAAGAGTTTTACAACATCAACCACCAATAAATGAATCACTGCAGTATATTTTAGCATGGAGTTGATATACTGTACCTATCCTATCAACAATGTCATGTAACACACTGTATCTCTGTACAAGGCCCTGGCATCATCCGTTACGCAGTCTGCAACAGAAGCATGGCCCACATTCATCACTGTACCTGTTTCAAAGCCAGCAACTTTATTGTTTTATGACTGACCTTGACGGTCAGGCATGTTGGGACGCAAACTGAGGTGAGCCTGACGAATGTGCGACATTTCATTAGTGTACACATAAATACATGTCAACAGGATCTCATTTTGCAGACACAACTCAATGCTCTCCAATTGGCCTTGAAAAGGCATTTCTGTGACAACCACAGGGAGATCAGCTACAACACCTTTAAACGTACACTCACACCACATGCCTAAATTACATATGGTATGAGAGGCAATGTGGCATTATGTAACAGCTTTCCTACCACAGGAAAAAGTGATCCAGTAATGAAACCTGAGTGTTGTCCTTAGAGCTCACAAAAGGGCTTTAAGGAAAGGGAAGGGGGGAACTCCCGACAAAAGCAACCCCCTCCCCTTCTCCAACAACAATGAGCTATCCAGGCCAGCTCATTACTTTGTAGTTCTTTTGTTTTTGCAAGGCGAGGAGAGAAGACTTCACAAATACAGTGCGAGAAGAGAAAAGGAGAGAAGGAGATAGAGGGATGGAGAGAGGGAGAGAAAGAGAGAGAGAGAGAAATCTTAAGCCTCCTTAGAGACCAAAATGCTCTTTGACAGAGTTACAGAGTCCAGGCCCTTTGGAGTTGGTGCCTTTAATTTGACTTACAGAACTGAGGACCACAGGGGTTTCTCTCTCTCCTTCTCTCTCTCTCTCTCTCTCTCTGTACTCCCCAGTGGTAGCAGTGGGAGAGAGGACAATCCTAATAGTCCCTTTAAATTAAGCAAGATCCTCAGAGTTGTTTTAGTTCTGCTGCTTTGATTTATTGTGTGATTTACAAGCCCTAGCAAACCACAGTCCCTGACACTCTTGGCTATGTACACGCTTGTGTAGAATGCTGCAGAAGGCGCTGTGGTGATAGTCAGTCTGTGATTGTGATGATGTTGATGATATTGCCCTCTCTCAGGCGTGTTTATCTTGTGTAATGTCTACTGTTGAAAAACACACCCGTTTCCTTAAATTGTGCTCATTCTGCGTAAGTGAGGGTTTCAATTTATTACAAGCGTATTTAATTCCAGGGAAAAAAGCAGGAGGGAGAATGACAGTGAAGGAGAAAGAGGGACAGGGTGGGTAAAAAGAGACACTAATGAAGTATTCCGATGCAGAGGTTTTGCTGTGAATGTTAAGACGAGACATTCGGATGATTTTTTAATGTGGCATTCCACCACCCTGCCAATCTCCCTCACCCCCCCGACAGTCTGCTTTCTCTCGGGCTGATGGGAGACTGCAGTGGCCTGTGCGAAGAACTTCAAACAGCCACGGCTCTCTCTCTCTCTCTCTGTTTCTCTCCCTCTGTCTCTCTCTCTCCCTATCTGTCTCTATCTCTCTTCTTGAGTGGCTTTGATATCGGGCGCGAGCAGCTCGTTGCTGTGCAGAAAAACCCAAACACAGCCCTCGGTGCACTGCTGGTATTGCTGCACCAGCAACTTTGCTCCCAGTCTCAACCTCCCCCTGTCACCCTCACCCCACCAACCCGCCCCTACCCCCACCACCACCAACCAGGCAGCCCAACTAAGAAAAAAATACCACCGCCCCATACAAAGCACCCTGGAAATCAGCAGAGGGCATCCCTTCGCCTGATCCAGTGAACTCCTAACCTGTTAAATCACTACCCCGGCGTCTCCGAACTCGGCATCTCCGACCTCGCGTTAGATAACAGTTTATTTGGCGCGCGCACGAGATGCCACACAAGGGCTCCGGAGGCGCTGCCCTCGGAGTTGACGAGCGATGATTAAGATCTGATGATGGGGGATCTCACTCTAATTAAGAGGCTGGTGGCCCCCGGGGGTGGAGGCAAATCTTCCAGCTTTGCTGCAGTGAGCACAGGCCAGCCCCCTTTTTTGGAGTCTAATCAAAGTGTGTGTGGGTGTGTTTGTGTGTGTGTGTGTGTGTGTGTGTGTGTGTGTGTGTGAGAGAGAGATGAAAGTGTGTAAACTCACAGAGTGTGTATGAGTGGGTGGATGTATGAAAGAGTGCATTAATGTCTGTGACTGTTTCTCTGACTGTGTGTGACGATCACTCCACATGCGTGTGGAGCCTGTGTGAATTTTTCTGTGCCTGCTTGTGTGTGTGTGTGTAAATTTCTTTTCACATATACTGTTGGTGTGTATGGGAGCATATATTAGTGTGCGTGCATGTGTGTGTGTGTGTGTGTGTGTGTGTGTCCCACTGCAGGGAGGATGAACAGCTGCACTGTGGAGGTGGGGGGGGGGGAGGTGTGACGGCCCTGGCAAACTAACCAAAACACTCCACAGGGTCTCAGGCTTGTTGAGACCTGCGTTTCTCACACTCCCGGTCTCCCTGTGAGCTGTGTCCGGGCTCTGGGAAGCTGGAGGCTGGTCTGCCTGGGGTTAGCAGGTGACGTGCTGCATGCTCCAAGATCATTAGCACCAATGAGGCTTCCAAGAGTAGCATGCTTTTGCATCATCACATCTTCTCTCTGGTTGGTACTGTGTATCTGTGTGTATGTGTGTGCATGAGTGTGTGCGAGTGTGTGTGTGTGTGTGTGTGTTGAATCGGAGGGCCTCAGAGGCTGTGTTGAAAGCACGCAGACGACGGCTGTTTTGCGGCGTCCAGGAAGGGAGGCAACACCTGTTTTTTCGTCATCTTTTCCCTCCCCCCCCCCCCCCCCCCCTCCTCTGGTCCTTCCACGTCCCACGTGCCTCTCCCACTTGCTCCGTGCCCTACCTGCCTTTCATCAGCTCTGCGCAACATTCCCGGCATAACACCTGAGGGGCCTGGGGCTGCCATTCCACGCTATCACCGTGCTACACGCAAACAAGCGCTGAGGTATTAGCAGACAGACAAGACGTGCCTCACGGCAGGTTTAGCACAACAACCTTTACGCGCGGGAGGATTAGGGAGCAACAACATCACGTTGGGTAGCGATGAGACCGTGAGTTAGGGGGCTGGGAGCAGACAGATAGCGCTGCGCTATCGCAGCGTGAACGCCCTCTGTGGATATCACTGCTCATGTGAAGCGCGGAATGATACTACAAGCCATCGGTACAAACGAATGCATTGTGCACAGCCAGCGAGACGTGTGCAATCAGACACCGACTGCTTACCGGCGCTGAGGATTTCTAACATTAACTGCAAACACTTATTTAACATCAACCCATGTATTAACTATTGTGTCTACAGAGTTTTAACTTGATGAGGTATTCAACAGGTAATTAAGAGCTACAGGGCAGTGTAGAACCCAGGAGGTAAGAGCTCACATGCACTAACTTTAGTGTGTAGGTTGGTGCAGTGCAGCAAAAAGTGGTTGGAAAGAACAGGGCAGTGTCTGGGGCAAGAAACACTTCAGTGCAGTTCAGGTTCATCCATCACAGTCAACCCTGAAATAAGCAGTAATTGCTATCATATACACAGTGTAAAGTCAGACTATCCTGTTTGGCAGAGCACTTCACTGCATGCTGATTAGGGAGGCACTCAGACTGGAAAGAGGACTAGACCGCTGGCCACAGAGCACCACGGGGAACAGGGAACGGGGAAGAGCAAGAGCGCCCCCACTGGCACTGACCAGGAGCTGCACAGACACAGCAAAAAGCAAAACATCAGAGGTTCTGATCAGCTGTTAATTCAGTAGTGAATTTACTTGTCTTGTTAACATTTGGTTCATTTAACGACTATGTTGATCCGTAAACACTCCTGCCGTTAATGAGAATCTCACTGCAAGCAGTCAAATATTGAAAACATTTTCATAACTGAATAGCCTGAAATTAAGATCAAAATAAGTGTCAGAAAATACTCAAGCTACAATTCAAAATCCCTGGAAAATCGTGGACGCTTTCTAGTTACATTACATATAAAAGATGGGAGTAATTTGGTAGGAATATTGTCCTGAATTCATTAAAGTCAAATGCAGAACACAGAAATAATTCCGTCTTCTCCGCGTTGTGTTTAGGCTGATAAAATATGAACTATCCGAGGGCAACAAACGCAGCGTACTGTGGCAAATGGGGTCTTTAACTGACTGTGAAATGTTTGCCGCTCCTACAAGAACACTCCAGGGTGAGGGATTCCGTGTGTTTTTAGGATGATGCAAGCAGGCAAATGCTGGATGATATTTTCCCTCCACACCCATTGTCTCATGCACCATAAGCTGCCTAAGCTAAAAGACTAAGCTTTAAAAGATGGGATACTGATGGTAAAAAAAAAACAATTTGTTCCCCGAGGAGTTCAAGGCCGGGTCAATTTATGTGGCTGAAATGCAATCTTGGGGGATTTTTTTTTTTTACTGGGAATCAGCAGAGAGATGGGCAGATGAAGGTGACTTATGGGACGCCCAGTGTGCGGTGACAGGAGCGACAGAGACAAGAGAGATGGGGGAGATACTATATCACCACGGCTGCACCGCTACGTCTCTCCGTCTAGCTCCTCAACAGGCTGTTTAGAATCTCTGCTCCAGTTCAGCCTGTTCTGTTCCCACCTCCAAAAATAAAGAAGTTAAGTCTCCCTCCCTCTCTCCATCTCTTTCTCTCTCTCTCATCTTGCTTTCCCCCTCTTTTCTCTTCTTTCTCTTTCATTGCTGTTGCTGCTGTCTCCATGCACCCTCGCCTCCTCTCTGCCAAGCAGCTCGTCCTTGACACTGCAGTGAGCGCTTCCCAGCGCAACTCTTTTCTTCCCCTACTACAGTCACACCCACTCTATAGCTCGCAGTCTCACACCAATCACTCTCACTGGCTCGCCTTAAATGCTTCTCTCTGGAAGGAAGAACAGCAAATGAATGAAGATCTCCAGCTTCCAAAGGAGTGGCTCTGTTCATGATGGAATATCCTTTAATGCCCTGTAGTCAAGTCTCTCTCTCTCTCTCTCTCTTCATCTCTCTCTCTCTCTCTGTCTGTCTTTCACACAACCACTCTCTCTCTTTCTCTCTTTAGCACTCTCCATCTCTCTCTATCACTCGCTCTCTCAGTGTTTGCTTCACAACATGACCTACATTTTTCTGCCTGAGCGAAGCGCACAGATCTGTCACAGTTCGACTTCTCCACAGAGCCACAACACTCAATGAGCTAAACTGTACGACGTGGGGGAAACAAATGTGTGTCGGGAGGGGGGGGAGGGGGGTAGAGAGACAGAGAGACATAGAAATAGACATCGGGAGAGGGAGAAAAAAATGAGGAGACAGTCAACGGCAAAGGCAACCACTGCATGGCAACAATGTGGAAAATCCCTTACTAAAAATAGCGGCATATCGCGAGGCTAGCTGCTCTGACAGTGCAGCCAATAACCTTTCACCCCCGGGGCGCTGGCATGGGGGGGGTGGGTGCGGGGGGTGGGGTCGGTCCGTCAGAGCACATTTGCGTGAGTGACTCAGATCCAGATGTCTGGACTGAGCTGACAGGGTCACGTTCACGTTCAACCCCGCTCACTCTGATCGCTCTGCGACGGGGCGATGGCGTCTGTGAGACAAATGCGGGCATGTGATGTGCAATGGCTGCAGTGGCTGCTGCAGCTGCCGCCGAGCGCTTTTAAGCCATTGTGTGCACAGATGTTGCTGTGGCAGCCAAAAGCACCTCCGTGGTGACGTCCAGAAGGGTACTCGGCTGTTTACTTTTATTGAGTGAGGAGGTGGGGATGGAGGGGGGGGGGGGGGGGGGGGGTTGTGTGTAAGGGGGTCGTCCTTCAAACACTCTTGGTGTGTTGCGCTATACAGACAGACATTCCAGCAGCATTGGTCACACCCCAGTACAGCGGCTGTCCCACTGGTCAGGTCGATTTGCCTCAGACAGTTGATGTCTTTTGAAGATCCTCGATAGCCTCATCCTTCATGTCACTCCTGGCAGGGACGCCGCCAAATCAGCATGTAAATGGCAGGCCCCCCTCTTTAAGATGGGGGATTATTCAGGTGGACGTGTGGAGAGGGGCTCTGAATAATGGAAACCAAGTTGAAGTGGGACCCGTTTTACTGCAAGGTGTGGCGACTAGTGCTCAGTTTCTACCATCATTCTTCTCCACAAGAGAGTATATGAGCAGAAAACTGGGCAAAGCAGTTTGTTTAAAATCACACTGACTTTTAAACAAAGTGAGGCTCTTCCGTTTTAGTCGGGGTTAGTTGGTGCATTTGGGCAAAAGCCATTAATTCAACAGACCACGACAACAGAATTATTTAGACAATAAAACATTTACAGAGGTTACAAGGTGAAGCTAAGTCCCTGCTGAACTTCACAGTGAACTTGAATGAGACCCTTTGAAGGAGCCATCTGACATCAGACCCAGAAATGCCTCGTAATTAAAACGTGGCCAGCGAAGTGGAAGCCCCGCTGCTCTTTGAGGAATGGCCAGTCCGTGCAGGAGTTAATGCTTTCTAGTATGTGGGAAAAGCCACTAAAAGCCACTAATCTGCTTAGCCACAGCCTATCCCGTTTAATTTAGCCCATATTGTAAAGCACTATCGACAAAACCTACCAGAGAGAGTGTGATTTGGTATGACTAGTGTAATAATTTACTGGGTTTTAGGCAGGGCTTTGAGGAAACTATTTTAATCTCTTTTACATCAAAGCGCACTGACCGAATTAAAGCCCTCACAGTGTTTCCCTTATGATAATATCTGACAAGGCAAACAGTCTCGAGCCTGCATCATATGGATAGCATTACCTGACTGCAGCTTTGTTTGTCTTTGCACACTATACCAGAAACTGTCCTGCCTGCACTGCTCTGATCTCTGAGACTAGTCAAATCATTTGAAATAGTTATGTATTTCTTCCTAATTCCATCCATCTATATTGTGTCATATGAAAAGGTTAATGGCTATGTAATTAAAGGTTAATAGCAGGCTGTGCTAAAGGTTATGGCACCGTAATTAAAAGTGATTATTATTCACATCTTTTTAAGGGTAAGCACGCAGCCAGAGCTCTGTCAGATTTTCAGAGAACAGAAGTGCCAAACCCACGGAGCGGACTCAAAAGGCTCAGGGAGAGAGTTGGCAGATGTACTCTCTGTGTTTGAAAACATGAGCGTAAGCTGCTCTTCAGTCGGATGAGAGACTCTGTCTCTCTGTCTCCTGCCTCTGCCTACCTTCACTCTGTCACAACACTCTACCTTTCACTCCTCTCTCCCACCTGTTTCTCATTCTCCATCCAACTTCTCGCTTTTGAGCGTTCCCTCTTTGCTACTCGACACTATTCATCAATGTCTGACTAACTCACTCCCTCTCTCGCACTCCTCTTTAACTTACTGTCTATCTTTAACTGACTCCCTGTCCTTAACATCAATCACAGCTTTACCCATGCTTGTAGTCTGTTTAGTTGCACTGTATCCTTTAAGCAGCAACATCATTTTAGCCTCTGTAACTTGGTCTGATATGGTTTCTTATTTTGGCTGTAAGTATTCAACCTCTTCTGATAGCACTCAGAATCTGGACCTGTTTCTCATTCTCATGCTTGTCCTGCATGTAACTCCAAATGTGTATTTATTGGTCTTTGTAAGCTATGGGAAATACCTGTGTTATTTGCTTTCATATCATTTGAGATGCTCTCTCTGTTTTTTCATCTTCAGGCCAGATGATCCCCTGGGGTTTCTTATTTCAATTACGTGGAGATGTTGACCATACCGCAAACCATATCCACCTTTCATTCTCAAGCACGGGTTGTAAGGGCCGGCTTAGTAATGGTCTTGCTGTACTGCTGTAACTAATGTGTAATATTTGACTCTGGAGCAGGAGCCATATGTCTGCGGCTTTACAGATGTGCTGACCTATTTGGACTACTGTAACACAGCACAATAACTATCATTCCACTCTACAAGTCCAGGTCTCAACACTGAACAAAACATATTTAGCTCATACAGACTGAGTAACATTTAAATAAATACCGCAGGTCGTATAATTTACTCATATCAAGTACCATACAAAAGTCTTTAGGCCACACCAGAAGTACATTATCTTTAACTGAATGTACCAGTTAATAAATACTGAGACATGTCCAGTTGTCCAGTTGTGACATAATGCTGATTTTCTGACATAGTGGCCTCAATACCCTGCACGCCCCCCCCCCCCCGCCTTCCCCTGTGAGTGCTGGGTACAGTGTGGCAGCTGAAGCGTGCAGCTACAGTCGCGCATCAAGTGTCTCTGGCCGAGGTCAGAGTCTCCTCTTTGTCCTCAGCCTCCCTCCTTCTGATGGCTGACCTAGCTATGTCACAGACGCGGTCTCACACTCAGCTATCACCGGTAGCCTATATATAATCTGCCTCTCTTCCGTTGCCTTCTCTTCTCCCTCCATCTCTCTCTCTCTCTCTCTCTCTGGCAGTTCTCCTGCTCTACCCTTCCCTCTTCACACATCTCCTTTTTTGCCTCACTCCTCCTATCTCTCCTTCTGCTCTCCCTCCCTCGAATCCTCTTGTCTCCTCTACCTCTCCTCCTCCCCTCTCAGCCCAGCAACAGCAGAGGTTGGGTTTTTAGAGTGCCTCTAGTCTCTATCAGCATGTGCCCTTGCTGCTCAACTCTCTAGGGCCCACATAGCACAGCACCATGCAGCCCTACCCCCCCCCCCCCCCCCACCCTGACACACACCCTCTCTCTTCCTTTTCTCTCTTTCTCCCTGCCTACATCTCTCCCCCTTTCTGTCCCTATCCCTCTCTCCGCTCTCTCCTTTTTCTCTCTGCCTCTCTTCTCTCTCTTCCTTTATCACACTCTCCTTTCTCACTCTGTCTCTCTATCCACCCCTCATCGTCTTTCTTTGTCTCTCATCCCCCTCTCTATCTCTCTCTCTCTCTCTCTTTATCTCCCTCTCTCTCTCTCTTCCTCTCCATCTGCAGGGCTTCACACCTTGGCTTTGGCACACTAAGCAGGGACTGCGTCGAGAGTGCAGCAACCCACATTTCTCCCCAGCTCTGGCTGTCCCAGCTGGTGGGGGTGCGAGGCGCAGGCAGAGAGACTGAGAGAGAGAGAGAGAGAGAGAGAGAGAGGCGGAGAGGAGGAGAGCGGCAGAGGGAGAGACGGCGAGGGTGAAGGATGGGAGAGGGAGAGAAAAAGACTTTGATTTAGGCTCTGTTTAAAATATTCACCCAGCCTCCAGTGGCACAAGTGTGTGTGCTGCCCTGAATGTCTAATTAGAAACTCGAAGCAAAGGCTGTCCTAATTATGCTCCGCGCAGGATTCTCTCTCTCTTTTCCTGCCTCTCTTCTCTTCTTCCTCCTTCTCTCTCTGGTTTTATATCTCCACCTTCAACCACAAATCACCTAATACATCAAAATGCTCCATTTTCTGGCATCACCCCTACATCCTACCCCTCCCTTATCCTGCATGCGAGCTTCTGTGCACCTGCACTGTTTAGTGGACGGGCTACTGCTGACTGAATATTACATGGAACATGGAACGCCACTAACTACGCCCTCTCCGTGTTCCAATCGACTCAGACGGAGCCTGGCAACAACACCACCCTCTTTTGATCGATTCTAAAAATGTCCCAGTGACACTTGTGGGTGAATCTTGAGGAGGTGAAAAAAAAAGAAAAACAGCAAAGTTGTAATCAGCATAGCAAGGCACAGTGCACGGCAGCAGTGCCTCCGAGATAGAGGGGGGCTAAAAGTGGAAACACGGAGTTCAAAGACCTCCCGCCTCCTCCTGTTTGATCCTAATAATTTAGCCCCACCACATAAAAAACCATCAGTGATTCCATATGCGCTTTCCGCCCATGAATGGAGGGGGAGAGAGAGAGAGAGACAGAGAGCGAGTGAGCGAGCGAGAGAGAGGAGGAGGAGTGGAAAGGGTGGGGTGGATTAGTGGAGAGGTCTCCTCTGTAATATAGGTTAAGAGAATTATGCCCGTGGAGCCCTTTCCACCTCGGCCCCAGGGCCGACCCAATTCACACATGCAAGAGCTTGAAAGAAAACTCAAGAAGTAATCCCATGATTACACTGCATATAATGATCTGCAAAAAGAGGATAATAGCTTAAGTCTCTTTCTTAAGCCCAGCTCAGGCCCAACTCGCACCAGAGTTTGGGCCGAGTCTTAAACGCTTTGCATGTCCCATTGATATGATTACATTTATGTGAGAGAGAATGGATGGTGGGAAGAGAGACACACTTGCACTGGGAAATGAGAACAAGTGAAAACAGACCGGAGGCCGGAAGGACAGTCCTCTGTTTAAAATTAATGAAGTGTGAGGGAGAGAGAGAGAAAGAGAAAACATCAGCATGATGCTGAGGGTGGTACATTCACTGGACACAGGGTTACTGGGTTTAGAATGAGAGGACTGAGGGAGCTGTTGCAATGATCAGACACAGGATGAATAAACCTCTCTTCTGTCTGTTGTAGTCTACCCTTAGGCAGATCCAAATAGCCTTACAACAACTTAACAATAGCTGTCAATCTTAAGCGGAAGTTGTAGGCATTATAAATGACATCTGGGTTTTTTTCCACAGTTTGACTAGAAGGAAACCAGTTGCTGACCTGTGCCAAACGAATGGCAAGTGGACGTCTCTACATTTCAAGGTAATTAAACGGTCGTCTTGCCAGCTGCTTCTTGTTAACAGTCTGTTTCATTTGCAACCAGTGGACCTGTTCCCGCTCGCTACCTCGCTCCCAAATGGCACACGCACGTGGCATTGTTGCAAAGCGCGCTACCAAGCATCTCAGAGCCGATGCCACCCTCCCCCACATAGCGAACTGAATATTGTATTTACATAAATGAAACCGAAAAGAGGCCAGAGAAAAAGAAATCACACATATTGACGTTTTTGATGGTCTACATCTCCAACACGCTATCCTTCCTACCTGGATATGTACATGAGAACACCTTCGCTGCGCACAGACAACTCCCTGGATCAAAGATGCCATTTGAGGATAAATAAATGATCATCAAAAAACAAACAAGTATACTGAATAAAACACATTAAGATCCCGTGATTTATCACTGGCTGTAAGACAGAATGAATGAATGTTTTTTTAAATGGGCTAATTGCACTTAGGCTAAGGCAGTTAACATTGCCTTGTTTTGGTAGCCTACAGACTAAACCAACTGTGCAGCTAGGGCAATCATCCACAAGTTGGTCATCAAACTGTCATTATTGAACTAGCCTACATTAAAAAAAATTCTGACCTACATTGTTGTCTGTCAAGTAGGTCCCCAAACGACACATCAGGACCAAAGGCGTCAGCTGTGTGTATGAATGACAGCTAGGCTACTGACACATGTAACAACATTACATATTACCTTACATAAGTAACTAAAGGGAGAGGTTAATACATTCCCAATCCATATTTACCTGAGGTAGGATGTTGTTCCAGTGTTTCGGTGCACAATTCCAGGTTTTGGTTGTTATCATAGAGGAATCTTTATCGTTGACAAATCCGCCATAACAAATCCATGTGATGTCCAACTGACACGCGTTTCTCTTAAAATCTTCGCTTTCATGTAGACTCAGAAGTAAGGCTATTTAGCGCATCTTCAGCGGATGAGAGATGCTCTGCTCACCTCGAGTTAACTGGACCGAATGTCCACATTCCCTCGTGCTCATTGTGTGCCTCTGTTTACTTGGAGACTGGCATGCTTTCTATTATCCCCACCCCTCTCACATCGCTTGTACCGCTTCACAGACAAGGGTTTGTTATCATAGCTTCAGGTACACTCCGTCGCTCACGCCAATCACATAGCCTTCTATTGGTCCGATTCTACAACATATATGCTCTCATTTAACCCTTTCAGTGGAACACATGAAAATACCTAAGAGCACATTAATTGTGGTGGGTCTAGGCGTTGCAGAGTAAATGCATGAATCAAATAACAAATGTATGGTGCTTGCATTATTAATGCAGTGTTTTTAATCTGCGGATCTGCTGCTGAGCATATTGAGTAATTTGTTGACAGGGCTGTAAAGGGTTAATGCAATAATCCACATCAGCCTTGAAAGAGATGGGGGTGGGGGGGGGGGGGGCATATATCATTGTGTTTGCCACAACAGATTTGCTATAGGTAGCCCAACGAGGACCTGTAGCCTACTATGAATACATTCCATGCACATCTGAAAAATATAGGCACACCAGTGCAGGAAAGGCGCGTGGTGCGAAAAAGGTGTGAACAACGCATGGGGCGAAATTGTCGCCTGTTTGGCTTGGAGTGTAAATCCAGTAGCCTAATCATTTAGGCTATATGATATTTAAGCATCTACAGGACAACATCAGCGCAAGTGTAGGCCCCATACCTTTTGCTCTTCCAGTAAAACTATGACAAGCAATACTCAACAACTCAAACTAAAGTGTATCAGTGCATTATGGCAAGTTTAAGACTATTTCAGACTCACTTTTGCAGTTTCTGTTTTATACTCTCCATATTAGTTTAAATATCCATATTGGTTTAACATCAATCTCTCATCGATCTGCAATACTCTACAATCAGAAAGCAAACAGGGGTTTGGAGTAGTTTTTTTAAAAAATAAAAATGTATTAAAAATAAGACTGAACCATTGTGAGACGAAAGAGAGGTTAAAAGGGTCTGAAAACCTCATATGAACAGTGTGTTCACTCTACTCTAGTAACCTTGTACTCGACGATGACTACAGTTCATGGCCAGTTTTTAGCCAATTCAACAGGAATGGTTTCTAAGTCAGCAATTGCCCAGAACTTCATCCAGCTGGCACACTAAATGAATGCAGAGTGTGTGTGTGTGTGTGTGTGTGTGTGTGTGTGTGTGTGTGTGTGTGTGTGTGTGTGTGTGTGTGTGTGTGTGTGTGTGTGTGCATGTGTGTGTGTGAGTGTAATGGGAAGATATCACCCATCTCCTAGATCTGCCTAAGTCACCGCTCCTGTAGAGGCACATAAAAGGCTTCTTAAAGGCTTCTTTTCAGTCAAGTTCCTCTTCATATTAAAATGAGACAAAGGAGCTCTTTCAAGAGCAGGCCACGCTATAGCCACCACGGTGCATCCATGCACTGAGCGCCTCTCTTTGAGCTGCCACTGAGGATGGAGCTCAAGCGCAGGTGGCTCAGAGTGCTGATTGACATGTACGCCTCTGCTACATGGGCCACCATGAATATTAATAATTATGCTAAAAAGGAAGGATTCCCAGTTGTTTGTTTTTCCTAACGAACCAACACACAAATATATAAGTGAATGAATAAAACAAGATGCTTCCTTTCAGTGTTTCAATTGTTTGTTCTGCTAATAATCAACATACATTACTATTATATTCCTTACTTTCTGCTAGTCCAGTACCCAAAGGTAGGCCTACAACAGCTAAATGTGGGCCCAGAGCACAGCCCTCTTTCCAACAGCTCTTCCCAGCGCAGGCTTCACCTGTGTGCATTTGGATGCAGGTAAGGACCCCACTTAGCTCCACCATTCCGCCTACTCTGCCACCCATGACTCGGGCCATTCCAACAGGGAAAAAACATTCTCTGGCCCACTCAAGAGGTGACACATCTACCTGTAGGTGTATCTGAAATACTGTGTTGAGGAGCTCCTACAAGTAGGCCTTCCACATGTTTTTAGAGACGGTCTGCCATCCTCTGGACAACTTTGTTACTACAACTTTGAGTCTTAACTCCAGAAACCTGACTTAGCCCCTAGAAGCGCCCATAGACATTTCCCTGAGGTGTTCAACGCAGCCCAAGGATTTGTAGGAATGACACACTACAAGCCACATTGTTACCATGCCAACCCTTTTACGCGTTTGGGACTGACTGAACCAAAAGGGACTACGGCAGAGTTGTGTTATATTATTATAGTGTGCAATACTTTTTGTCTGAGTACTTTCCTGAGTGCTGATAAGTCTTGATGAATTGTGTTCTTTTCGATCATGAATAAGCAGGGAAATCCATTGTTTAAGAAACACACACACTTTAATAAAACTTGCTGTCTGTGCTATAGCGCTATCTGTGAAAAAATGTCAGTAGAATAAGAACATATTTCAACATTCATTACCCAAACGTTGTATTTTACAGAACACAATCCTACTTCAAGTCACATAATCCAAACGTAATCTACTCATTCAGATTCTGAATGTGGTTACACAGAATAATGTTTGACATCCTAAAGCAAAAGTTAGGGGGAAATATTTTCAACATAGTAACTTTACAAGAAGGGAAAATTGTTGTAACAATTCCAGTGTTCCATTCCATGTCTCAATTTTACAGAGCAAGCCAATAAAAATGGACTTACATTGATGGATATATTTTGGTATTGTTTGTTTTGATGTAAAAACATTCTCTGAGGTTTATGAAGAAGGAAACCAACAATAGGTCACGTGACCACCGTCATAAGTGGTTTAGCTCAAGTTTAAACAGCATCTTGAAAAGTTGTAGATCTACAAAAAAGCTCAATCATTTCTATCAGATTTACTTCAACAAGTGTAAAGCTAAATAATACTTTGAACTTAGACTTTTTTAAAAATCCAATAGATTTTACTTCCACTGAGAAGATAAACAAGGAAAATTAGGTCATTCTTAATGTCTTACAATGATTTATTGGCAATCAATGAAAGGCAAATCTCTATCAAGACAAACTCAAAAAGGTCCAATCGGTCCTATTGCCCATATGACAACTGTGGGTGATAAAATGCCAAAATGTGTGTGTGGGGGGGACGACAAAAAAAAAACAGTGTTAAAGTGTTAAACAACACTTCCAGCCCATGTTATAGAGTAGTAGAGTAGACTGTTCGTCTAGTAGCACCTGGAGAGGCCGTTGACCTCTTTTTAACCACAGAGATGGTTTCAGAGGTTATATGAGTCATTAAAAACAACACCGTCTTACCTCTTTTAACAACAATAGAAACCCCAACGGACCCAATTTCAGAGTGGTAATACAAAGTGGCAAACTCGGTCAGCTCTTCAGGTCTGATCCAACAGGCTGGTGCCACTTCCCCTGGGTGACCTCTCTCTGTGGGGACTTCCTCTGCTACACAGACCACCTGTCTTTTTTGCATCACTGTGCTTATCGACCTGCAATAGCAAGGCAAGGAGGCATGTCCTTTTTCCCCCTGGACTAATCCAATGTGCTCAGCTTATTTCCTCCCCCATGCATCCTCAGTGTTGATGGGGAGGTATCTGAATAGAGAGGAAGAACACCAAAAATGTGCCATCTCAGCTGCGCCTGGCTTCAAGTCCTCCACCATGCAGTGTTGATGGACAGATCAAAAGGTAAAGGAGTGCGTACAGACATATTGCTATGGGGGTTTTCCTGAAAGCAGGTGTAGGATTTTTTTTTTTCCAGAGGCTTTCGCCAACGCTTCAATAACTCAACCAGGAAGAGCACCAAACTGTCAGTGGCCTTCAAAGACTTGTCTGGTTTCTGAACTAGCCAGAACCTCAGTCCAGCAGGGAGTGGTACCCTGCCCCTCTTCCTACATGGGTCAGTCAGACAAAGGCGGGTGGCACCTGTCGCAGCTCTCACCCTCCTCCTCGGGATCCACCAACAGGTGGCAGCCAGCCGCTCGCCCGTGGAGCACGCCCTGGTTGGCCAGAGCGGAGCCCCACGGGTAGCCCTGGCACACGGCCAGGCCCTCCAGGTCCAGCAGCAGCTCCACCACCACGCTGACGGTGGCGAGGCGCGTCGGATGGCGCCCGTAGACCGGGTGCGCCGACGGCAGCGGCAGGCCGTGCAGTCTCAGGCCGAAGCGGAAGCCCGGCTCGATCTGGAGCAGCGTGTCGGCCATGGCCGAGCGGCGCGAGCACTGGAGCAGCTGCAGCGCCGGACCCTTGGCCAGCACGGCCAGCCAGTGGGCCGGCAGAACAGTGCCGCGCAGCGCCTCCAGCAGGTCCAGCAGCTCAGACTCGCCCGAGCCCTTCAGAGGCTCCGAGCCGTCGGCAAGACGGAAGATTCCAGACGTCTGGAAGAAGAGAATGAGAAAACGGCAAGAGGCAGAAGGGAGGTGCAGGAGAGAGTGTAAGGAAAAAGAGAATGGGGAAAAGACAAGTGAGACAGTGAGAGAATTAGAGGTTAACGTTATTTTTTTTAAAGCACACTTCATGTAACATGTAACACACTTTAGTCACAAACAGAATGAGTCAGCTAGAAATAGCTCTGAGGAGGTTAAGAACAAAAATAAGAGAGAGAAAATAAACATTTAATCACTCACAACAGGTGGTGAGTCTTCTGGTTCAACTGGCTCCTCCTCTTCGACGGGTGCACCCATGTCCATGCTCATCATCTGCACGTCTTCACTGAGCCCCACAGTACCTCCTGCTGGTGGAGCTACAAAACTGTACACAATCATGGGCACCTGGAAGCACAGAGCATAGATGCATATAGAAAGAGTTTGGCCATATAAGGAATCTAATGGACGCCATGTTGGAGACCAATATTTCTGTAAGGGCCTTAAACATATTAACAAATGTGGCTAAGATATAACTTTTAGATGTCTGTTAAACTGGTGGAAATAAGTGATTTATTTCAACATAGCATATTCGCATATTCATTTCATAGGGTTACGCTATAGAGTCATCTGACGTTGTTATCCAACATGGCGAGAGTTGGCCAAACTCTCTCTATATATACAGCTCTGCCACAGCACAGTGACCCATGCTTACGGGTAATGGAACAAAATACACATTCCATCATAACATGCGCCGTGAGATATGCATTTTTCTCTCGTGTGTACAGCCTTAATGTTTCTTGTACCACACTAGATTTGTTTTCAGAAATAAGGTTTATTTAATAAGGCAGAGTTCTGTATGTCCACCTTATCTGTTTTGTGTGTTCTGCTCACCTCTGATCCATTGGTGTGTAGATAGCTGCGCTGCATCTCCATCTGCAGATTTCCGTTCTGGGGAGAGGAAGCATGACGGGTTTGTTTACATTTGAGTGGAAACCGGAGTTGCTATTTGTATAACAAAACAGTAACAACCAAGGGTTGGCCAGAGTAAGGTGGTGTCAATTAATTAATCAAGGTGCTTGCCCTTACCCCCTATTATTATGTCTTCATATGCAGTGCCTATAAAAGGTATTCACCCCTCTTGCATACGTCCACTTCTGCTGCTTTTATAAATGGAATCTTTTGGAATCAATTCAATGTGAATTTTTTTTGTACAAAATGTACAAATATTCAAAGTGAAAGCAAATTTCTAAGTAATGATACTGTAATTAATAAAAAATGTAAAATGCAAAATAAGTAATTAATGTCAAAGTGAACTAAAAGGTTAACGTCAAGGTGCTTTCACTTTGACATTACCAGGGAATTGAATTCAAATTATTGTTAAAAAAGGCCAAATTAAATTGACAAATATTCAATTTATTAAAGTAATAAAAGGGGAATTATCCGGGGGGGGGGGGGGGGGATACCTTTTATAGGCATTGTATTATAATGAGCAAATACGTTCCAGACCTTGGGGCACACTCTTTATGAACAGTCCCTCCACCAAAGGAATCCACTCCTGCCCAGTGCAGTGGAGGCAGCTCTTTCTCATGGGCAGATGTGGTGGACCAGCATGGACTCACCTGAAAGACTAAGGGGAATGTGTGCGAAGACTCCTCAGTGTTCACTGCGCCTCTGACATAGTCATTGCTGATGTCATCATTCTGAGACAGGGAGACAAGATATAATAACTGGAAAAAATGCAAATTGCTCATTGCACCCATACACAAAACCAACCAACCAACCAACCAACCAACCACATCTTTGTCTTTGTTTATATCTGGTAGCACCTTTATGTCCAAATAAAAGAGTAATTTAGGAATAGTATAGAGTGAACTGAGGCAGGATCTCAGGCAGTGACAATTTACGCTGATGAAGAAATGATTATGAAAAGAAATGAATACAGTGACAGTTACCACAGCTACCTGTTCTAACTCAAACATGCCATAGTCTTCATCTTCATCTTCATTGGCCTCCTCCTCCCAGTCCCTGTCCACACTTTCACTTTGCTTCCTCTGTTTCTTCTCCTCCTCGTCTTCTGAGTCGGTGTAGTCATCCTTCCAGACTGGTCTCTTGTGCTTCCTTTTAGACCGTGGCCTGGTGGGGATGTACCCCAAATCATATTGTTTGGTCTCCTGTTTGGTCTCCTGTTTGGTCTCCTGTTTCATCTCCTGCCTTGCTTTCTTGCTCCTATATTTCTGGAAAAGGAAATCACAAATATCAGAGGCATGAAAGACATATTTATACTATAGCCATCTCTAAATATATACTATTTTAACATCTCCTGCAAAGTAGACAAATCATGGATTGGCTTATGGACTGGCTTATGGTCTTATGAACTCAGGATGTTGTGTCTTGTTATCTTGTGTTGACTGATCGATGCACTATCAAGCTTTCTCACCTTAGAAGTCTCATAAACACACAGTCGAAATCTGCACTTCTGCTTCTTTGTGTTGCGGCCCCCGAACTTGGGCTTGTCCTGGCAGTGGTCACATTTCCCACAGTCTTCCCGACGGCAGGCCTCACACTTGAGACACGCTCGACGTTTTCGCTTCTTAATAGCCTGAGACTAACAGAGTGAGATCAGGTGACTGACACAAAATTCCCAAAAAAGACTAAACAGAATAAGAAAGTTACCAGGTTCTTTACATAAATAGCTTTTCAAGCATCAATCACGATAAAATGAGTGAGGTTGACATGGACAGTTTTTTTTTGTCATTCCGATTGAACTATTACAGATTTTTTGTCAACATGGGGTACATTCTGATCAAACTTGTGACCACCTGATCAGAATAGCCATTGCAGCTTTGATTTTCCTTGTGAAGCTACAGCAGGCAACCATTCCGTAAAATAAGACGGGAAACACCCCTAAACCATTATATGGTTTTCGAATCAGCAGTTATATTCCGATCAATGTGTCATTCTTATTCCAATTCTAAACGGATTAAAAGTGTCTGTGTAAGCCCACCTAGTAACACTGAAGGCTTATTATTACTCTCAGGAAGACTTACTTCAGCTCCTTTGTCTTCATAGTCTTCAGAGTCACTGTTCTGAGGATGCTACCATAAAATTAGATTAGATCATATTCAATTAGATTCAACCTAATTGTCATTGTGCTGAGCACAGGTACAACCAACTAAATACATTACGACTCACACACACACACACACACACACACACACACACACACAAAACAATCAATGTCAAATCATAAAGGAAACACTGCAATGTCTCACATGAGCCATTAGTGCAGTAATAGCAGATATATACTCTCACCACTTTGCCTTTTTACCTTTTTAGATTTGAGCTCCGACTGTCTCTGGGATTTCTGAAAAAAAAAAAGACAGACACAGTCAATGTGTTTGTGCCAAGAGGTAGATTGCAATGCTTGAGTAAACTCCAATATGTTTACCGCAGAATTAATCTACTTTGACATGGAGTTTAAAGTAAATGAATCCTTCCTGACTCCCTTAGTCTTTACCAGTGCTTTTTGTTTTCACACCAAACAACATTGTCACTGATTTTCTTTATGACATACTCGCTCCTTATTCCTAACTTTCAGTCTTTCAGATCTAATCTTTTCACTCACCCAGGAAGGAATTTTAATCACATGCTCTGAGCTCCTGACATTTTACGACAAGACAAGTGTCATTTACTTAATAATTTTGGACCAACATCAGTCTCATTAGTCAAACTGCCATGGAGGTTCCTAGAAGAAGACCATGTGTCTCAAATAGGAAGTGAACATCAGTCTCATTAGTCAAACTGCCATGGAGGTTCATAGAAGAAGATCATGTGTCTCAAATAGGAAGTGATGGTAAAAAATACTCTACATGAAGCTTCAAAACATGAATTACATGATTAATTAAGCAACCTTTTAGACTCTAGACTCACCTCTGTTTTCAGTTTTGTAGGATTGGCAAGGACCCACTTGCCATGAGCGATCTACAACACATCAACACAAACAACACAAATCAAAACACCACTAGACAAAGCACAAATTAACACAAGCATGGCATATCAACATTTCAGACATATATACTGTACATGTATACATAATATGTATACATATACATATGTATACTGAATTTTGCACAAGCCTGATGTATATATGTATATATTCCGTACTTTGTATGCTTTTAATGTGATAGCACAGTGAAGAGAGTGACAGGAGGTGAGTGTTTTTCCATCTTTTTTTTAGTATCACAGGTAAGTTAATTCACACACTATTTTAGTAGTCAAAGATCCTTAAGAACCTTTTTTCAACCGTCTCTGGTTAAAGTCTACCTTCTAGGGCAACTAAAAAAACACTGAGTAACCATACCATACCTTCCTGACAACAATATTCCGACTGGGTCTTGTAAGCTTCTTCAAAGCTGAAGAAAACAACAAACGTTTTTAGTTATTCATTTGGTTAAGTGACACACAGGCTTCAAGAACGGCAAATAATCCACATGGACAACATCATGTCAGTATGTATGTGACTGCTTGTCAGAAAACATCTGTAAACTGTAATGCTTGGAAAAGCCTGGTGACGTACGAGTGCACGAGATACAGAGCTCCCTATCCTCCACTGAAGAAAAGGTACGTCGGCACTTGGCACAATTCCTGGAGGACGACAGAGACAAACAACTACATCTCAGCATGATCACTAAACTTCCTATGGCTAATGTTTGATGAGGGACTATACTGTGCCAGAAGTATGGCTATAAATCACAAACACACAAAAAAGGCCATGAAACTGAGGTCTGAAATATCAATTATTTTGATCAATATTGAGTTCATGATTAATTAGCACGATTACTCAATACTAAAAAAAATATGAAAGAGAAAGTTACCACTGTATGGTTAAGGGGTGAATTGGATCTATAATTTGAGACCAAACCAAAAAACTGTTGAAAAATAGAACATGCTATGCTATTTTTATAATCATTTAAAGTCATAATTGAAATTGAAATGTTTTCAATCAATTGCACAGGCTTACAATCTCACACAAATATCATATCACCCTATTTCAGAAGTTGTAACGATCGATTTAAGAGCTCACCTGACCACAGGACGTTGCCGGTTTGCAGTCAGCACCATTTTTGGATCCATGACGTGCCGTGTCAGTGGAGGTGAGGGGAATGTGGGATGAACCTTCACAGAGCCATGTCTGTGCGATGCAACAGAATGCCGTTCATTTTTGGGTCTCTCGGGGCTCACTGGTTCCAGCGCAGGGTGCAGCCACGTCTGGGGGAGCAGAGCATTTCTGGCGATTTTACTGGGGCTGGTAGCAGGGCTGAGGTCTCTAGGGTAGAGCAAGGGTGAACGAGTGGCCTGTTGCACCAGCGGGGAGATCGGGGTGAGGTGCGGGGGGCTGCCGAAGTCGCTGGAGGGTCGGGATGGCTTAGAGGTGAGTTTTGAATTTGGACGTTGGGGTGTGATGACACTTTGGGGTGTTCCAGGCAGAGCAGTCGGGGTGGAGGACCTCTCAGATGAGGTGGTCTGTCCAGAGGAGATCCCGTACTCTGAGTTGTTGAATTGTTTCCGCTGAAAGGATATCAACAGGACATATCCACTTAATGTAATACTTTTGTTGAGCCTAGTATAACTTATAAAAGCAAATTGATCAGTTGCCAATTATTCAATTCACCAATTACAGTTTTGATTGTTAATACAGCATTTTGTTTTATTATGCATATGTTTTTAACAAAATCACCCAATTTAGTTTAAATTCCAATATATTTGAATATTTTCTGATTCCTGTATTCCCCTTTGACAGTAAACGGAATACAATTAAGGTGTGGATGAAACAAGACCATCTTAGAAGCATTTTGTTAATTGTGCAATTTTGGAAACACAAATCAACAACATCTAATCAACTAAAGAGACACATAAATCAACAAAGACGATGTAAGCAAATTATAATTGTGTAAATCATACTATCACCAAATCGACTGGGTCTAATCAGAGTATAATGGTTGTTTGTGAACTTCAGGCAACCTTGTAATTGTAGTAATCGAGGGCAAATCTTAGTGATAATACCCTTACATATTCTTGTGTCATGATAAAATGTACATACTATGTATAATAATTATGCACCTTTGATTTTGTCCTGAACAATCCTTTCTTGAAGTCAAAGCTGCGGAGGTCAGTGGAGGGGAAGTAATTGGCAATCGCAACTTTACTCCTCAGTTGGACACCATCTGGACTAAAACAGAACGACAGAAAGGGAAGATTTTTTTCAAAACTACAAAAACAAAAATAATAATATTTTTTCTCATAAATCTACAGTTGCCGCTTTACACAAGAACCTGTTTATACCTCATATAGTAGGTGTCTGATCTAGTCCCTGAGTGTCGGTAGACCTCTTTTCTCTTCCATCCTTTTCCCAGATTTGGACAGTCAATCCACAACTCATCCCGCTCCTTGGAAGTCCTCTTTCGCTTGGAGACAGTCCAGCTGAAGAAAAAGAAATGTAATATGCAAAGCATGTGTGAGAATTGTTTAAAAGAGCTGTTTTAAATGATTAACACCCAACAGAAGTGATAGCCTCATCTTGCATAATTTCTACAGGGTTTCAATAGGTTGTTCGTCATTATTAGTGGAGCTGCTGTTTAGACAGAGTTCAAAGGGCAGCTAAAGAGGGCTTCCTGAGACCCCAGTGCCCAGTGCAACTCTATGGTGGCAGAGATGAGAGAAAATCTCCAGAGTTGCCATTACGGCAGGGGTGAAATGCAACTCATACCTAAAAAAACACCCAGTGGAAGAGGTTTAAATACTAAAGGAGGTCTCAAAAAAGGTCTTATCAAAGCAACGTACAAGCCATCCCGATGAGTCCTCTGCAACACGTCTCTCTCTGTGCCAGCTTTCTCGTGACCACCCGTGTGGAACCCCTGATCACCGTCATATTCGTCCTCCTCAAAGTCATCCAGGGGTTCCAGCCAGCCAGCAGGAGGGGGCCCATTGGGGAGATCCCCAGCCTCAATCCCAGGGGGAATCACTTGTGCTTCCATCATATGCTCGGATTGAGGCCAGCCCTTTAAGCGAGGCATGGACCTTTCAGGCTCACCTCAGATTTAGCCGCTTCTGTTCCAGTTGTCATGGCCGCTTGGCTCCATGAAACACCATCAATGGCAGCCCTGTCTGCTCTGGTTTCACTTCACTCAGCAGGCTCCTTGGTCATTTACATCAATTAATCAGATGGAGGCTACGAGGCTAAACACCTGGAAGCTAAGCAATTCCCTGCCCTCTTCTGTCACAAAAGCCTCGTGTAAATTGGGCTGTCTTTTTCAATGACAAAATCCAGTTGAAAGACATACATGAATTTCAGTTGTTATAAGCAGTAATTGGATGTGATTAATCCACTTCTTCAGTGTTCAAACAGAAAAGAACTGTTGAGGAAATGCACAGATTGAGTGGCAGGTGAGGAACAGAAAAGGATGGGTAGGAAAATAAAGACATGAGAACTAAGAAATGAAGAAAACATGACTGCATATGATCATGTGTGGGGGAGAGCAAAATCTTACCCTTATTCCAAGTCCAGATCAACTTGCTCACTATTGGATTAGGAAAGGTTTACCTTCTTCATCCTGAAACATAGGATGTACAGAGTGTTATCAATCTACCCTGTATGTTATAATACAGAAACTGGCGTGTCATAATTATTAGGCTACATATTCTCTGTTTGCGATTATCTGAGCTGACTAGCCTGGGTTTCCCATACTGCCTTGCGCGGTGATTTCTTTCACGCTGCTAAGGCAGTCTGGAAACTAACGCCCCCATTTTCCCTGATGTTGGAGGCCAATCACAGAACACAGAACAGGGGAGAAAGCAAGACCATGATGAGCTATGCAGAGACGCATTTGATTGACATCCATGGCGCCCAATGAACGGATCTGGGCATTTTTTCAAATACGAGAAAATGAACGTCTGGTTGCCAGACCACGTCTCATTTGAGAAGTGGGAGGCGTTAGCCAGGCTATGAGCTGACTGCAATAATACTGAATAATAACTATAATAATAATAATAACTATAAACTGATATAATAACTTTAGAATAATTTCCATTGATCTGCATAAAATTAGATGGATGAAAATAACAAATAATATATAATTTTCTTCACTATTCTCATGGTACATCTGATTTTTTTTTTATCAGTAATAGGCTTTGTTTAATTACAAAGCATCCAAGGCTAACAGAAACGTAATTCCTATTTATGATCTTCATGCCCAAACTGCAATCTCTCTTTAACTTCACTGAAAGCACAGTGTTTGATACGTTAGACTAAATTTTCTTAAGTAACCATATACACTGGTTGAGAATAATCCCACCTAGATGAATTTAGATTTTCTCCCTATGCTATAAATGAATCTTTCAATTCAAGGCTAGAAACGTGACTTTATTACATATAAATAAATACATGTTAAGGTGCAGTCAGCGATTCTACAGGAAGTCACATTTGTTTCTATTTATGTTAATATTTAAAATTATTAGTAGACGTTTTTGTCCAAAACAATATACATTATATTTAGACCAATGTCCAAATGAAAGACATTAGAAGGGTATCTCACCCCTTCACTCAGTATTCCCAGAGAAACCTCGCACAGGGTATAATTTTTGATTAGGGGACAGGCTGCTCCCACCTGAGTCTGGGCTGCCTACAGAGACTGTTTCTTTTTTTTTCTCACAGTGACACCCAGAATGGGCACCTAGCAGATCGTGAGGACATGACTACGGTGATGCCCACATGGCCAAAAACTGCTTTTCTGAAAACGGCCCTGAAACGAAACTTTGCACCAACTCTCCAACGCTCCAGAGTGGGATTTTATGAACCCAAGAATGAATTTGGCACCTTGGAAGTATAAACATTGTTGCACAGTAGCCAGACACACGGATTACCAAATTGTCATTAATCAACCAACTGATTAATAGTCTATAACTACTAGGCCTACATTATATCATATTATCATATATTTACAACAATATGCCACTATCATTATATCAATAACAACAACTCAGTTGGAGGTGGTGGCTGAGAGGAGGATTCTTCAGAAGCTAATGAGCATCCAGAATGATAGGCTATTCTTGAACTGAAGGAGAGCACCTTCAGTGGCAGGCTAAATATTCCCCCAAATGTTCCTCTAAGTAGGCCTAGGCCTAAGAGGGTGTAGTGGGGTGAGAATTCCCCCACACAGACACACACAATAGGAATCTGTGGTATCTCCTGCATTAACTACCGTCCAGTGTTTGCTATCTGAATCTGCAAGTATATAGATCTTGAAACTGAGATTCGAAAATGTTATATTGATGTAGTGAAGTATTCGGCAAGAATGATTTAAGTAGCCAATTTGCCGTGTCCAGAGAGGCTCTCAAAAGCCTCTGGTGTGATGCAAAATCTGAGTGGGTGCCTCACGCCATTCAAAGGATTGGGCCTTTTTAAATCAAAATGTCACACTTTCATGTGTTAGTAAGACAAAGTTACCAGCACTGCTAAGATACCAATTAAGCCAAGAATATCCATGACATTAATTTCAGCGAATGTTCGGGGCTCACGTCGTACCGGATGTAACAAATATGGCTGTCACTAACATTCGAGCGCCCCCTGGATGTTCAGAATTCTGCTCCAGTTGTTGAATAGGCCCAATCTAGTGAGGAAGTCTGCCACTACAGCCACCTTACAATGGTCTACATTACTACAAACACTAAATAAAAGAAAATGAATCTCACCAAATGTAGGCTACACCACACGTGCACTGGATCTGTCACAGCGAGGACGCACGAGTGGCCTCGAAATGTGTAAGAACCCCCGCCCCCTTCTATGGAAGGCGAAACTGCAAAGGGGGAGTAAATAGCGAAAATACGCGCTGTGTTGCGATCGAAAATTCACTTCAGAATCGCGTATTGGTTGGAACTACTTTGCAGGGGTGTGACTGAAAAACGCGCTGTTTTTCATTGTAGCTTGTCCGCTTATGTAAAGCCGTGGCTACGTATACTTTTATCCAAACACGGCCGCGCCATCCAACCTCCCCTATTCCCCCATTTGTCGTGGTCTGAGATACCACTCTATGCGGACTGATGTTGCTGTGTCAGTCATGCAGTGCTTCCTCTCACACTGAACCAAACAACTGATAATATGTTACATTTACGAATATATCCCATTAATTCTTTAATGTCATCATGGTGAAATAAAAAGGTGAATGTTGCAATTTCTTGAATTTCCCCCTGGGGATCAATAAAGTATCTATCTATCATTGTTCACTGGCCATGGTTTGGCATGGAACATACGTCGTCCACTCTAGATTATCCTATGGCCTAGGCTACAAAACTCCAGTTGGTTCCTTAGGTTGCCATTTGAATTAAAGGCATGGTGAATGCCTGAATAACAGCCCTACAAGGTTCAAAAGAAACTACTACACCCCCCCCCCAAAAAAAAAAAAAAAAAAACATAGGACAGTGATTCGTAGTTTCTGGCTTATCTTTGGTGGGCCGGAGACCTGCACTGATTAAGGTAAGGAGTTGCACAAAAATGATCAATGTCTAAGTGTCCACAATTGGGCCTAAAGCCTGGCCTACTCAATGTGGAGCTTTTGAAGAAGAATTCTTGACTTGGGAAGTAGATGGCTACTGTGTTGGCCGACTATTTTGCTCATCTGAAACACATTCACATTAGTTTACTTTAATGTAGTAGCCTAGGCTATACTGCCCCCCCCCCCCCCCCCCCCCCCTCAATCCAACGAAGGTAGGCTACATTGGCCTATGTCTACTTTTGTCAAAATATGTCATCATACCACAATTTTAGTGTTAGCCCTCAAATCTTACATGACTTATTGATATGTCAATTCAGTTTGCAACTCACAGTTCTGACAGTTGCAAGATATTCTGACGGTAAGAGTAGCCTAGGTCTACTAAAAGTAACTTTTTTACCTGTCAGAAAGGTAAATTATAGGGTATCAAGAGCTAGATCCCTCCAATATTGGGTTATCCCACCTTGAAATGTTAAATAGATCTTAGTTGCTTGGAGTTGAGTATGAAAACAAAACACCCCATGTGGGAAGGTAATGCTTGTGCTTATGCAAAAAAGGGTTACCTTGTTGTGATATAACAGTGGTTGGTTGCAAAACAGGACATATTTAATAAATCCAGCATGCTCGTTCTAATATTGTAGGCTATATTTCGTTAGTGGTGCTAGCCCTTGTGGTCATCCAACAGGTTCAGCTCCAGCTCCTTTCCACGACTGCGAACGCTTCCTCAAGGTTTTCGACGAGACAGGAAAACATCGGTACACTACGGACACGAAACGCTCCATAGTTCAGCGATTTCATGTACTAAAAGTCCTAATTTAAAACACCACGACGTCATCCAGCTGAATAGACATTCGAGTGTGATGACAAACACGCGTTGCATTAAACCACATACAGTGTGTAATAAAAGAAAATAAGTCGATTTACTTACTACAACGTCGCCTCGAGAAACCCCGTCTTTGGTGTATGGGTCCTGCAGTGCGAAACACTGAGCATGTGCAAAAGGCTGGATAGCGTGACTTTGTAGCGCTATGGCGCTACTCACGAAATTCGGCGCTACTCGACAGCGAGTAGTTCACAATGCAAAGTTCGCTCCGATAGATGTAAGCCAGAGACGTTTTTAGAAATCGAAAATCTTTTTGTAAGATGTGAAATACACTTTCAGTTTACTAAAACAATACACAGAAAAGTTACTATAACAACATCAAGTCAGCAAGTCTTAATTGTTGTCTACGAAGATTGTTTGAAACAAAGAAACGCTACGACTCTCAAGTCTAGATTTGTATTACCAATTCTGATTCGGGTCTGATTTGTTTTAGGCCAATTTACAGCAATATGGCCCATGTAGTCTGACCAAACTGGATCGTGATTTAGAGTTAAATGAGATAATAGGCTTCGTTAAACGAATTCATCGCTAAGGCAGGGTTGTCGCCGGGGGGAGGGTAGGCTACGCCAATTAACAATATTTTGGAAAATACTAAAGTCTGATATTGAGTTACTCTACTGTAGGCCTAGTCAAGTAGGCTAAAACGCGACTTGATTTGGTAGCAGATTAGTCAAGACCAAAACAACATTCTAACACCAAGTAGGCTATAGCTTTTAGATAGGGTATCAATTGAGTGTTTAACACTCCTAACATTTTTAAGTAGGCCTAGGCTTAACTACAACTGGCCTGGGATGAAAACTTAAAACTTACTAGTGTGACAAATTGCCATTGACAAGTGGGATAAACTAATGGAACAGTACGTCTGTCTATGCATTTGTGGCCACTGTCACCGGTCACATTGACAAGTGTCTTACTGATGGACATTGTACCGGTATAACCCAAACATTTCTTGCATACATTGCTATGTATAGTGGGGCATTTCATTTTAATGGTTTATGTATGACCTGTGAGCATGTTTTTGAGTACTGGAATTACATCTTAAATACTGTCAATTGCATATACATGTAGCCTATATACTTTTTAACAAAACTGTTTAAACTATGTTTTCTAACTTCTCTCCCAGGTGTAGCTTGGGTGTAGATCAACGTCTTAAAATTTCTTCATAGCTCCAAGAGATATGCTGTCAAATCAGTGTGTCTAACACTGGTTATTCAGCACTCAAGTGTCACCGTTCAGCAGTCACCGTTTCTTTGAACAAAATTGATGAAGGAAAGCAACTGGATAAACTGCAAAGCCGGCAATGTCACTTAAAATATCTATCGACCTACTCATGATTCGGACACACATATTGCACATCATGAGCCATAACATTTGTGCCCTTCACATTTATGGCAACAAAAAAAGAGAGTCTTAAGCACTACTACAATGTCATGTCACACATTTAATTATTTTATTTTGGAAGATTGTCTAATACATAATTCTTACACAATCATTTCCAGCACCTTGCAGCCTACTTAGCTGTTGTTATAAGGCCACACATGATTAGCAGGTAAACATTTTTAAAAACTTGATGTAAACACAGTAAACAAAAAAGAAAAACTAGTTTGTAAATCAAGTCCATTTTATATTTGACTTATTCTTTTAAAAAGTAGAGTAATCCATTCCACAAAGTACAGTAATCCATTCCAAGTTCTCTGATCTTCTTCCACAGGGTTACAACCTATTGAAAATAGAATTATGTCAAAACACATCCAAAACAGGTATACTATAATTCCGATATTTTATTCTGATATGCACAGGAAGCCATGGATTGAGACCTGAGATTATCTCTCCTTGTTGGTCCGAAGGTCTGTGGTTAGGGGGTCGTGCTGAATGGTCTGGTGCAGCATCAGAGCTAGCAGTCCGGCTCGATTTGTCATCGCTGTGCGAACGTTCCGTTCTTGTTCAAACAGCTCATCCAGTTTGTACCACTGCGAGTGTTGAGCACAGAAAGAAGAGAAAACACAGGTGAAATAGTATCCAATCTCAGACCTAATGAAAATGAACAATGACCTTTAACATTAAATCAGTTCATGTAATGTTTATTATAGCGATGAAAAATGCTGGGAAAATCTTCAAGCTACCTGGAAGTGGGTTAGAGAAGTTAACCCATAGCTAGGCTATAGCTAAAAAAGAGCTATAGGGTACCTATGGGCCAACTACAGTGAATTATGGTAAGATAGGCTCACAGTCTCAGACTAGGTAATTGCAGGTGTAGATAAGAGGAGGGTATGTTTCCCTTATGTAACTCTGGAGTAGATGGCAAATAAGATCATTTTCTACAAGGTGTTCCTGTAATGACATGAAGGATCTCAAGTGATCTAGGGCTTACACCCTGAGTACTCAACACAGTGAATCTAGCGACTAACTGTGGCTGGTTGGATGAGAATCCTTCAAGCCACTTGGGACATATCATGCAGAGGATATATTACTTGTGCGAATTATTGTAACCTTGACCTTTGAACTAGAACTTTGAGTGCCTAGTCAATTCATGTAGTCTTTCTAATCAATGTAGTCTTTTTTTGCGGAAGCATCTATTTTCTATAAATCCTATGAAGTCCAGCATTCAAAGTGCTCAGCACCCACAGAGGAAAAGCACCCTTGGTGTAGGCTGTTCTCCCCCTGTACCCTGTTCAACTTTTTATAACAACACTGGAGTAGTCGATGTTACTCCTTTACTGCTGGTCAATTCAAATAGAGGAAGGTGTGGGACCTAATTGTCAACCATATCGGTAGCGCCAGAGGAACAGGAATTGGCCATCCCCAAGCTGTTCCCACAAAGTTGGGAGCATGGAATTGTCCAAAATCTCTTGGTTAGTGCTGAAGAATTCAGAGTTCCTTTCACTGGAACTAACAGGGGAGCTACACCAGACGCGTAACTGAAGCGTTCCGTTCGCGACGCGTAAAATCCATTTTAGAAGATGGGTCTATTTTTTTCAAATGTACGCGCCACTGTCGTGTCTGGTGTAGCTACTTCCATTGATTATAGTGATTATTAACTGCTGCAACATACGCGTCGAGAACGGAACGCAGTTACGCGTCTGGTGTAGCTACTGTAAGGTGCTGTGTCCACCAAACGCGTTTTTTACAGCCAGAACGCCCATAACCTCCTCCTCTCGGCGCTTCGATAAGTGTTTATTGTTGCTAAGTTACCAAAACCAGAGACGGTTTATAACGAGAAGTGCCATTGACGAGCCCGGCGCTGTTCTAAAAGTTGAACAGATTTCAACTTTGAGCGCTCTGAGCGCTGCGACAAAAAAACGGTCGGCGCCGACTTTTTTTTCCGCCGAGGGCGCTCAGCGCTGTGAGCACTGAGCTACATAGACTTTACATTGAAAATTATCGCCGTCGGCGCAAAAAACGCGTTTGGTGGACACAGCACCTAATGGGCCAAGCCCAGTTTGGGGGTGGCTCCCTCCTGTTCCAAAATGACTGTGCACCAGTGCTCAAAGCAAGGTCCATAAAGCCATGGATGACAGAGTTTTGTGTGGATGAACTAGACTGGCCTACTCAGAGTCCTGACCTCAACCCAATAGAACACCTTTGGGATGAATTAGAGCAGAGACTGAGAGCCAGAGACTGAGAGTCTCCTCATCCAACATCAGGAAGAGTGGTCAAAACGATAACGATAACTATAACCATAACGATAAAAGCGTCCACACTGGCCAACGATAAGAAAAGTCTCTCCTCATGTTAATGAATGTGATGGCTAGAATATTATGGGTTCTGATTGGCTGTTAGCTTTTTATCGTTCTCAAAATCGCTCTGAAAGTGATCAACAACGATATCGTTCTTCATTTCGTTATCGTTATAGTTTATGTGTGAACGTGGTCATTCATATTAATGAGAGCGATATTTATCTATAGTTATCGTTATCGTTCTTGGTGTGAACGGCCCTTTAAACCTGGTGGAAAGCCTTCCCAGAACAGTTGAAGCTGTTGTAGCTGCAATGAGTGGACCGACGTCATATTAAACTCGTATGGATTAAAAATGGGATGTCACTTAAAGAGGAACTATGCAGGTTTGGCGATTTCTTTGCTGTTTTCTCATTTTACGTCGACCCGGTGGCACAAACTTGCAAGCGTGTTTTTTCCGCTCACAGGCGCTAGGGGGAAGCGAGACAGCCACCATTCAACACGAAATAAGTCAAATAACCATTCCAATGACTCCGAAGCTGATCAGTTAAGGCAAATTAAGCAAAAAAACGTGCATAGTTGCACCTTTAAGTTCATATGCGAGTCAAGGCAGGTAACCCAATACTTTTGGCAATATAGTATATGCTGTATTGTACAGTATAATATTTTCACTCACTGTTAATGTGTTGAATCAGCTTGAAGCTTAATGACCATATGAACTTCTATTTTTAGAGAAAGCCAGGGAGCCATGAGAGAGGAGCTAAAACACAGACTTTCTAAAGAGGAGAAACGGCTCTCAAAAAAAATCCTCCATAGAGAGTCATGGGATTTGTTCGTACCGGCAGTTGTCTGCACATATCCCGCCCCTTCCGTGGCCAAAAGTAGGACATGTGAATATATCGTGCCAGTCATGTGTTTTGATCTCGCCACTGGAGCGAGGTCGGTGTCGTGAAGCCCTGCGCACGCACAGTTCTGCACGAAATATATGTCCAATAAGTGCCCAAAGTGTGTTGCAATATAGCCACCAAATTGAGGGACTTGAAATTTGGCTATAGAGCCACATGTGGCCCTCGGGATGCAGGTTGCCTACCCCTGGTTTAGCCCCTCTTTTCTCCAATTTAGTACAATACTTCTTCCTCCTATAAAACAGAGTCTTCAAAGGGACACTTCACCGATTAGCATTAAGCTTTGTATCTTTAGAAAACCAGTCATGTTTTTGAATGGTCGTGCATCATTCCCTCAGTTTGCCTTGAGATGGGAGAAATACTGATTTCAATGAAAACCATGAATAGGACTTCCTGCTTTCAATGATGTAAAATTATGATTTTTCATCATGGTGATCATTGAAAGCAGGAAGTCCAACATTGAAATCAGTATCAGAAGTGTCGAGTTTGAATTGAGACCGACCAGTAGTAGGTTCACTTACATTGAACATCATCCAAGTATAATATTCAACAGTTACATTTCCAAAGGATAGAGTGGGGATTGTTGACTATAGGATCAGTCTAGCACACGCTTGTTGTTCCAGACGTCAACTTGTGGCAAAACTTGCACTGTGCTTCTTTTTAAACTTCCTTTAGAAATGAGTGTCTTGTGATTCAAGTGAAAAAGAAAATACTAAAATACTAGATGTTATTTATTACTTCAGTGACATTAAAATCAAACAACGATGAGCTCTCCTGAATAAATCCATGTGCCAAATGGTATTGCGTTGATCTGATGACTAACGTTACTGTTATCTAGCATGCTTGCTAGCTCTACTAGTTATTCACAGCTGTTTTCCACAGCAAAAAATAACAAAACTTGTGCAGCATCAGAATTTGCTTGAAGCTAAAGCGACAGTAAACAGAGAGGATCATTAAAATAATTGCAAAACATACTTTAATAGCATTTAGCCAGGCAAGTGGGGGATGGCTATTTTAAACCCTGTAGTGACAACGCAATAAACAACATCAGCGTGCTGCTTACAACTTTACGACGCTTACGACATTATTTTGAAAACATTACTTTAAGATAAAAAAAAAAACCTCTTCAGGAGGGAACAGCACTGATGCGACCACACCCTACTTGGGATCATGCTTTCACCTAAACTGTTTCAGAGATATGTGAAATTTTGTCACTGTGTTTCGGGAGTGATACTTGATGTCTCTGTTTGTGTGCCCCAACCCATCATGAGAGTAGACGGGGATGAGTTAAGCACGCCAGACACAACTGTGTAGCCTTTTGGAGGTTTTGAGGGCTTAATTCAACAATTGCTTGATAACCCACGTGAAATGCTCACAAAGGTTGCTTTGTTGGTGATTCTTTGGTAAGGCATTCAGGCTACTGGAAGTGAATATTATACCATGGAGGGGGGGCCTTTACAGATCCCGGGTACAACAAGTAACGTGTTTGCAAATGCCACAAGCCAGTTGTGTATGGTTGTTGAATCTGACATCCTGTTGTGTAATGTTAGATAGGATTCGAAGTTGATTGACATCTGTGGCAGTGCATGTTGTGTCATGAAGGAGGGCCTTTACAGATCCCCGGTACAACAAGTGGCGTGTTCACCACAAGCCAACTGTAATGCTGTGTAATGTGAAATAGGCTTGGTTGCTGATCAGGCACCGTTGGAAATCCCCTAATACAAGGACTTTAACACCTTTCCTGTGCATGTCTGTCTTACGCAACACCAGTGTTCTATGCACTTACCACTCGCACCCGCTCCAAATCAACCTCTGCTCTTCTGAGCTTTTCCCAGCAGTAGTGCCTGTTGCACTTGCGCTTGGACACCCTGCAGTATTCTCCAGTTGGATCAAACACATCACGCACAAGGGGGCATCCACAGACTTCATCAGCAGGAACCTGCAGAAGAGACATTTCTTCTTGTTTAATACAAATGTTTCATTTTAAGGAACGTGGCAACATTTTGGGGAATTAGCTTATTCATCATCATTCATAAAAAGAAAAAAAAATGCTCTGCTTTTATGCCTTTAATCTGATGAAGGCCAGTGAAGAGAGTGACAGAAAGCGAGTGGGAGGGAGAGACGGGGTGGGACCGGGAAATGACCCGGGTCGGACTCAAACTTGGGTCTCCGAGGGCACGCAGACCCAAGTATGGTACACCCCCCCCTATATGGCTCAATATAGCCATATAGAACTCCTTCATAGACTTGCATTATATTTCGTACAGCGTCACTCATGTCGCATTACAAGAGCCAGCCTGGAACTCGCTGGTTGGTATGGTAACCATAGTGAATATCTGGACAACACTGACAATCTAGGCATTTTTGACATTTCATGAAACCTGTTGTTTCTTCACAGTATAAATACAAATTTGTTATATTTAGGTAATTTAAATGTTTTAAACTAAAAACAATATACACACAGCCCCTTCAACATTTATTATTACATTGCACAAGTTAATTAAAATATATCACCTTGGGGTCCCTTGAGTGTTCTGGACACAGGACCTGCAGCCTCTTACAGTAGGTTTTACTCTGTGGGTTGTACACGTCGCAGAAAAGCCGTGTGGCTCTGGAGAAGCGAAACAAATCAAAGTGAATATTTTAATAAGTTATTGGTGGTAAGGTTTTCACAACTACTGATTTTTACGAGTTACCAAGTTTTTCATAAATTACAACTATTTATGATGTGGTACAGTGCTGATGTTAACATTACTGCTAGCGCGAGCTGTCCTATAAATTCATCCATAGCAAACACGGTCATATTGTACTTCAGTACAGCTAAACACAACTCACGTATCACTGTAGCCACTGTGTCACAAGTTCATACATAGAAATGTATGGCCTGTTTAGTTGAACGCTTCCTACAGCGCTGACTAGTTATAATAGTCTACTAGTTGATGAAACCCCTAACTGGTAATAAAATATCTGCATGTTCGGCAAATTATTAAAACTGGACAAACATACCCTTCGATGCGTGTGGGATACATTGACCCAAATGACGTTTGGCTCTCATACTGTGAATAGAAGAAGATTTTATATGAGTTTTTGGGCTTTCAGAAACATTAACATGTAGCCACATGCAAACCAAAATGTGCAGTAGGTTATGACTTTAACATAGCCTGGCATTTAACTACTGCACATTCAAACTGAAAATGGTATTGACTTTTAGGGGGACTGAATCATTTTCCAATTTCCACACAAACATTTTCAAGATCCTTGGGACATTTCAGGCATATTCTTTTGTTGGGTTTCATGTTCTAATGATGAAACACGCTGTCAACTCCCACTCTTCTACAAGGCAAGAGATCTGAGCAATAACAGAGCAATAACATACTATTAAAGCAACAGCACACATTATCCCCACTCTTCACAGATACCTTCAGATTCAGAACCAACATAAATTTCAGCTCTGTGCATTTTGTTTATACATGGGAGTTAATCATACATTTTACCCAAATCAGTCCACAGCACCAGGCGTACTGAAACAACCAACCATTACATATTTTTGTTTGTTTGACTCTGTGTACAACATTGCGATGTGCAACAGCTGTGCATTGAGGCTGATGACAGTAGAAATTACTCACCTTTGCATAGCACCTCTCCATGTGTCTTAGCGCCACCTTTGGGTTGATGGGGTGACTGCAAGACACACAGAAGATTTGGAAATCTGTGTCTTCATCCCCCTCAGTGATCTAGAATGTTAGAAGAAGGCATACATTAGATACTTAATTGTGTCTTTCAAAACCTTTGTGCTGCCCAGCATAGCACCATGCGATATGTTTTAACAGCATCAATATTATCATTTTTAGTCAAATAAGAATATTTGAAATGGTGGATATTTTAGAATACGGCATGAAATATACACAGAAAATGGAGGGGAAATGGTCTTGTGGTTTCGCTCTAAAATTACAGAAATTACTTCCTATGTAGGCCAAGACTGAGTCAAGACCGAATGTTTTTGCTTTAAATTCCAAGACAAGATCGCGTAAGCAAGAAAAGACCTGAGTGGAGTACTTCACAGCTACTGGCGACATTAAATATTTGGTGTGCTCTGAGCCAGAAGACTATAGATTAGTTCGCTTTTACTATAGATCAGTTCGCTTTTAGTTTATTTGCATAGCACATGCAAAAACATGTATTCATAACTTACTACTCATAGCCATACTGTAAAGCCCAATTCACACCAAAGATTCCCGACGCGACGAGACTGAGTTGCAGCGGTGTGAATTAGAAGTTGCACGTAGTTGCGAGCAGTCGCAAGCCGTCGCAGAGCATTAAACACGTTGAGTCGCAGTCGCAAGGTTTTAGAACGTCGCGGCTCGTCTCGTCGGGACGCTTTGGTCTGAACCCTACTTAAGAGTTAAATATAGTCAAAACTTTAAAAAAAAAAAATAATAATAAAAAAAACACATTCGAATTATAATCTTAACATTCGAATAGTATTATTTTTTTACAAATTCGAATTATATTCGAATACCGAAATTCGTTCCAACAGCCCTAATACATACATACAGTACACACACACAGGTACACACACAATGTGAAAGCATTCCCCTCCTGTCCCCGCAGCCCGGCTCCTCACCTCTTGGTCCTCATGCACTGTCTGCTGCTTGGCTTTGGCGATGATGCCCTCCAGTTCGTGGAAGCGGCGCTCCATGTCGGTGAGTCGCATCCGAGCTTGCTGCTGGTCGCGTCGGATGCGTTCCAGAAGCTTCTTGCCCTGCTCCTCAGCAATACAGGGGCTCCCCTGCCATTGCTGGATGCGCTGAGGGAGGATCTCGTAGATGCGGCTGACCATGCAGGGAGAAAAGGGCCGTTTAGGAACAGGCTAACTGCGCACTATCAATTTTATAGAATAGAATAGAATAGAATATATACTTTTTTGATCCTGTGAGGGAAATTCAGTTCTCTGCATTTAAGTAAGGGATAACGGCCGACGAGGTGACCGGTTCGATGGAAATAATGGCTAGGTGGAGGTCTAGAACTCCGGCGACGTGCGAAGCACGGAGACGGAGTTACCTCCGCCGTGCCATTATTTCCATCGAACCGGTCGACCTCGAAGGCCGTTATCCCGCTTATCTCCCGTTTGTATTCATAACCTGTATATTTAGAACATAGTTTTATTCCACCGTTGCGTCCGTTAACATCGCTAAAACTGTCTTGACTGTGGGACTACTTTCCGCCACATATCAACTTTCTACTTGCAGGACAAAACTGCCGTTACTAGTTCTAAATGGATGGTTGCTATGGCCAAAGGCCAGTCGTTAGTTCTAAATGGCTGGTTGCTACGGCCAAAAGCCAGTCGTTAGTTCTATCTCTCCCGTTGTCAAGCGGGCATATCCCAGGATTCTGATTAACTTTAACTTTGAAAGATCGCTACTTTTGTAGCCTAAATGGCATCAAACTAGCTACAATCCACCTCCGTCATATGCTACAATGTTACTATGGTTCTGGACGTCTGTATTTCAGCTTGGATGCAACGTGACAGTTCATTTAAAGGGATATTCCGCCATTTTTGGAAATACGCTCATTTTCCACCTCCCCTCGAGCAAAACAATCGATATTTACCTTGTTCCCGTTCATCCAGCCATTCTGTGAGTCTGGCGATACAACTTTTAGCTTCAGCCTAGCATAGATCATTGAATTGGATTAGACCATTAGCTTCTCGCCTGCTAGCTTCATGTTTAAAAGTGACTGAGATTTCTGGTAATTTTCTCATTTAAAACGTGTCTTCTCTCAAGTTAAAAAGTGCAATAAGACCAACTGAAAATGAAACCTGGCGTTTTTCTAGGCTGATTTCACATGGAACTACATTCTCATCTGGCGTAATAATCAAGGCAACTTGCACACTACTGGCACTACTACTGCTTGTTGTCTATGGGGACTATTTTCAGATGCTGCGTACGATATCACTGCGCCTATGGTACGTTTGCAAGTTGCCTCGATTATTACGCCAGATGAGAGTGTAGTTCCATGTCAAATCAGCCTAGAAAAACGGCAGGTTTCATTTTCAGTTGGTCTTTTTGCACTTTCCAACTTGAGAGGAGACACGTTTTAAATGGGAAAATTACCAGCAATCTTAGTCACTTTTAAATATGAAGCTAGCAGGCGAGAAGCTAATGGTCTAATCCGATTCAATGATCTATGCTAGGCTGAAGCTAAAAGTTGTATCGCCAGACTCACAGAATGGCTGGATGAACGAGAACAAGGTAAATATCGATTGTTTTGCTCGAGGGGAGGTGGAAAATGAGCGTATTTCCAAAAATGGCGGAATATCCCTTTAAACTTCGCAACGAGTTTGGCGAATTAATATTCAAGTGTGATACAGGAACTACTTCAAAGGTAGCAGGTTATACCAGAGAGGGTTAAAGCGGATCTTTGGTTATACGAAGTTAATGGCCACCCCATCAGCCAATCAGAGAAGAGAATTCCATTGTTGAGGGAGATAACCCAATTTAACCGCATTAGTGAACACACAACACACATCCAAACGTAATTGCTATATTAATATGAACAAAGGCCAGAAGAGTATCGTGTGTCATAATAAAATAAGGTGTGTTGGTGCACTTTTGTTTCCTTCTGCTGTTGGTTCGAGGTGATCCAATTCCAATACATTTAACACAAAAACCCTCTGAATGCTTATGTTACTCAAAATCTGATATGAAATTGTCAGCCATATGTGTTCTCTCTTTCGATATCCTCTACTAGCTAATCTTACTTTGCTGCCAGCTTCATGCCACAGTCGTCGGAGCAGTATTTGGAGCCGACACGCGCCACCTCCACACAGCCAGGGCCCAGGCACTGCCGCAAGCCGCCGTTATCCTTCACCTCCGCTCGCTCGGGGTGCCGCACCTTGTCGCGGTGCTTCTGTTTCTGTTTATGCCGCCGCACTTTCGTCTCCTCTTTCTGAACGAACAACACACAACAACAGAGGGGAAGGAATGTGAGAAACAGCAAGAAACATACACTACACCGAGGCACAAAGCCACTAGAGAAAGTTCATTATGGACATACAAACTAAAGCATTATCTTTAGTTATACCACTGTTTGGTCAAATTTCCTATTGTGATGCGCTATTTGGAACGTGCATTATTTTTCGATATACTATGAAGTGGTTCCCTTCTTCTGGGCTTATTACACTTGAATATTAATTCGTCAACGGTAAAAACATCAACGTTGTATCTAAGACAGCGGCAATATAAACGAAAATGATAGTAGCAGTGGTATAAGCGGGATAATCAACTCCGCGCCGTGCGTTTCTAGGAAAATAATGCACTTATCGAAGGTGTAAAGTCCCCTCCGCCTGCGGCGTCGGGTCCTTATTACCACTTCGAACGTGCATTATTTTCCTAGAAACGCACGGCGCGTCGTTGATTATCCCTTACTTGTACTGTTCAACTTGCCTTCCGCTCAGACCTCTTCTCCCGTCTCTTCACGTGTTTCACCTTGACAGCTCTCTTGTGGAGGGTTGGGTCGTACTGACCCTCCTCCTCATCGGACCCCCAGCCCTACACATCAGACACACAGGCAACGTGTGTGAGAGAGTGTCAAAACATGAAGTGTTTCATGTTTTATGGAGCATACAAATGTCATTATGAAGTTCAATTTGTAACCGACAGACCACTCAGTGTACAGTGGGATGTACAGTGATGTACACCATTGGCTATGTGTTGGGAGCTGAGGTTGCTTACCTGGTTAAGCTCATCGTATGTTCCAGCCCTGTACTGCTTGTAGAGCTCCATCTCGTTATCACTGAAGTCGTCAGACAGCTGTCCGTCTTGTGAGTAGTAATCCTGGTCCCTTGACATGTAACACTCCTCATCCTTCACTCGAAGCATTTTCTGCCAGACAAAAAATAAATATGATAAGAACACCAGGAAGCCAACATCTTATTACCTTTACCTCAGCAAAATTCTATTATTTCATTTCTTTGAACAATATTTTGAGCTTTACAAAACACGCTGCATTCAGCAAACTGTGCATATACTGACCAATGAAGTTGTGAAGCAGCACAATACCGGTACGTGCTCACTAGCCTAAATGTTGGGGATGAATTTATTTGACATAGAGCTCAGAATAGACTGGTTGTGTAGCTCTGAAGCTTACCCTGGCCCGCACGTCACACTGCCTCAGTCGGCACTTTTGCCTGATCTTGTTGGGCCCCCCAAACTTCTTCATGTCCTTGCAGAAGTCACACTGGGCACAGTCCTCGGTGCGTCGGCATGGCTCGCACTCCCCACACATGCGGGCAGATCGTTTCACCTACGGCAAAGAGGAGAGAAGCATGATGAGCCAGACTCTAAATCAGGCAAGAGGGGATGCTGAAGTCAAGGTGAGGGGACAGGGTGAGTAAAATTAGCCTACTTTGGATCCACGTCGACGATCCATTTTGAAGTCAGGTGTGCTGCCACCACCGCCACGTTGTCTAACCATTCTGTCGTCTTCTCCGTCTTTGTCTTTGCTTTTCTTTTGCCGAAATTTGACCTCTAATGAACCGTTTTTGCCTGTAACACACAAAGATCCATCAGGGACACAACCTCAAGATAACTAGGATGATCTGTGTGCCTGCTAATTTATGACATCAACTTTAACTGTAAATAATGTTTTGGTTATCTTAACCATCATAATGTTACTCACTGCGGCATTTTTCACAATACCATTCCCTTATGGCCTTAGCCATCTTCTCGGATATACCGATGCAATTCCCATGAAACCATTCATTGCAATTGTCACAGCCTCTGTTATGAAGCAGAAAAGACATGACAGAAAACTCAGCAGAAGAGATCAATGTATTCACCCTTGACTGTATTCCTCTGGAACAGAACCGTCTCTGATGTAATCAAAAACACTGATCACACTTCAAGTTCAGATATGGGTTAGGTTGGTAATGATGTTGGGTAAATTAACTTTATAAACTGAGTTTAGAGCAATTAACCAACACAAAAGAACCAGCAGTACCGTTACCAGATTAACGACGTTACAGTGCAAAACACGAACGTTGCAGAGTGGTCAAACAAAAACATTCACGAGGGCAGAAGAGTGGGCCTACTTACATCATGAAACAGTTGATATCTGGCTTGCGGCAGACACAGTAGACGGGGGCATTTTGCCTGCCCATTCCTACCTCACCTCCAGGTCCCTGGTCAAAATCTGATACCTCACTGTCCTGTTAAAACACCAAACATAATGTGTCAGTAACAACTGTTATTCGTGTAATTGTAAGCCTACCGGCCCATGATTGTAATAGGCGCTCAAAACTGTAAATTCATTAGTTTGAGTCGGCTAGCTGACTAGCTAACTATCCTATTTCTAGAAAGACAGATTTCGTTGTCGATATTTTCTGAAATGTTACCTACCATGTCAACTGGCCAATGGTTATGTCGAGCTGCTTTGTTACGTTAAACTAGACAAGATTTCAAAAGTGTGTAATCGTCCAAATGTATAATAAAACCCAGACCATAAGGACCTATCTGTAAGTCATTGCTCAAACTCAAGGTTTGTTTACAACCTTTCCTCGAATGCTATCGAAACAAATGTTTCGATGAACTTCCGCTTAGCTTTTCTTCTGCTATTTCAGTTTTGGGTAACTTGGAAAAATGATCTTTATAGTGCCACCTACTGTAGGCTTGCATGTATTGTCACCGCAACTGACTCGCCCGATAGCGAGTAGGCAACCTCATAACATCACTGTCTGGCAAGGCCTTTAAAAACTCCTATAGGCTAATATGCCTATTGTATTGCTTAACAATAATCATATCTAGGCTATCAATGCTAGGACTATTTACATTCATCTTTATTCCACATTATAAGCCTACCATTTATGCATCTGAGACCCAAAAAAGCGCATGAGACGTCCATCAGAGTTTGGCCTGTTTCATAGATGACTAGACATCTTTATAATTTAATAATTAGCCTGTCCAACATAAAAAGTACACTATTCAAAGTCATAATTGCAGATGGCAGAACACATTAAAGAAATGTAAGAAATGAATATAGGCCTAGGCTGTGGCTACAAATAGCCTATATGGCCTAATTCAATTAAACTCATAATATTGATATAAGTTGGCCTGCCTATCGATTAGTTTATCATATTAAAGGAGAAGATTTTTACGGGGACCTCCATGCACTCTTGCTCATCGGGCTACTTTTATTTGTCCTAGTCCTAATTAATTTCCTAAATGACCTCTAGGCCTATATTGTGCAGGCCCAGCCTGATTAACAAAAGAAAATGTCGCCTATGAAACACGACTGATTATGACTAGGGTATTTAACAATGAACTATTAGTTTACTTAATTTAGTTTAGTTCAACATGTCTTCTCAGTTGCAGCAGAGGTCTGAAATTGACGTTGCAAAATGGGTTAAACTGATAACGGTCACGTTCATAGGGAGGAGGTAGCCTACAGTAGGCTATAACTTGCAACATATCCTCAGATCCACCAGTAGAGCCTGTAGCCTGACAGCGCAGATGTGGTCTAGGTCGGCTTCCTCTGTGGAACTTCACGGACCTGTTTCCGAATCCGCCAACAGGATTAAGGGGAATTCTCAGACTTGCATGCCTCTTCTTATTCATATGATTTAATCTACCGTGGTCTAAGACTGGAGCTAAAGAAGTCAAGGTAGGTGATCCGTTTATTGGTGTAATGAGGTACCATATCGAAAGCAGCCTAATTCTCAGCGTTTAGTTTGTGAATTTCAAGACCTTTGCTCTCAGACTACTGTAGGCTATATGTTCAATGAGGCTGTAAAATCGTTTAGACTGCGCACTCTCATCCACCGACTTTGGCGGGGCAAATTGCGGTCTAATGAATGTAATGATTTAAACAATACAACAAGCAATCATTAATTGATAGACATATCAACGCCTTACAATAACGTAGCCTACGCAGGTTATGTGGATTAACAGGGCATGTCATAAACATTCATGTCATTTACGCTCGCTCCGTGGTAGGCTAAATGAAAAATAATTGGTGAAAGAAATGGTTCTAAATTAATCTGAAACAATATATGTCATTTAAGACAGTAGTGACTATACCATCAGATTATGAACAGCTAAACTGACAAATGTTGTTGAGGGACTCTAGCTGAGGATCAGCTGTAGGCTATAGGATCTAGGCTAATTGTGTTCTCTTTAATCCAAATCAGGGTTAGACCTTTACAAATTATCACTCTCTTCAGATTTTAGTTATGAAGTCAGATTTGAGTTATGAAATATCACCCAATATAATATGCACACCATGCTTGTTATGACAGCATATCACAGACAACATGTCACTGGAGGTACTCAAATCTGTTATGTTTTCAGATTGATTTATTTCCCACAACATATGTGGTAATCTAACACCTCAACTTTAAGGCACATCTCTTCACACCTGTTGCAAATGCTCAAGGAATTGATGGCATATGACCTTACAAGGGAGGTTAAACTGTTTGAAGCTGAAATAACTGAAAAGAATAGATCATCCCAATTTACATTTATTAATTTAGCGGACGCTTTTATCCAAAATGACATTCAAGCAACATTGTATTGTGATATACACGTTTTACTATGTCATAATGTGATAACCCCATGTCTACATATCACAGGTATTGTTTATATTGATAATTAATTTCTCCCCATAGTATTACATTACACAATACATATCACATTAGTGTCACCCAGCACATCCAACCCATCCAAGAATATGGATTGTGTTTGTTTCTCTTATACTCGCCTCTCTGGTTAGGGGTTGTTGTCTAGTCTCAGGGGGAGACAGAAGCCATGGATGTGCATCCACAGGCAGAGGGGGCTGAGGTTGGATGGGATCGGCCCAAGAGTGTGGACGATCCTCAGAACCACTGTCTCCAGCATGCCACAAAGGAACCAGAGGATGAGCGCAAAGGTAAATGACACCTTTGTGTCACTGGTGGTGTTGGTGAAAGCATACCTTTTTTGACAGATATTTAGTCGATTCAGAGACCAAGGATAGAAACATCTTGCATATCCAGTATTTTCCTTTATATAAAGGGAAATACTGGATACGTGTGACCAGGTATATATTACAAATGTATAAATGTTTAATATATATCTGGTCACATTTTTAAAAGGATTTGCTCGTTTTAGCTCTTTTCCGTGATGGACTTGTGGTCATGTGTTTGCATGTCATGCCCAGGGCGTTGGGCGTTCCTCACATTAGATCAGGATTAATCTGTTCATAGTGTGAGCCGAAGGGAGAAAATGTTCAATTACAGGTTAAACACGTTAGAATAGTAGGCCCAATTCTGCAGTATCCAGTAAAAAGTGTTTACACAGTGTATGTTGATCTGGCAGAATAAGTGTGTAAACAATTTTCTTAGAGCCAGGTCCTCTGTGGAAAGAGCAGTTTCTGACCACTATACTCTGAAGGCTTCTTTCAAGTCTTGGTTCCTTAATCAAAGACATACCACAATTGTTTTCAATTCAGGCATCAGGTCACTTGATTCTGTCCGAAGTATTAGGAAATTGCTCTATTTCCCTCTCTTTGTCTCGCTCTCTCGTGCAAGTGCTTTCATGTTGTTTCTGCTATTTAGCATCAGACCAGGAGACTATGACTTGTGACTGTGTTCTGGTTCTGACTGCTTGAATTTTGTAGTTTAAACGGACATCTCTCTCACTCTCTGTGCAGAAGCTCCTCTCTCAGGCAGACTAGACCAGAGCAGCAGCAATGAGTCTATAACAGATGTGGGCTGTACAAATGAAGACACTCTCCTCCTTCCCAATCATAAACCCATAATCTCACAGACAGACAAAGGTAATTCCCTGAATCGTACGTCTTCATATGTAGATTCATTATTTTTATTCACATTGTTTCAGAATTTGTTCATCAGCATTACATGAAGTAAAGGCACATTTCAAGCACATACGTTATCAGTCACTTTCATTGAAGAAATGTATCGCTGGATGTGTCTGTTGTGACTAAGTGAGTAAAAGATGATTTGTTCTTTTTTTACAGTCAATAATCAGAAGTTATCTCTGGGTTGAGGTCAGAGTAGTCAGTTTCTTAAGACCATATGGTAGTGAAAAAACTCAGTGTTACCAGCCATACCAAAACCACAGTGACAGCATTAAAAAACAATCCTTAAAGAAATTATGTAACTTCAGTTCATATTGATGCTCCTTCATTTTCAGATGATACGCACTTACAGAACCCTGTGGTATCCAATCAACCAGTCGCTCAACCATTCCAGGAGGGTGTGGCCAACGGAGTCCCACCTATCTGTAGCCCTCCAGCGGCCTCCGTCACGCCGGTGAGGCCTGGTGCAGCGTCACCACAGAAATGCAACGGGCACAGCCATCACCACCATCACCCGCACAAGAAGCGCCTTCCGTCCACCACCAAGAGCCAGCAGAGCTTCAAGACGAATGCTGCCCAGATCCAGGAGGTGGCTGGAGACGGTAGGCTGCAGAGGGGCCCGTTATCATTGAACATAGTTATAGTGAAATGTCAGCATGTGCCATAATCTCTCACACACATTACCTTATATGATGGCAAAGAAAAATCACATCCAGGATCACATTTTTTTTGTTGACCTAAACAAAACCTATAGAACCTACAGTATGAAACTTGGCCAGTAGAGGCTTGGTTGTTTTCATTCCTTCAGCTATTTGTTTTGCTTAATTTATAGATCTCTGTTTTGTGTAGTGTTTCACTTGCTATTATAAGTACAGATACAGTCCTTGACCCCCCCCCCCCCCCCCCACACACACACACACCAGGGATCAGAGATCCTCTGTAGCCCCCCCTACGCCCCTGAGTTGGATAGCCATGCGTTCGGGACCCAGCCTTATCTCACGGTCCTGCTGAGACATTCCGGCAGCGCTGTTTATCTCTCGTGTGTCAGTTGCTGTCCCTCTGTCAGCGTCTGATAAAGTGCTGTGTAGGTGGCACGGCTGTGTGGACTGACTGACTACTCTTACTCAGTCTCTGACTCACCAGAGCCAATCAGAGTTGTGACAGCAGAGGCTTTGGCCTGGATCGGAAACAAGCTAGTTTTCAGTATGTTACACTTTCCTCTCATTGTGAAAATGAGCAACATACTGTATGACACAAAAAAATAGTATTGGATTATAGCACCCATCTGTATACCACACCCATTAAAATATTCAGCTTAGCTACATATTTTAAAATCGACCTCCTCTGATTTACCATCTATCATTATATTTATGTTGTTTACAATGAGCTTTATAGAGCTTATGGGACCAAATGCCGTAATTTCCCGACTATTAGCCGCGGCTTGATACATTGATTTAGCAAAATTTCTTCTGCTATGAGGTTGATACACGGGGACAGCTCATACACAATGTGGCTAATACACAGGAAATTACCTGGGAAAGACCCTGCAGAGAACCTTGCAATTGTAGTATTAGTAACAGCAATAGGAACATTGATTGGGATCGGTGACTAGTGAATTATGGTATATAGCTAGCATATATTATTTAAAAAAATGTGGTACCACACTATTCCTTCAGACAACAAACCAGCAGCAAACCTCAGCAATGCTACTAGGATGATTTCCAAGCTCTCTTACATTGTGTCTTTGCAGAACAAAATCACCCCCTAAGAAATATCACCCCCTAATCTTAATACAATATGATCACCAATAAGTAGACCTTGGATTCGTGTGCATACACTGTAAAAAATGGCTGTGAAATTCACAGTTATTTACAGGAAATTTCACAGTAGCACTACTGTATATGCTTTTTACAGTAGAATGTTGTAAAATTTACAGTAACGCCCCTACAATTACAGTAGTCCAAGTGTTACTGTAAACATTACAGTAGTCAAAGCACTACTTTAAAACAAACACAGTATAGCCACTATAGTACTGTAAATAGTAAAGTAAACTACTGTATTTTTTCTTTTCAACAATTGGCCAGTAAGTTACTGTAAATACAACTGAAATCACAGTATTTAATTGGTTTTCATTTTACAGTGAATGCATAAAATACTGTAAATGGAAATGCGGTACCTTTACTGTAAAAAGTATTCACAGTAACTTGCTGGCAACAATTGGGCAGTAAGTTACTGTAAAACTACTGAAATCACAGTATTTAATTGGTTTTCATTTCACAGTGAATACATAAAATACTGTAAATGGAAATGCGGTACCTCTACTGTAAACTACAATTACAGTAGTAAGTGTTACCGTAGAAATTACAGTAGTCAAAACACTACTGTAAACCAATCACAATATAGCCACTAGTAGCCTAGGCTACTGTAAATAGTTAAGTAAACTAGCCTACTGTGTTTTCCCTTTTTTAATCTTATCTTTCTTTTAACTCATAATGACATACCAGAGACGGTTGAGAAAGTCAATTTGATGTCAAGAATTAAGGCTTTGATCACACTATTGAGCAAGCATAACACATTTCAGCCTAATAATTTTCCACGATTGTTTTTAACGGCTGCTTATCGCCTCTTGATAAGCGCATGCGCACACGCAGTAATTCCCATCCCCCACCCCTGACTTTTCAACTCCAGCCAGAGTGACTTCACTTCAACCGTCACTTTTCAATCATGAATCTGACTGCATTTTTCAACTCTGTACAAACATCATATTCAAGGTAAGAATTACAGTACTTTTTTATGCCAATTGAAAACGGGAATTTATTAGAAATGTATTGTTTTCACAATGAAATGTTAACCAAAGCCATTATTGCCATGTTAGAATCAGCATAGCACATATCGATAGCTAGAACTAGCGAGCTAACGTCGCTAGCGTTAGCGATGTTAGCTGTTAATGTTAACTTTTCCAGTAACTAACTTAACCATCATGTGGGATTTTTCGAATGATAGTCAATATCATATCTAGCAATAATTCAGTCTGATATGTCGTTATGAATGTAGAGTTTTAGTTTGAATGAAATATCAGACGCAAGTAGCTTAGCTTAAAGTGGCTGTTACCATGCAGGCTGAAGGCTGAAGTTAGCTAGCAGACAGACACAGGTGAAAGTTGTTAACGTTAGCAGCTAGTTAGTAACATTACTTTGCGAACTCCATGGGGCATGGGTAGTTAACATTAAACTTAATACATGTAGTGTTGATGCATAATATGTAGTGTTGCTATAACTGGAAAGAGGACCAGTAAAACAAATTAATGAAGTAGGCTGATGTGTAAGTTATCTCACCCCTAATTACATTGCATGTAAATGCAATGTACTGTTATCCCTGTTCTTCTTATAGTTTTTATTCTTCTTCCGACCAAAATCAACGATCAAAGGCTCTAGAACCACTGAACCGTTTGACGTCATTCAAGCACTCCTACAAAGGTCTAGAAACGGAGATTTGTTCTATGATTTTTCACATTTGCGAACTTTACACTTTTTGAGATATTTACGATAAAAGAGTTTCAAAATCCCATAGACTTAACGTTGAGACGCTTTGGCGGCAGAAATTGACTGTTACGTAGTGCTCATTAAGCTACAGCTGTCAAAGAATCCTCTTCATTAGCCATCTGCTCCGCCTTAACCCTCTCTGGCTGTAAACACTAGTGACTAGAAGAAGCAATCTAACGTTGATACCATGCCACGGAACGTTATCGTCTTCGTCTTCTCTCCTGCAGTAGCCCACTCCTATCTTGCTTCGTTACAGTAACCGGTTAGCTCTAGGTGACGTTGGGACCATAGTTAGACAGTCAAACCCTAACGTAAGCACTATATTTAGCTAACAACAATCAAATGTAACGTTAGCTTCCACGCCAGTCTTAACTCAGCGTCCAACCTGATAGACATGCCAGTAAGGCTACCATTTAGGTTTAAGCCTTCTCACAGTCGTTTGTACAGTACAAGCTACATTGTTATCATTCTCATCATTGCCATCATGTTTGTTGTTAGCAAGCTAGCTAACGTTATATTTGCTCGTATAATTTCCTCAGCCTACCTGTTGCTGCATAGCATCATTCGTTTCACTGTAGGTGAACAGTTCCTGTAGCCTAGGCCTACTAAACAAAGTGTCAGCGCTTGCAACTCGTTTGAATTTGGCAACTTTATTTCAGTCTATTATTTTTAAAAATGAAGAGTTGTTTTCCAAAATACTATCCACAATTTTAATGCATTTTCATGAATCACTTTTTAAATGTGGGTTTCCAAGTAATTTCAGTGAACTGTAATTATTGTTATTCATCTATTCTAGCCTATGTTCTCTTTTTAACTAATACAATGTTTTACACAGCAACCTTTTTACAATTACATGCAATGGTAATTCCTTCCATGGAATTACATTTTCTAGTTTAGGAACTGTAGTTTTGCATAGTCATGCTCATAGATCCGTCATATAGTGGATGTGAAAGGGGAGCATTTGGGGAATTTCAATTACCAGAAATATCATGCCGATAAGTAAAGGGATCTTTAGTTTGTGAAGGGTAGTGTTTGGCTAAATGGTATTCATTTTATAGCCTTCATTTGCCCAATGTTTGGTGACTTAAATTGAGGCATGTGTTTATTTAAGATGCATGTGAGTGTAGTAGTGCTTCAGTGATGGTCTTTTCATGTTCTGTGTGTTTTGCAATGTATTAATTAATGTAAGCCTCTTTCTGTTCCCTCTGTTAGTAGGTGGTGTGAGGACTGCTGCCCTGAGAACGCTGTGTCAGAGACACTTAGGCTGTGTGCATTTTGGAATGTTCCAAATGTGTGTCACTTCCATAAGGAAGAAGTTCCAAGCCTGCAAGTGAGTTCACTCACCAAATAGAGAGACACGCATATAGCATTTAATATGTGTGCATGTACTGTATTTGTGTCTGTAACTGTTTAGTTTATCCCCTCCTTTCATGTGTCTGTTATGACTTTGTGGGCTCAACTGTCAACAACTGTCCAGGGCGAAGTCGGTCTACCCTGATGGCACTACCCTGATGATGTCTGTTAGCCATGGCTGCTGCCCTCAACATGGTGTAAGTGTTTGTGTTTTATTTATGTTCATAAATAAACTGATATCAAGAAGTAACATAGATGGTGACAAGGGTGGCAAGGGTGCCTCATGGCAAGGTAATTATCATTTCTATTTCTACATCTGATTGCCTTGCTTATTTTTTAAAGCTATGATTTGTTTTGTATGGCAATTGCTGTTTATTAACAAATTATATGGCAATTGCTGTTTATTCTTTTTAGGAGCCATCCAGAAGTCCCAGCCTGGAGCCAGAGGCTGCTATTGCAAGTCAGATGGGAGATGGCCTACAGTATGTTAGGCATCAGAAAAGTGGTGTTCGCATGAAGGCAGAGTTGCCGCAGGCAATTATGAGATTAGGTATGATATCACATAGACATACTTCTGTTCAGAAGTGTAGGGTCACTTCGAAATGTCCCCTTTCCAAAAAAAAAAACACTGGACATATCAAAGTGAACTCCCAAACTTTGCTATGGTGGTGTATTGTACACATCTGCATTACTTCTATCTATTGCACCTGACTAGTGTGGGTTTGCTTTTATTTGTCACACAACCGGAGTAGTTTGCATTAATTACTGTATATTCATGAACGGGGTCAATTGTAATGTATGCTTTCTTTCTCTTTTTCAGACACTTGACATTTACTGCGAAAGGTACCATCAGAGCACCTCTCCCTACCCTGCAGGATACCTATACCAGAAGAGTACAACAACGGGCCAAAAATATTTCAAGACATTTCACGCTCTGACCACGGACTGTTTAAACCACTGAGGTCAAGCAGACGTCTCTGTTCCCACGTGGCAGACTGAGGGAACACCCACAAAACAGACTGGGGATGAGTTTCTTTACTCCGCATCCTGTACACACACAACTCCTTATACTACATTACATAGACTTGCCAGTTGCCATACTGCACTTACACACACTGCGCTTTTAACCCCCTTATCTGTGTCAAATCAGATAAGGTTGTGGTTGTGTTCAAACCATGTCTACTGTTGTCTGTCAACATCCACTTCAGTCATACATTTGAAATGTCTTAAATAAATAACAAAAGTTAAAATTGTTTTATTGTCTGCAGTTAACTGAAATATTTTGGAATATGAGTTATTCTATTAATGATTGCTCATGTAAGTTCAATTGAATTCACAGTATTTAACTGACATAGCTTTTACAGGGAAACAACCAATACTGTAAATACAACAACAAAAAAAAAAAAATCTTAATTTAAAATCAATTGTTTTTCACTTTACAGCGAATACATAAAATACTGTAAATGAAAATGCGGTACCTTTACTGTAAAAAGTATTCACAGTAACTTACTGGCAACAATTGGCCAGTAAGTTACCGTAAATGGAAATACAGCACCTTTACTGTAAAAGGTTTTCACAGTAACTTACTGGCAACAATTGGCCAGTAAGTTACTGTAAATGGAAATACAGTGCCTTAACTGTAAAAGGTATTCACAGTAACTTACTGGCAACAATTGGCCAGTAAGTTACTGTAAATGGAAATACAGCAGCTTTACTGTAAAAGGTTTTCACAGTAACTTACTGGCAACAATTGGCCAGTAAGTTACTGTAAATACGACTGAAATCACAGTATTTAATTGTTTTTCATTTTACAGTGAATATATAAATACTGTAAATGGAAATACAGTACCTTTACTGTAAAAGGTATTCACAGTAACTTACTGGCCAATTGTTGCCAGTAAGTTACTGTAAATTTTACAGTAATTTTTTTACAGTGTAGCAAGTGCAAGTGATATTTTTTTCTTTGATGACTTTTAGAAGTCGCACCCATTAAGATCACATTCTTTACTAATTCTTAAATTACTCCACTTGACTCTTAAGCTTGGTGTCATGTCACTTTGACGTTCTACTTTAAGTGCTTTGTCAGCTTTAGTACCAACATGTGCACGGCTTAACTTAAATCTTCTACTTTTCAAACTGTTACTTATGAAATAAGTCTGTCTGTCTTGTGTAAATTTGGACATGGGTCTGGCAAATAAACTGAATTGAATTGAATTGAATTGATTGAATTGAATTATCCCCACCATGCCTAAATTAAATTTCATGTCATTGCAGTGGGCCAAGCACTACACAGCTGTATGTGCATTAGAGCCTTCTCAAAATATGTTAATTTCCTCTATTAATGGAACTTTACTGACAGACCTTTTCAGTGATTTCAGCTGTTGTCTGTTGTTTCATGTGTGTACAGGTTTTCAGTCATATATGTTGTGGTTCATTCATGTCACATTCATGTGTGTTGGCCTGTCTACATGTACTGCATGTAATGGTATGTGTTTGTGTGTCCTGTATTTTGGATTATTATGGTCTGTATTGTGTATGGTTTGTATTCATTCTGTGAGCTCCATGTCTCTGTTTCAAGGCGCTTGTGTACACTATACTCAAGTTTCAAACACTGACCAGCAAACTCAAACATTCTAAAGTTGCCAGCTGTTGTTCAGAAAACCAACTTCCAGCTCCACACTGTCTAGACAGTAATTGATCATTTTTTGGACATGTCAAAATTGAACAGCTTCATCCAACAAGCACCAAAACACAGACTGACGGTACACGTTGACCCAACTGTTGTTGTTTCTTGGCATGTGTTGGTGTTTCTTAGGACAGTGCACAGTGCCTCAAGTGCAAACATAGTTGCCATGTTTAATATCTATACTGGTCTGTGCTCATGAGTATGCTGGTGTGTTTCCTTGTGTGTGTTAGTGTGTTCACATGCCTAACTGGTCTGTGCTCATCATGTGTGTGTTGGTGTGAGTTCAGGTCTAGTTTGGTCTGTGTTCATATGGCCGCTGCTCTGTATTGATGTGTGTGTGTGTGTGTGTTGGTTGGGTTGGCCCCTTGAGCCGTGGATCTGCCCAAGGTTTCTTCCTGAACAAGGGAGTTTTTCCTTGCCCCTGTTGCTGCTGGGTGTCCCTTGGTGCTCCCCAACCCCTCTTTCTTTTAATATAGTATCTATTTACTTATTTTTCTTTTTAATTTATTTCTGTAGTTGAATGGACACTTGAGCACAAGGAATTTCATTACTTTATAAAAACAAATATGAGTACATGACAATAAACTTTGATCTTTGAACTTTGAACTTTTTGGTTCATGTTGCAGACTGCTGTGTCCACTGCGTGCTGGCGTGCCTGTTCTGCGAGCTGGCGTCCCTGTGCTCGGTGTGCGCCCAGTGCCTGACGTGCGGCGGCCTGGCCTGCTGCGAGGCGCTGGGCTGCTGCGGGGAGGCCGCCACCGGAGGCCTGGCCTGCTGCGGCGAGGACGCCTGCTCAGCCCTGTTGGATTGTGGGATACTGGAGGACTGCTGCCAATCCTCGGACTGTCTAGAGATCTGTTTGGAATGCTGTGCGATCTGCTTCCCTGCCTGAACTCAGTGTTACATGGTGGAATTCATTCCAAAGGGCTGAGTACTAAGAGTAACTGAGTATTGTGGGGGGGAAAAATGTTCTTTGGCCTGGCTCTCTTATTTATTTTGATTTGTTTGAATGTAGTTGAAAAACAGGGTTGATTCAAAAGTAATGTTAGACAGAGACTCTTTTTGTCTGAACTAAGCCCTAAATGGCGCAGAGGTTCATTTGATGAACCCGTGATCCCACAGACATGTGTATGGGGTATGCTTTAGAAAACGTCATGCCAACGCTCAGAAGCGCACAGATGCCCAACTGGGCTGTTGAGAATTAGTCACGTGAAAATGAACCAAAAAGTAATGGCATCACATGTGATTGCTCAAATTCTCCCATCAACTTAAACAGTTATGTGGCTGTTGCATATGCCCTGTGAATATTTATCGCTTGCTGAAAGTAGTAAAAATGTCTTTTTGTACTTTTCGTATTCCCATTCATACTTATTTACTTTATTTTTACAGAACATGAATTGCTTTATGTTTTTGTTTAATTTTATGGCATCTTTCACACATACAGTATATAACTCCTCTGAATGTTCCCAGTACAGCAGTAGTGTAATCCAGCACTCACTGAGTGTATTTCGATTCTATTTTCTTTGTTTCTCTTACAACAGAGAGCCCTTTTAATCTCTGCCTGTGGTAATGAATGTTCTCTCTCCGTCTCTATAAGCAATGCAAAAATAGCCGGCCTGGATAAATCATAAAGCCTTTTTGCATACTCCCCTGTGCCTGTTGAATTTCACAGCCATCCTCAAGATGACTCTGCCAAACGTACTGGCTAATGGAGTGTCAGTGGACATCACTTCAGAGAGACCACTGTTGGCCTCGTCTGCTGGGGTGACAAAGAGAGTGCTCAACAAAAAAAGCGTGGTGGGTCGGTTTGGCCTATTAACCTAGTCAGGCAGACAAAGCCTCAAAATGGCTTTTTAAATACTGTCGTCCAAGCCAAGATGGGCCTTAATTCCATTTTAATTCAGTTCAGTTTAGGTTTTGTTTGTACAGCCTCTCTGCAGCGGATATTGTGTTAAAAGCGTTTAGCAGTGAACAGTGGATAGGGTGAAACCACAGCACTGTGAGACTGAAGTTAATTTAGTCATTTGTGGAAAGCTTAGGCTTAAGTACATTTACACACAAAAAAAATCTGCAGAATATAATAGGAAATGTACAAAAAAGCGGATGGAAAAAGAAACCTGACCTCCCTCAGTAAATCCCTGATTCAAGTGAACTCTCCGCTCTCAGGAAGTGGGACTGACACACACACACACACACACACACACACACACACGCACACACACACACACACACACACACACACACACCTTCACTCACACAGCATTTGATTCAAGGCCATCACCACCTGTTTTTCAAAGGTCCATCAGGCCCAAAAACTTGAAATGCAGTGTGAGGTTTGTGACCTTTCACAGACTTGGCAAACATTTCAGCCCCAGAGGAAGACAGGATGGCTCGGTCTCAATTCTCATCTTACCGCTTACCTACTGCAATGGAAAAATCCGCCCACACAACAACCAATTTCTCACCACGGCTAGATAATCGCGGCACACATTTGAAAGAGCGAAAGAGCCACACGTTCAGATTTTTCTGACGCATACTGCTTCGTCTGAAGGCATCAGAGTTGACGGGTAGCCTACAGCGACTTTTGACTTGGTCTTTGTCCAATTATCACGCAGTATTGTAGCGCCGCCGCTGCCATTGGTGGCTCTTCTGCCCGACTTGTTGGTAGACACGAGTGTTTTTCTCATATAGGACCAGGCGGCGGAGTGGGCAGCGAGAGGAGCAGGAAGGGCTTGTTTATTGTAGAAACATGCCAAGTGGCATCAACAGGAAGTGGAGGAAGTGACTGAAATGACAGTGCTGGAGGAGAGGGGGGGGCGGCCTGCGGGGGAGCGGCCCAGTCCAGCCCCACCTCACCCCGCCCGGCCCGGCCCGCTCGCCTCTGACGCCTGACCTCTGGGCACCGCGCATCAAAGGAGCCGTCGGCCCACGCCGGCCAAGCAGCCAGGAAACAGCTTTCACGGCTCTCACACACACACACACACACACACACACACACAGACACACACACACACACACACACACACACACACACATGTTCACTCTCTCTCACACACACACATACACACACACACACACACACACACACACACACACACACACATACACGCACACACGCATACACACACACACACACACACACACACACACACACACACACACACAGACATAAAAAAACGTATGCATGCACAGTGGGGCACCACACACACTCAAAGGACATGCCCACACTCACCCACACACACAGACACTCCTTTGATAGTCCTTCACACGGAAGACACACACCCGGCGGGCACACAATTATGGCCCGACACAAAGAAAAGCCACACTCACGACACTGCTACCCCACAGCGACCATTTTCCATTCTTAAGTCACGCACGCACTGCAGAGCTTTCTCACTTCGCTGGCAGGGCTCTGCTTGATTTCTCTCTGGCTCTCAGTCTCTCTTGACCAGGATTCCAGAAGAGAGAGTGCTGACACTGCGAAAGAAAAAAAAAACACAAGGCCTCACCCCTACAGTAGATGAAAACAACTGTTCTGCACATTCCGTACAGTGAGCGAAGACCACGAAACCATGAACATCTTGTATGGAGGAGATTGCGGTTATAGGGGGGGGAAAAAATGCCATTCTTTGATGGAGCATTTTTCAAAACGTAAATGACACCCCATAAACCTAGCCAGAGAACAATTGACATCTGGAATGGACACAAGCTATTGTCTTGTAAAAGAATGCTTGTTTTGATGTGTGAAAAAAGCTGTCTGTGTCAAATTCAGAGCTAAGTTGTCCAACATTACATACTGACTGCTAAAGTCAGATTATGAAAAATGTTGATATATTGTGAAGTCTTCTAGTCCAATTCCATCTTTAACTGAAATAGTTTCAACATTTTGGTATCTTTTAACCTGTCAGAAGGCAACTGCAAGTTTCACAGTGTATTGTTCTAACTTCTTTGCGACCAGACATGATGTATTCTGAGAATGAGCGCATTGCCTACTTTATTGAGCTAACTATTCCTTTGAAGATGCGATGGAGGAAGCCTTTGAAAGGAAGAAGTTAAAGTATGTTAAACTGATGTCAGAAGCAAGGGAACAAGGCTGGCAAGCACACACAAGACCAGTCGAGATGGGTGTTAGAGGCCTCGTAGCAACACAATTCTGATAGATTTGGGTTTTTGAGAACGATCCTTGAGAAAAGCTGGAAAGGAGTTGTCTGAGGCTGCTAAAAAGGCAAGCCAATGGGCAATTAAGCAATGCGCTCACAGGGGGTCGTGTTATGACCTGAATTGACTCAGATATGGGACATTTTGTTGCTGTGTTCCCTGAGTAGTAATTGATGAGTCTGTAACGTGTCCCTACCCATCATGAGGGTGGAGGGTCCAGAAGGAGTCGTGGGCCTAATTCAATGAAACACAGATGAAGGAAGTTGCCTGTTAATGCTCAAGAAGGCTGCACTGTTGGTGATTTTGTCTGTTTCAGTTCTTGGGTTAGGCTCTCAGGCTACTGGGACTGCATGTTGTGCAGTAAAGGAGGGCCATTTCAGATCCCAGGTATAACATGTGGCGCATTTGCAACTGCACTAGTCATTTGTGCATTGTTGTTGTAATTGTTGTAGTTGTTTTGTTGTTGTAACTTTTTTTGTTTTTGTTGTTGATTGGCCTCTGTGGCAACGAATGTTGTACCGTGAAGGGCCTTTATGGAGTCCAGGTAGGCTGGGTGAATTTGGATTTCACCAGGCAGCTCAGGCTGGAAACCTGCACATCTATCTCCTCTGCCAGAACCATGCCAGAACCTTTGGCTCCAATCAGAAATAGCTTATCCAAAAGACGCACCGAATCGTTGGTCTAATAGGTTGAAGGACTATCCAAGCGTACGGAGTCATTTGAACAATGCCCACTGATCAAGCCTCTTGTGCAGTAGAAACAAAGTGCAGCCTCCCCATACTAATGTTCAATCTTAAAAGATTGAGCTTAGTATGGTGATAGCCAGACTAGAGTCCATGTACAGTATATCATGCAGCACATGTGTGACTCCCCCACCTATAGTGCAAGGAATTGAACACCTTTCCTATGTATGTCTGCAATTAACTGCTTTGGATTTCAAAATGTTACTTTGATGAAGCCATTCAAAAGTTTGGGATCATTTTAAATGTCCAATGCATGCTGAGTGAATTGTTTACAAAAATGTTCTGATCGTCATATAATTTTGAAAGATGTTTTTGTATAAAAAATGATGCCAGGTCAAATATATCTGTTTATTTCTTTCCCCCCTTTTTTCTTCTCTGTCTCCTTCTTTGTTACTGTATTTATTATGAATACATATTAGATTTAAGCATTGATGCCAGTGTTCATATTCAATTAAACTCAATAAATGCTTCCTCTACAGTTCTTGCATATAGCTGCTTTGGGTGATTGTCCTCTTGAATACTGGCTTCAATTAAGCGCCATTCACAGTATATGGCATGGGGTATTGCAAAATGGAAAAACTTGGAAGAATCCTCATTCAAGAATCCAAGAAATCCCTTCAATAATCCTTTTATGCTGTACAAAAAGACTTCACCATCATCCATGCTACCCCAGACCATTGTATTGCCTTCGCCATCCTTGAGAGATGGAGTCAAGCACTCCTTCAGCTTTTCTTCTTTTATCTGTGACTTTAACACCTTCTATTTGTCTGCTCATTCAACATTCTTTTCCAGTCTTCCTGTCCACTGTCTGTGCTCTTTTGCAGCTGAATCTTTTCTTTTTATTGGCCAGTTGGAGGCATGACCTTCATGTCAGAACAAAAATAGAATTCATATTTTAAGGAGTCAGGTTCTCGTTCCTGGCCATGTTGAGTCTTTACAAGTTAACACAACCTGTGTGTCCACACCTGCCACTGAATAATATCATCCTAGTCTGAGCAGCGTCATACTGATCAGTGGCCAGCACTGTTCTGGACTGAACTGGAGGAATATAATTATAAAACAAAAATTAAATGTCAACTTAAATACATATTTTACATTTTCTACTATGTCTAAATGTCCCAACAGTCAAGTTTCGCACCAAGCCCATTTCATGTTTAAAATGGACATTTGGGCCCAAAGCAAAGCTAGCGTGCCAGTGTCTGCCAAAACTAATAACAACCCATCCCACTGGCCCGGTCCACTCCTTTAAAGAGTTCATGCCTCGAATAACAAGACAGGGCCCCATTCTTTGCCTAGAACACCCAGAGATAAAATGCAACACCCTCCCGTTACAGACAGTGTTATATGCTATTAAAACACACCAGCCAGGAAATTCATCCAGTATTCATTTACCAAAACAGCATGCCCACCCATTCCAAGAGCCCACGAAAGCACTGGGTTAAACCAACATTGCTCAACAGGTGGCACGACACATGTCCAAAACTAACAGTGCAGCCAGCCTGGGGAAATAGCTTTGTGGAGAAATAGCACCCAATTAAACAACAGTGTGTGTGTGTGTATGTGTGAGAGAGAGAGAAAGAGAGAGAGAGAGAGAGAGAGAGAAAATGTGATTATTCTATTGTGGTGTGGTCAGAGGTTTAAAATGTGTGAGGTTGAGTAATTCCATAAGGGCATACTCTTAAAAACATGGTTAAAATTAGCATGACCAGAATCGCTCAAGTTAAGTCAGTGGGGGCGCACCTTTGAAATATGAGCAGTGACTCCAGGCTAGTGTCTTTGTACATCTGCACATAAATCCCCATGCCCGAATCCCTTTACATGCCTTCGTTAAAAAATAAAAACAAAAAAAGATTCGCCTGACTGAAAATTATATGATTTCAAAATGATATGCATATGCCTTATTGTCAGTCAAATCAACTGAACATACAGTATACTGCAGTGCTCATCAATGATCCGTTGCTGCTAGTCTGAACACAAGAACATAAACTCATGATCAAGAGTGCCATCTAGTGGTACATATTTGATTTCCACATTTGCTTCAAACCCCCCATTCTAGAGGAAAATTGGTTAGCAGGGTTATCTTTGTGAGTATAAAACATTTGCCATGTTCAGAAATTGAAATGTATATTCAATTTATAGTCATTTCAATACTAAATTCATATGGTTTAACTATAACCTGGCTTAATTCTAAGACAAAGAACAGCAAAGACAAAGATAGAAAGTTTTTAATCACTTTTAATAGATCTTTTACATAAAAGGTAAAAAATAACATACCCAGTCAGTGACTAAAACAAAGGGAATTGAAAACCGCTGTCACGTATAGCTGTGGTGCTAACAGCCTATGACAGCACCCACACTCCTCAGCCCTAAGCAGAAGTGAGAGGAACGACAACACGACAGACAGAAGACATCAAAAATTCCCTTTCATGTCTCAGCGAGGTCTCACTTGTGCACTGCATATGATTATCATAAAATACAACTCAAAAGAGATGTAAAGTAAACATTACCATGTATCATATGGCTCCACTACAGTCCTGATCACATGTCTAGTGTATATGATGAAGGTATTGTAATTTATTTTCTTTTTTTTCTCGTTGTAGTACACATTAATTGCACATTACAGCCAGGACATACAAAATATTTTACACATATAAGGTGTCTCGAACATTTTTTAAATGTCTCATGGGGGGGAAATGCCACAAAATGTTTGTTTTCAATTGATTCTTATACTTTTCTCTCAAAAAAAACATGGTTGAAGAACAATTCATGAAAGCTCACACTTCATTGTAAATGCCTCACTTAAGGGTATTCGTAACGACACTGAATATTCTGTCAGGGTGTCCACATTATGTGCCATGAAAAAAAAAAGACACCATTTATGGTGGTTCCGCAACCAGCAAACTAAGATACGCGTGTCTGCAGCAAATGTGGTGACTTGATCGCGACTGCACAAACACTTCACACATCACAGTTCACAACAATTGGATAGGAACTTGCACACATGTCTTTTTATCTTTTTGGAGACCAAGTATACCATGTTAACCACCATGCTGAATGTGCAGGGTTAGGCAAGGCAGACAGGCAGGCAGGCAGGGCGGCCACAACACAAGAGGCTGTGCCAATGACATCATCATGTTTGCGTTGGAGTGGGTGAAGTCGGCCTACAGCACAGACACTGGACACGGTCAGAACTCAACCACGGGACAGGACTCACTCACGGCTGCACACACACACATGCGACCCACACACAAGGCATTCCCTTATGCTACATGGGTTCCACTGAAATGTCCTGCATTTAATCCATTAGAACCTCACTGCTCATAAAACTATTATTAAAAAATCTCTCTCCACAAGTTTTGATAGACTTTTGTCTACACAATGAAACAGTATTAAAGAAAATAAACTTTCTAACAAACTATGATTATTATATTCATATATATGTAGATAGATATGTATATGGTTCACAATTAATTATTGACTTGTATAATTCACTTTCAGTAGATAATGGCATTTTGTGATAAACTAAAAATTGAATAAAAATACTCTTCTTTGTAAATATTATTGGGAGGATTTAAAAAAAATGTAATTGTCTTTACAAGTGCTGTCACAACGACACATAAAAGTGTTGGCTACTCTCGTCCTCCAATCATATTGCTTGACACACAACCAGAAACAAGCCATGTACAGTATGAACGAACAGCCGAGAACAGAACATCTAGCTGTCCTAATGTGTTGACAAGGTAACATTGGACTTTTTGACAGTGAAGACTGAACAATGAAGGTTTCTCCTTCATTTAGCTGACTGATTTCTGCAAAACCAGGTCCTGGGGCTTTGGCGTGGGCCATGCTGTCAGTGTCCCCTACATGATCTGTGCGTTGCTGTTGTGGCATCCACGAACAAAAGTACAAAACTTTTCTCTCTCTCTCAAGAGGAACCTATTGGCCGTTCTAAAAAGCCCACTTGGAAAAACTCATTGGAATTTTCTTTCTGCCTAAAAAAAAACCATGATGCAGAAATACAGAACGGAACGATAAAACAATTGTCCGACTCAAAGAGTGACAAACACAAAATTCAGCACCATTTACACCACTAACCAGTAAAGTCTATTATCCCTTTGTTAAGGCCAAATATAAACGATCACTGTGTCCGAACATGACTACGCAGGCATCATGAGAGTTGGACAAAATTGGGCACAACTCTCCAGATGCTCACTTAGTCAGGGCCATGCAAAACCAGTGTTATGTTACATGACTATTTCTGTTAGCGCTGCTACGCAGAAAACATGCATGGAGGGGCGAGATCTGTACAAGAGAAAGAAAAGAGGAATGATTGAACTGGATACGCAGCGAGTAAAACTACCGTAAACCACAGCTTTTTTTTTTTTTACAGCAACCTCATCTTGCTAGATATCCTTACATTGAGAGAGCCAACTTGAAACGGAACAGGGGGACTCTCCTGAACTCGCTCAGCAATGAAGAAATCTGGGCAGCTCTGGAAAGAACACAGAAGACTTGCCTGCCAATTATTTAACGTGAGCACAGCACACAGAGAGCAAAGGGTGGACCCTCCCATCTGGCTGAAGTTACCAGGAACTGCTTACAGCAGCTTTGCCGACTGGAATTTGACGCGTTTGACAGGAACTCAGCTCTGACGCAGACATTATAAGACAGGATTATGCACAGGGGCATGATTGAGACTCACAAAAGGGGCACCGCTACACTAAACAGGTTTTTCATTTATGTGCTGCTGTGTCCGATAGGAATTTGGACGCTTCGCATGACCTGAATCAAAATGTGCGCATGGTGCCAGACAGGAAATTAAGTCTTTGTTGCCATCTGATCAATGGGGGGGGGGCTCTACACACACGCCAACGGGCCATGCCGAGATTACTCGCAATCAAAGAGGAAAATCCTGCACCTAATCTCGCCTATGCCATCAATGAGTGAATTCATGCATGACCTCCATTTACAGGTGGAAGGGTTAAGAAAATATACTATGTAAAAACAACACAGAGAATATTACAAAGACAAAGTATAATACAAAGGCCATCTCAACTAGAAATGACAAACTCTGAGGGACTGTTGAGCAAGATGTTCTACCGATCTCTTTTCACTCACATCCTCCCTCAAGTGTAAACCTCTCTCTCTCTATCACACACACACACACACACACACACACACACACACACACACACACACACACACACACACACACACACACACACACACACACACACACACACACACACACACACACACACACACACACACACACACACACACACACACACACACACACACACACACACACACACACACACACACACACACACACACACACACACACGAAACTGGCTTCTCTGCTTTGCTATCACCACCTCTCGGCTCCAGCAAAATCCACAGGAAAGACAGACACGCAAAAAAAAAATCCCAGCAGACTAAAAAAAGAGAGAAAATGGGGGAAAAAACAGCTGAACAGGAAGTTCATATTTTCTGCTCTTTTTTTCCTGAGCATTCTACACATACCTCTCCTTCTGACCTAGAGCAGACCATCATTTACCTCATTCACGGATGGCTTTTAAAAAAAAGGCTTGTTTTGAAAAGACTGATGTATGTGTGTATGTGTGCTATAAATCTCCAATGCTGATCTATCCCTTTCATGTAAGATGGCTTTCCCAGCAAAAGAAAGCAGCTCTATGTTCATCATGATGAGTTAAAAAAAATGATAGATGATATAAATGCAATGCCTGATGGTCTGACAGAACCCACATCATATCAGCTATTCTGCTCCGTCTCCTTGTTTGCTAAAACATAATTGAGACAGCGGGTATCCTGACAAAATCATTGGCTTGTGTATACAGTGAATAGGGAGCTCAGGCCTATTTTTAAAGCTGTACAGTGACATTAGATGGGCATGATAAAGGGGAAGTTTAAACGGTTTGTCCCTAAGTCTGTGGTGTATGTACATCAAATCTATATCACATATAGTTCATGTCGATGACGGGGAAGCCTAAGAGGTTTAAAAAAAAAAAAAAAAAAAGATCCTCTGCATTGCATTGTCCATGAACGGTCTGAACCTGTTCCCACTAAAACCGACTTGTGCGCGCGTGGCTAGAACAGCGAGGCTGAAGGGGCCGACGGACACCTCCAGGGGCCACGCCAGGGGCCGGAGAGAGAGGGCGATGTGTGGAGCAGAAGAGGGGGGGGGCTGAGGGGGAGCGGGAGCGGGGACAGCTCTGCTAAAACACAGCACTATCAGAAGATGCCAGAAGGTCCACATTGCCAAAGCGCTACGCTACAGTTGGCCCGAAAACAACTCAATATGAAAGTGGACGTCTGACGTCATGGTGTCTCCACGGCGACATCCCCGGTGGGAGGAAAGGGACGATGTGGCTTTCGAGAGCCTCGCGGAGTTCGGCGTTTGAGTCTCGACCCTCTTGACGTCTCACTGGCGCGTCCTGGAGGTCCGTCACAAGTCCTCTTCCATGCTGAAGCTGCTGCGGCGGCTGCTGGTCTTGGAGGCGCCCGGCGAGACAGAGGAGAGGAGCGGGTCGGCGCCCCCTACTGGGGACAGGGCGCAGCCGCCGAGCGCGCTGCCGTCGTCCATCAGGATGTCGCCCAGGCCCATCTCGGCCATGAGCGCCGTGCTGAAGATGGAGACGGCCGAGTCGTCGTCATCGCCGCCGAGCTCGGCGAAGGTGAGCGTGCCCAGGTCCAGCGTGCCGCCCAGCGCCCCCGGCGACGCCACCGACGCCGAGGCCTCCGACAGGAAGGAGGAGGCGGCCGACTGGCCCAGCGCCGACCCCCCGCCCAGGCTCAGCAGGCTCTTGGAGAGGCAGTCGGCCCCCGCCGCCTCCAGAGGAGTCGCTGTCTGCTGCTGATGTTGCTGCTGCTGCTGATGATGATGCTGAGTCAGCAGCAGCTCGGAGCTCTGGACCGCTGAGGCAGCGAGGCCGTGGAGACGAGCCTGCATCTCCAGTTCCTGTGGGAACAGAGAGAGGGGGAGGGGACAGGCTGACCGTAAGTGTGATGCAAGAGGAGAACTTGGGAAGTTTGACCGCGGTGCCGCCGCCGCCTCCTGTTGGTGTCTTTGCTGACACCTCAGCACAGGAAGAGCGTGTGTGTGAGGCCGGGTGCAATCACAGCAGAAAGGAAATGAGTGGCCGTGCCTGAGGCTTCCTTCTCTCTAGATCCTTCTTTTTTGCCCCGTTCATCTCGCTCTTCCTTCCTCTGCCCTACACCCTTAACCCTAAACCGCACACACACACACACACACACACACACGCAATCTCACATGCGCACGTACACATGCAATCTCACATGCGCACACACACACACACACACAAACACCCTCCCTATTTCCATTCAGTAAGTTATGTTGGCGTGACTTGGCATAACTTTGGCACTGCCCAAGCAAAATATTTAAACAAACATAATGGTAACAAAAAATAGCAAATGCAAAGCAAAAGAGTGTGTTTGTGTGTGTGTGTGTGTGTGTGTGTGTGTGTGTGCGGGCATGCGTATACTGTATGTGTATGTGTGTGTGTGTGTGTGGGCATGCGTATGTGTGTGTGTGTGTGTGTGTGTGTGTGTGTGTGTGCGGGCATGCGTATACTGTATGTGTATGTGTATGTGTGTGTGTGTGTGTGTGTGTGTGTGTGTGTGTGTGTGTGGGCATGCGTATGTGTGTATGTGTGTGTGTGTGTGCGCGCCTGTCTCCTCATCTCCATCTGTGTGGCGTCTCTGGCCTGTGCCCTGACCTGGATGCGGAGCAGCAGGCTGCGGTTGGCGTGCTCCAGCTTCTTCTGCCTCATCTCCATCTCCTTGGCCCGCTGCTGGTCCTTCTGCAGCTTGCGGATGTAGTCCACCGACGCCTTCAGGATGGTGCCCTTGTTCCAGCGCATGTCCCTGTCCCCCCCGCAGTGGCGCAAGCAAGACCAGCACATGGTCCAAAACAACCACAGAGACAGAGAGAGAGGACAGAGAAAGAAAGGAGAGAAAAACACCTTTAGATTCCTTTAGTTAAAAACATTTGAGTGAAAAAAACATCTGCATTTATGTTGTTCTTTCATACAAACATACAGGGATGTGGGCGGCAACAGGTTCGTCATGCTGTTGGAGGTGCAAACAAAAGGGGCATCACGATTGAGATCACATAGATAGGAACTGGCTCAAGAGTTAATAAAAACATTTTGTCATGTTCATTTGTATAATGATAAAACATTTTTAGCTTTTTTTTAACTATCCACATGTGTTCACTTCTGGCACCTACCACAATGGTAACTATAACAAGCTATCTGACATCTTTAGAGCACTAAATATATCGGAGGTGCCTAATGTTGAGAACTGAATCTATGTTGAGAGACAAAATTCTAGAACCTGCTATAGAACTTGGCTGGAGGGCAGAGCATAACTGGATGACTGATATCCTAAAACATAGTGGTAAAGCACAGCATATCAACTCATATCCTAGGTGGATTTTACACAGCTCTCAAGGCACCTCCGATATCATTTGCACCTCCTACAGCATGGCGACTTTTGAGTGGTCTTTGACGTAAGCTTGTGCCAGAGAACAGCTTATATAAAGTGTTGTATCTGGAGCTCTCTAGGAATTAATACAAACGAGCGCCTCTACAGCCTCTACAGTTAGTCTTTAGCAATCACTGGGGTGGACATTCCCGTTTGAGGAAGTGCAAATCTTCGGCACTACTTCCTGTACTACTAGTCATCACTTCTTCAAGCCCAGAGCAGAAGAGAACAAATGACTCTGATGTGCTGGCTCAGGGCACTGCTGCAGGAGGAGGAACTACACAGACACTGGCCCTGTTCCACTAGAGTTGAACTGCGGTACACTGAACTGTAGCACTAGTGCACTGTGCACAACTGGTATGTATTAAGACGTGGGCAATATTGTAACATCGTTAAAACTCACGGGTCGCTCGTCTTGGGGATGAGCGCGCCCAGCTCCTTGATGCGGTCGTTGATGTTGAACCGTCTCCGCCGCTCAACTACAAGAGAGAGAGAGAGAGAGAAGAGAGACACACAGGGCATGAAACGGTCAGGAGGTCAACGCAGTGTTTTCTTTGATGCAAATTCCTCTGAAAGCCAGGTGTGGGGGGGGGGGGGGGGGGGGCTAGCGCACAGTCCGTTCTCAGAGGGAACATTTCTCCCTTGATTTAACTACGAGTGCCAAGGTTCAGCAGCAAGGCATAGTCCAGACTTGGCCATAGTCTAATCCGGCATGCTTGGGACTGAGTCCCCTCTTAAAATGTCTGTGGCTGTGCACGTCTAGGGGGATGCAGGTCAATGAGAACTAGGGAGGGAGAAGCTAGAAGTCTAGAACGTAAATCTAGGACGATAAGGACTTCCTGTGGATGCCCGAGACAGAGATTTGAACACTGAGTGATGAGGAACTTACTGAGGTTATGGTTGTCCTTTTTCTGCCTTTCCTTCATAAGTGCCTTGGCCTCTACATCTTGAAGAAAGAGAGAGAGAGAGGGAGAGAGAGAGATAGAGAGAAAGAAAGATAGAGAAAGAAAAGAAAGAAAGAAAGAAAGATAACTTTAATTATTTTTCATTTGTCAAGTTCAATAAACAGCATAAACACATAAGCACATAACACATGCTCTCCGATCTCTATCTGTAGACAGCACTGTGACTGGTCAGTGGTCAGTTTATATCAAAGATTCTAGAACAGAGCAAGATGGATCACTGGCCGGAGAATACGTTGGATTTTTTGAAGTACATTCTAACACTCCATGGGCGCCATTTTGGTAAGCCGAAAAGTAATAAATCGTGCCTTTCACACGGCCAGATCATTACCGAGTAACAAAACAAAACAAAAAACAGCTGGCAACGGCAAAAACAGCTGTTGAGGTGGGTTTATATGATTGGAACTGTGTCAGAAATGTTGCTGAGCTTACCAAAATGGCGCCCTGTACCGTACTTCATTCTTTTGACGCAACTGATCCATCTTGCTCTGTTCTAGAATCTTTGGTTTATACACTGTACACATAATGATCTATCGAGAGCACACATTGGATTGTGTCTCAGCGGGACCGTTGAGAGTGAAATGGGAAGTGGGTAGTGGGATGTGGAAATGAGACTAGGGCCCTCGCCACCCCTGGACCTCAGGCCTCGGAGAGCTGACAGGACTGTGTCTGGAGAACGTCTATACTGTACTATTGTACTTACCTATGTTTACATCTTTACATATACTTTTTACATATTGTGGGTCGGGTTAGATCACTTTCTATGGATTATGTTACAGTTTTCATGGCTTGGGCCGTGAGGAAACAAAGAAAGAAAGAAATGAAAGATGTGTATCCTGTGTGTGTGTGTGTGTGTGTGTGTGTGTGTGTGTGTGTGTGTGGAACCGGTCCTTACCGGTAATCTCCCTCTTGACGTTGTGCAGGTTGGCGGGGCAGGAGTTGCTAACGGCGATGGTCTGAGCGGCCATCCCGGCGCTGCTGTACACATCCAGGAGGTTCCCCGAGACTGGCAGCTGCAACACAGCCAATCAGAGCGTCCGGTTAACACGAAGGCACCACCCACTCTGCTATCTCCATGGCGAGCCTCAGATAAGCGGCCCTTCCAGACGGCGTTCCGCGGCACGAGGATATGCCAGGGGCTGATAGCCCGGTCAGGGAGGAACTACAGCATGCACGGGGTTATCGGGTGCTAATCTCGCACAAACATTTCACGTTAGCCACGCGGCTTCAGTTAAACTTGCTCCTCTATTCTCCTGGAAATGGCCAAACATCCCATACGATGGGAGTAAAAGATCAAAAGAAAAAAAGCTAGTCATTGTTACATTAAAACCCATGTTTAAAAAGTGATATGAAACTACGGGGTGCTGCACCAAACCTGCTGAAATGCACCTGTGGTTTAAAATGTTCCTTCTGTCAGCAGGGACATTGAGAAATCCCCTCCAACTGCATGTATGGCAGTGCATCAGGCAGCAGTTAGACATTGCAAATCCAGCACAACATTTGGATTGAGCAATGACCAAGGACATGGCTACAAGACAATGAAGAACTATAGATCTCTACTACGGACTAATAGTCCACTTGTATTTAACGCAACTGCGTCGGCAGAGTTAAACATACTAAATCACAGCAGATGACTGACCACAAGTAATAACAAGTGAAGGCGGCCGGCAAACCGAACTGATGCACTCATAAACCAGTAATGCTGCTTTGACACATTCCCTTAGCACGCTGTGCTACACTGTACTCCAACACGACTGACATATAGCTAAGGTGCTGACATGACACACACACACACACACACACACACACACACACACACACACACACACACACACACACACACACACACACACACACACACACACACACACACACACACACACACACACACACACACACACACACACACACACACAGTGTGTACTTTGGCTCACATAGGCCAATTAAGTTTAAAAGTACCTGTAACATGAAAACACCAAGCGCCGGACAATCAGCTCAGAGACGCGTTAACTTTAACCAAGTTTCCAGTTCCACGTGTCGATCACAAGTGCATGTGGTCAAGGCACACTCACACCCATTCAAGTCGAATGAATGAATGAAAAAAAAAAGTTAATTTACCTCAGTCTTATTTCTTTTCTTTTCATGCTCTTGCAGTAAAACCAAAATCATCTTCTCCCACTCAACACACAACAGCGCTTCCTCTTTCCTCTCCGACTCGCTCGACACACAAAAAAAGAGAGGACTGTTGTAAAATGGAGAAATGTCTTTCGGGAGGAGACCACAGCCAACAAAAAAAAAAAAAAAAAAAGAAGAAGAAAAAAATCCGCTATCTGCTTTAACACTCGTTCAGGCCCGCTGTCACTGCAGAATCTCTCTCACTCTGTCTCCTCCCTCTCCCGGTCTCTCTCTGTCTTGTCTTTCTCTCCTCCTCCCCTCTTCTCTCTCTCCTGCCCGCCTCCCCCCCTCCTAAATTGACCCCATGCCACCTCGGGTCTGGCCACTAATAGCCAAGTGTAAGAAGTGAATGTTTACTCCCACTGCCATATTACTGGATTCCTAAGGCTCTGGCAAACAAACTCCACAGGCCAATTAGCCCACCAGTGACAACCAGCCCGCCAGCCAGCCAGCCAGCCTCGACATGCTGGAACAGAGGTGGAGCAACCTGTCAATGCTGTGTGACGACTATCAACCAAATGAAGGTCTTAATAGATATCTGATCAGGGGGAAACTTTGCTGCTAATTGTCATTGGCCTACAGTGGCTATCTGCTATGTATAAGCCTCGAGTTGTTTTCGGTAGAAAGAAAACAGTGAGTGACGAACAGAGGTGTACAGTAGCAACCTGTCAATGCTGTGTGACGACTATCAACCAAATGAAGTACTTAATAGATATCTGATCAGGGGGAAACTTTGCTGCTAATTGTCATTGGCCTACAGTGGCTATCTGCTATGTACAAGCCTCGAGTTGTTTTCGGTAGAAAGAAAACAGTGAGTGCCAGTGAGTGAGCATAGCCTTGACTCAATAAATACACATACTGTACGTTTGATACGATAGCAAAAGAAATGGGTGAACTATGTGCTTGTGTAGCTTTTCCTCAGAATGTTGTGGGCAAACCTTATCAGACAAGTATGTGGTTGAGCAGGATGGGTGTAGAGGGCAAGTCGGTCTATTCTTTCAGACAAAGGCAAGGATCAGGCCAAATCAATGATTAAGGCTGAGGACACCAGGAAACCTGCCTACAGTGCAAGGCACATTCCCAACAAATCATTGATTGAGCACATTTCACAGTACACAAAAGTCCCTCACTCACACACACAAACACAAACACACACACTTACACACTTACACAATGTGTACACAAACACACACACACACTCGCACAAGAAAGGTGACACCGACTCATGCAAAGAACTTTTTCCGTATTCAGCAACGTACCGTGTTGGCGAGCTGCAAGTTGGAATCGATCAGCGTGATGAAGGAGTCATCGTTCAGACTGGACTCCAAGCTGATGATGTCCTCGATGACGTCTTCAATCTACGGCGCGGAGCAAACAAACAAGAAAGACTTTAATGGATCAGTATGAAGCCAAGTAGCCACAGTGGTAGCCATTTGACACATCTCAACATCTCAACAAGCCATCTGTTGGAGGGGCCATCACTTCCCCATCTGAGTCACTCAGCAGACGCTGCTAAAAACACACCGCCTAGTGCTTTTGTGGATGACACATGGACCGCACACAAATGATAGCCACTAAAACTCAGCACCCATTCATTCTTTCCACACAGTGACGGGGGATGGCCAACAGCCCCCCCCCAGCTTTTGCCAACCCCACCTGGCTTACAAATAATTCTGTTCAGCTTGACAGAGATGAGCAACCAGATGACTCAGCTCCCCCCCTCCACCCCCCCACACACAGTATGCACAGTATGGCCTCTTAGCATTTAGCATTGAGCTGCCTCTTCTGGACCCCCCCCCCCCCCCACCTCCCCACCTCCATTCTGTGGTTTCAGGCTGAGCTGCAGCAGGTCCCCGTGCGGTGCGTGGACAGACACACCTCTACGGCAGCTCAGGCCGGCTGCGTGGCCTCCCGGTGCAAAGTGTGCAGAGGTCAGTGGGTTGTGTGTGTGGCATTTCCCAGCACCGTGTGGCAGCAAGCGCACACAGGGCCCCTGGCGAAGGGGGAACTCGACCGGCTTCACACGCTGGTGACAAAGCATGCTATTGTGTGCTGGCCCATAGGGGGGAACTGAGCTCACTTCAAAAGAGAACTACAACGTCGGAGTCGGAGGCCAAATAAGCGAAGCAAACAGTTGAGCTATTTAGAAGGTCTTCGACAACAGTGTAACATATTAATGGACTTACGGTGCTAATGTAGGCAGGCACATTTCCCTCATTCACTTGTTATTTAACTTAAATATATATAAAATATATGCTGGCGGCTATTCAGCCAAATGAGATGTAGAGCACACGGGTCATTAGATGCTCTGTAACCCGTTTCTGTTGCTGGCTGTGTATTTGTCTATTGAGTTAAACATTTGCTTTGTATCTATATTGAAAAAAAGGCAGCGTATTGGGCGTTAGTGGTATGGGGTAAAAGCCATGGTAGGCTGATGTAACATTCATCCATTTGCAGAAATAATGTGACCTTTCCAAGCGATCTAATGCAATCTACTCCATATAAAGGAAATGGCACAGGCTGTCATGAGAGGCGAAGAGAAGTCCATTCTTTCATAATCTTTTTTAGTTCTTCATTCATTTAATTCCAAAGATGAACATCAGAACTGTACAGTAGATGTGTGAGGTTGCCATTATCTTTCCCACACCCTTACACACCCCATTCACCCACACGACGCCTGAGGTAAAGTTACAGTGGACAGGTCACACACCTCTTCCTTGTTGGAGCTGAGACTGAGCACAGCCATGGGGCTGCTGGGCGTGCTATTGGCTGCCGGGGCCAGTTCCGGGGCGGAGCCTGAGAGGGCCGAGGGGGAGTTGCCCAGCTGCTGACTGGCGCCGTTGTTGCCCAGTGTGTGGGACAGGTACTCCTTCACCTGCTGACGCTGGGCCTGCTGGATGTGGTACCTGGTGGGGTTCTCCAGGTGAGTCTGCACCTGTAAAAGATCACACAATCAGGAGGTTAAAAATCAGCAGAGAGAATAAGCTTAGTTTCATGCATTAAACACAATCCTCCTACCTTGCTGTGCCTCAGTGGTCTATTTATTCTGCCATATCATCTACTACATTTTCTTTAATATGCTAACATTCAAAAGATGATCCTGTGCCTTTGGTTACTGGTAAGCACCTTGTATTGCAAGTCTGCACAAAAGGTGCTACATAACTAAAGACTGATTTGATTTGATGTGACAGACCAGACCCAGCGGAGGCGCGGCACTTACACAATACAGCTTCATGATTGCCCTTTTTCTGCCCTAGATTTACAGGAAGCCACCAGATGGTGCTTTGTCATTACACACCATTATGGTGCAGCTACAAGTTGACTTTATCCTCCATAACATTAACAGTTTTTCTCCATTTTGCATAAGAAAAGAAACGAGAGCTCTTGTCACAGCAGCTCCATCTCTTTTGAAATAGCTTGCAGTAGGACTGTGTGACAAGTGGTTCTGTAATTACCATGGATGGCACATAGCAGAGAAATCTGCTGGGATAAAGCTAATTAAACACACTAGAGAGCGCACAGAGAGCTACCCCAATCACACTCATATGTGCAAACAAATTGGTTGTATCTACAACAGCAGAAAATAACACGATAGAAAAAAAAAATATCTGCAGCAATAAATCCGAGATCTTTAGCAAAGCAAAACAAAACAAAACATAAAAATAATGGCGACAGAACAGATTATTCAGTGGATGTCAGTCCTTAAACATCAGGGGGAGCCATCATCACAGACCATGTGTGGATTAGGTGTTTGCAATTCAATGTGTTTTTTTTTTACATGAAATAAAAACACATCTTCAGAAAACTATGATGAATGACAAATGGATGGCAGCAACACAAACTAACTAAATAACCAAATCAGGCATTGTTGACACTGCTTCTCAGAGTAGACAGCAGTGCTGTATATTATTCATCATGAGGTTGCCCTTTACAAACAATGTGCTGTTTCTTTAAACCCCATTGTGTAGGCCTATTACTTGCCATTATGCGATTGCCCAACAATGCGCTGTTTATTTTATCATCCCACTCTGATCGACAGCGGCGTGTCCAAAACTGGGGTGTGTCTACCAAGTCCTGTCTGTGTGTGGCCGGCCTCTCGCTCTTACCTTCAGCACCTCCACGGGCACCTGCGCCGGGCCGGCTCTGGCGGCGGGGAGCATGGTCGCCACGGAGATGGCGGGCGTGGCGTCGCTGGCGGCGCGGAGCTGGGCGCTGGTGGCCTGCTGCTGGGCCTCGCGCCGCTCCTGGTCCCGCGCCTGCTGCCGCATCAGCTCCTGCCGCATCAGCACCCGCGACGTCATGGTGGTGCTGAGGGACGGCGCCGGGTCCGCCGGGGTCACAGAGGCACTGGGGGGCGGGGGGTCAAAGTTCAAATCAGTTCACTTAGTTTACTTCAGGGTACTGTTAGCCAGCACAGATGTCTCTATGTGTTTGTGCATTTGTGTGTGTGTCTGTGTGTGTCTGTATGTGTGTGTGTGTGTGTGTGTGTGTGTGTGTGTGTGTGTGTGTGTCTGTCTGTGTCTGGCATGATAAACTGTATGCTCATGCTAAATGAATGATGCAAGGGGTATGAGGTTTGAGGGTTTAAGGCTTGTGGCATAACGCTGCTCACCCCCACAAGCCTGATCACAAAAAGTGCACAGCATTAGCTCAAACAATAGCCGCTACTGTATACTCACAGTACTCCTACTCTACTGGGGTTATATGGTCTGGCCAACTCAAGGTTGCCACCTAGCAGACCATGTCTATAATAATAACCACTTTACTAACAGGGCATTTCAGAGATTTGGAGTGTTGTTTTACAATTGTCTAGGCTATTTTAAGACTTGTAAGCTAATTAAGATATGAAGTGATTTTGTGTGTGTGTGTGTGTGTTTGAAAGCTAAACAGATGGCAAACCTCCCCAGAGGAAATGGGCCTCTTAAAACAGCAATGCTCAGCATTAGTCTGATCTATTCATCTAGTCTTAAAAGAGAGATTCTACTTTTTTTCAACCTGGGGCCTTCTTCTACACTTCTCTTTTTAACACTCAATCAAAAGTCATGAAGGTGGTCTCCTTAAAGGGGAGGGAAAGGATATTTTTCAGAGGCAGACTCTGTACAGGGAGCATTTCTGCTGAATCATTGGGATGTTGCTGGTATTCAAAACAGTCTGGGGCAAAATGAGGAACTCAATACTGGCGTTGCAATCTCTCTCAGACGGCTTATCATGGTCTGAGTTATCAACACCACAAAAGGAAAAGGTCACAGCGTCAAAAGATGGCAGGGACTGTGAATCTGTTTGGGTTATGAGAACACCCGCCTTCTCTCTCGGCCTCCATCTCTTTCTTTCTCTCTCTCTCTCTCTCTCCCTTTCTCTCTCTCTCTCTCTCTCTCATGTAATGGAGTAAACCTTACTGGTTGGTGGTTTTCATGTGCACTTTTGTGAGAAGGTTAAACAATGGTATAATAACGGAGTGTTAAAGCTCTCTCTCTCTCTCTCTCTCTCTCTCTCTCTCTTTCTCCCTCCCTCCCTCTCTCTCTCTATCTCTCTCTCTCTACCCCCCCTCCCTCTCTCTATCCTCTCTCTCTCTCTCTCTCTCTCCCTCCCTCTCTCCTTCTCTCTATTTTCTCTCTCACAGCATTCAATCTGGTTATAGCTGAGTCACTGGGGAAGTCCCTGGATGGAGACGGAGGGGATGTTCTGTAAACAAGAACCCAACACCTCTCTGCTCTGCCTCCTGCACAGCATGTGCAAACCTGTCACTGGACCACAATCCAGGTCGTCGGGGCAGACAGAGGGCAGAAAACAAAACCCAGAACGTTTTAAAAAGGCTTGCCGAAAACAGCCCTCATAATCTCATAACGCCAACAGCTGAGAGGCTTTGAGTAAGTTGAGTGGTTCGTCTGGATACGCTACTGTGAGAAATTGAATCAGGAAACTATAAGATTTGAAATCTACTTAATACAACTAACAAAACATTTCCATATTGCATACATTTACAATACAAGATAGTGTATACAAACAATGAATAGAAACCCATTATTGTTTCACTTTCTTAATCCACTTATAACTGTTACTAACAGACAGATAAAGTATCTGGACCATGTGGTACCTTCAAGTTCCTCATATAAAATCCCCTTCACAATGTGCATGAGAACAGGAAATGGAGGATACCAAGCTTTGGTTTCCTCTAAAACACAACTACGCTCATAAATGTGTAGTGAGGGGGTGGCAGCTCACAGGTTTTAAATCGGGTGGGATTACCGTGCTTTAGGGGTTTAGCAGTTGACATAAGGCCGCTACTCGCTGGGCTGACCAGTCGCACGCTGCAGGTAGTGACTCACCTGAGAGAGATGGGCTGACTCTTCAGCTGATAGAACGTGTCCGAATCAGACGTTAGAATGCCTTCGACTTCTATGTCAGCGACTATGCCAGATTCAGGAAGGACAGGCTCCAAACTGTGAAATGGAAACACCACAGTGCATTAGGTAGTAGTACCAACATTCAAACTACATTAGGACAAATATAAACCTGAACGCCTCAGGAAGTTTGAATGTGATTGTTCGGCAATAATTCAGACTGACAGTGTGATGTACAAAAAAACCTGGGAGGAGTATGACTAAGTGCTGTGCTATGTATTGGTTCTGCCCACTCAACATGCTGTCAACAAAACGCCACTTAACATTTTTCAGGTGACTTCACACCCATACCAACATCCACTATGATGTTTTCAAGTTACAGTGGTAGAAAACTAGCAAAGGTATGATCTAGCAACAACAGAGGAAATGCCGTGAGAGCTTCAAGCACAAAGTAAGGCGATCCAACACGGCTGATCTAATATAATCAACTATCCACACTTGTAAAACAAGATGGCCACAACAGTAAAACGCCTGAATTGACAGATCCACTAAAGTATATGGGGACGTAGGCTAGTATCATAACGTGGAGATTTCAGCATCATGTATCATTGCATAAAGACGTAAAAACCTGAGCACATCACTACGAATCATAATGATCATTCCTGACTGACTACACAGGGTAAAAACTCTTGCACGCAACGCAAATCGGTTGTAGCTCATCCTCTTTAACACACAGCAGGTGTTCTCTGGATTCTTGACAGACGTGGACGACATCCTGTGCGTGATCCACACGAATGTAAACACTAATGTCCTGCCAGCATGTTCACAATTCAAGTTACACAATACGGAATGTGACATAAGAAGAAACTTCCCGACGCGTCTGACTCGTAAATTAGGAAAGGTAGGGCTACCTCAATGAAAGATTAAAGTGTCGTGGGAAAAATTAACACCCATAACGTTACCTTACGAGAGCGATGGTTTGCTGCCTCCGTTACATGAATGGGCAAACGTACGAAGAACAGCAAAGCAGACCTATATCCAAACAACTTCTAAATCTATAATTTGTGGACGGTCGAAAGTGACACGTCAGAAAGACATGGGTAAGAAAAAATCCAACGATTTATTAAATACTACTCGCAGTACATGATTAGACTGAGTAGCCATGTTTCTGCGTTCGAGCCGACGCACTCTTTTTCTGACCGGTTTCCGGGAAAACCATCGCGGGAATACGTCTCATCGGCAGCCTGTTTCAAATTCCAGACATCAAGGTTACGAGCAGCGACAGTGAAAAATCGTTGCACCGGACACTCTCACGCACTGTTAAATAAGCCTGCTCAGTTGCTCGAGTTAACTACGGTCCTAGAGACCAAAACACATATCGACTGAGTTTCTAAAAATAGGAGGTTACTAAACTAAATCCTTCATTTCCATGACCACGAGAGGGCGACAAACTCTAACTGAATTCGTTATTCAGACTACTGCTCCTTGAAAACACACATTTTGCATTGAATGACCAGAGAGAGTGGGTTAGGCCTAATGCAGGATCTTTGGTATTACTGGTTGAATTTGTCAATCATCTAACGTTGAAACGTTCCATCTGACTGACATCTCGCCAGTAAAGGAACTCCTGGAAAACTCTGACAGAGATAACTACAATAATATAAAAGTAAGGGGATACATACATCACACAATTGTCTTATTAAAGTGTTAAGCTTTTCCAAAACTAGGCCTATACTATGTTGCAGACAAAAAACAGAATCAAAACTGCATAAGTCAACTAAATTAAATCCTTCAAACATCTGAGTGGAGCAGAGAGGAGTGGAAAAAAAGAAAAAGAAAGAGCGTGGGAGAATTTGCTGAGTCACATCCTCTTGAATCCAAGGTCCAAACCAGAGGTTGTAAAAACTGGCCATTAGGCTACAGGATGAGGGGGTTTCAGCTTAACATTTTCAAAGCATTCTTTGATTTTATAGTCACAAACATTTTGGGGACTATTCTTTTAACAACACACAGAATGATCCCAGCCCTCTGAAATCCCTTGATGGCAGCCCAGTCTACTTGGTTGTCTTACACTTGCATTCAAACCATTACTATAGCCCGTCATTGAGCCAGAGATACACATCTATGCCATAATAATACACATGATGACATTTTATGGGATTACGTAGTGCTTGTTGTATATTCAAGTGAGTAACCTTGTCACTGTGATCTTTTCTCTACAGAGTGATTGGCTGTGATTGTAATAAAGCCATGAAGTCATTCTCACAAGTTTAAAAACATCTCAGCCACTCCCGTAGCATAATCTCAGACATTTGACTGTAGAACATTAACTACAACCTACGGTCACTGGGGTGCTCTGAGGTGATTTGTCTACTAGGCCATGGCAATAGAAAACAAAGACAGAAATCAGTTGCTCTCATGTTTTACGCATTTTACAGGATGTTTTTTTTTCCGTCTGTTTGGCCAGTACATCTGCTCCCTCTCAAGTTATTCATTGCAATGGACAACAACAGCCTGTTTGTGAAAATCTTAATGACAACAGATAACAATTCTCTTGTGATATCTAATCTAGCACCAACAATTTGACATCTCCTCCAAATCTAATAACTGTAATTGTGGCCATGGGGCAGAGAAGACTGGCATTCATTTGACCAGCATTCATTACACGGTAACAAGTGCTGTTCTTCAAAACCATTTTCAGCACCTAGTTTGTCCTTTGCTGATTTTATCTCAAACTCGCCTATTTACAGAACACTTTTGGTTAGAAAATGTGCTGACCTGACCTAATGTTACACCACAAGTCTCCTTCAGGCTATTTCAGCAGAAAATGCATGCCATTGTGAAATGTCAAAAACATTTAGGAGATGTTCCAGGCCAGTTCACACAAAAGACCAGACATATCTCTCAGGTGGACCTAAAGCTACTTCTTTTTTTTTAAGGTACCAAGCAGTTTTCTTGAATATGTGTTTGAAGTTGACAAAGACTCCTGCCTAAACTGTAGTACAACACAGTCATTGCTTTCTTATCAACAAGCTCAACACATATGACAACTATAATAACCATAAATGAATGTTATTCTATATACCCATATTGACTTTGTAGGCAACATTCTTGGACTTTTTGGGTGGCTCTAATTTCCAGGCAATACATGAGATGTCATCTTGATCAAATCAATGGTAGGCTATGCTGTAGCTCAGACAACAAAACCACTGGCACATTTACAACAGCTAGTCTACTCCAAATGTTACATTTCAGCTGGTGGTACCCAAATATTGCGCATCAGCTCACCTGATCAAGTTCATGGGTTCTGCCTCTGAGTCAAGAATCAGGAACACTGTCTGGGGTTGCTCATGGGGCACCCGGTGTCCTGGTAACATGAGTTGATTAGCGTTTTGATAAAATTCCACTTTTCCATTTTCACTCCCCTTCTGTTCTGAGGCAGAGAAGGCAGACATGTCTCCGCCGGAAACTTTGATCCTAGGATGACTTTGGAGGAGAACAAGTCGACGTGGTACAGCTAGCTTGTGGTTACTGTTTTGATGCTAATATTACGCCTACTAAGCTGTTAGGATGACGAACTTCTTTGCAACTATTATGTTCTTACCAAACGAACGTGAGCTGAAATAAACGATATCGGCAATACACAAAATGAAAGATGAAAGGCTGTTAGCAACCGAAAGTGAAATTATGTGAATCGTGAGACGTCTTGCTAACAAACTAACGGCAGCGTTAGCTAATGCTGAACACCTTTGTACCGCGAGCGATAACTTTTTGACGTCAAATGAAAACGTTAATAGCAAAAAAATCTATCCTGAAACGCTATAACTGATAGATCCATTCAGTTGACAGTAACGTTAAAGTAGTGATCAAGAAAGCCAAGCTAACTGTCTGGCCGTTCTCACCTTTCCTGGAATGAATGAGCAGGCTACGCTGGCTGTGTCTAACCGAGCCGAATAACTTAGCTCGCAGTAGCTTGTATCGACCAGTGAAAGTAGTCCACTGTATCGTTCCTGTACAAAAACGGGAGGGGAAAATCCACGATGACTCAACCTTCAAAACAACAGATCAGCCGACGTTGGATGGACAAGACGGAGAGCCAATAGAGGAGCTTGCGTAATGGTACTGTGTTTCTCTTTATCCAATGCGGTTACAGCGGGGGTTTGTTTACGTTACCAAATATTTCATCACCTCTACAGCGACAAACAACTGGACCACAACATTCCATATCCAAACTTGTAAAGGCCCTAGTAGGCCTAGGCTAGGCTATATAACATGTAGGCCCAAACATTCAGCAATTTATTCTGTTTGCCCTGCATAATTGAGTGAGGTTCAACGTATTTGGTCAAAAAGGTTGCTTTAAAAGGTTGATTTTAAAGGGTTCACTTGAAGATTGTGTTGTCTAGTCCTACTCACAAACAATGAAGAATGTTGTCAAATTGATTGACACTGACCGTTTATTTTATTCTTTTTAAATTCATAAACATTGTCATGATCTTGCACAGATTTTATCGGGATGTCAACATACAATGGTACCCAGTGGCCTGCCACTAAAATAATAGTAATAACAATAATAATAGCAATTGTTGTAATACTCATGTCATGTCTACAATAACCTAAACAGTTTACCATGAAAAACTGTGCCATATAGTAGGTTTGGTTTAGCAAGGCTCCTTAATTAATCCGTTGAACTTTGCTCATGTCTGTCATCACATACAACATATTTCACTTTAGGCAATCACAGTCCCTGTGCATCCTCCAATGTTCCTCCTTGGGTTGTCTGGCAAGATATAACAGGCAAGTCTATTCTCTCCTCCCAACTCACAGTCTACTCACTCACAGTGCATAGATGCATCAACTGCTGCTGTATGAGTCTGCTAGCACAAATGGATTGAGGCACTTGCTCTCTCTCTCTCTCTCTCTCTCTGGGAGTATGGCATGTAATGGATGAAGCCCGGAAATAAAAAGGTAAAGGCACAAATCAATCACTGTTCCAGCTATAGTGATATAGAGAAACATCAGCACCCGAGCACCTTGTCATACTTTTGCTGCCCCGGCTTTTTGATTGTTTTTTTTGCCTCTGCTGTCAAGCACTTTTCTCCAGTCACCCTGGGAGCCATGTTTTGTGCGTGTAGCATGTGTGGCCTATTGTTAGGCAACTCTGAGATAAAGCAACGAGCTGATAGAATTTGTTCTTTTTTTTTCAATTTTGAATAAATGAAGTGAAGATTGTTCATAGCAAGTTTAAAAAGTCTGCTATGAACATCTAAATAGGTCTAGGGTTGATTTATTGTTACATAACCAACATGTTTTTAAATTAGATACATTAGCTATTTTTTATTCCAACAGCATTTCAGTTCACACTGTTGGAGTGGTTCACATTTGAGTTTGGCCACAAAGACATTTTTAGACTCACACACAGCTAGGTGAAGGAACATCTCCTGAGGTGGGTTCCAATGGTGAACTGATACAAGGCCACCGATGGCCAACTGTAGATATCCCTGATTTAAAATGTAGCTAATGAGGACCACTACAAACTTGTCACTAGGTGACAGACTATCACTCTCACAGATTGGCTAGCATGTAGCCATACGAGTGTCACTGTGAAGAATCAAATAATTTACCATTTCAATCTTGCCAGACGTTCCCATAAGAAGGAGCACTCTTAGGTGTCATGGACTGTGGTGACCATCCACTTCACAGGGTTGTAACAGTATAACCAGAAACACAGCCCCCCTCCCATATCTAGGTTGTAACTCTGTGAAAGCTATTCACATCTGCAGTGATGGCAGATTGGGCCCGTCTTGAAACTAAATTACAGTAACTAAAAGCACCACGCTAGCTCAGCTGTTCCCTGGACACGACAATAATCTGGTCATGTTGGCTGTAGGAGTAGCCTCCTGAAAGAGGGAGGCACAGAGCCCTTGCTGAATTCAAAGAAGGGTATAATATTAAAAAAAAAGGAGCTTGGATGTTCAAGATATCGCACATATCTCTTCAAAGGGGGCGTAGGCTGAAGCGTCCTAAGTCGATACATGCGTTTGTACTCAAGATGATCATGCACTGAACTGCAACTCAACAAAGAAAAAATCTGATATCTGTCACCAGGATAAATACGGCGAAAATGAGGCAAGATTACTGCTTTAGGATAACATGAACATGATGTAACCAAGGCGGCAGTCTACTCAAGTTTACTTGCTAGAGTGTGCATAATCTGACTAAGCCTTGGTAATAGTGAAAATAAACAATAAAAACAGAAATTCATGCACTAAATTAAATTAGAGGTACAGAATATTTAATCTGAACATGAACAGATTCTACTTGCTTTCATCAAACCACCTTTACATGTTAAAACGCTTGAATTGTGTGTTGGCCTGATGCAACCGGAATAAAAAAAAAAGAAAATTACAATAAATACAAGGTATAAAAATAAAAATAAAAAAACACACACACATATAGATTAAACACAATTAAACAGAAATGTACTGAATGACTCATTCAATGACTCAGTCGTGTTCCTGCAGTATACTTTGGCAAAAGCAGAGGTAAAATAAAATGATGATAACACTAAGTATTCTACTGTAAGGCATGATTCAGAAAACTATAATGCTGAGGGGGCAGGGAAATAATCATACAGCAGGTGTATCAATGGTCATTCTCATTTCATAACTGAAAGACTAAATGGCAGGCTTCTCTGTTTTTCTCTCACAACAAATACTGGACATTAATCAGCACTATATGATGTTAATAACATCTGGAACTGGTTGACGTTGTCCCATATACTCATCTCACGACTTAAAGTACGCATACTCTGAATTTTCTTGCTGGACAGCACACGTGGAAGAAAAGAAAAACTGACACAATATGACTTTTTATATACAACCCTTAGCATTCTGACTGGTTGGGTCTGGCTTTAGAATAGATAGATTGTTTGACAAGATAGAGCAAGATCAAACAGTACCAAAAAACAACAAATTCGTTTTTACAGGTATTTTGAGTAGTGTTTTAGAAATCAAATCAAAGCAAAAATCAAAGGTTTCTTTTCTTGAGTACACCGGATAGGGAGTAGACATAAGACCTATAGCTATTCCCATTAGTATGATCCATCACATTTACCAGAAGTCCAAATCAGATCACAAATGACAGAAAACACCAAGCTTCTCAACGATACCAGACCCACAAAACTGGGCTTTGAGGAGAATAAATTATATTTACAAATGCAGGTGCCAATACCCTTTTGTAATTTTGTATACACAAAAAACACTGCTATTCAAAACACTCAATATTTCAATCATAACATCTGCCATGTATTTCTTCATATATACTTTCTCTCTCTATTATTTATCAAAATGCTTCATAAGGCATTACCACTGATGTTATGATGAACAATCTGCCCCAGTTTCAGACTTTTTTTTAAATCATCTTGCTACAAATTCGCTCCCATTATCTACAGTCTTATCAAATACCAGAAAAAAAGCCTTACTGTCTCTGACCTGACTTCCATGCACAAATTCACAAAATGGCATACTCAAGTTAAAAACATGAGCTTTAGGGTGTATATTTCAAAAGCTAAACTTTCTGTCACAATTAAGTATATATATATATATTCCATATATATGTATGTATATATATGGAACAATAGATGTTCAGTGAAAAATTGTTTTCTTATTTGGAAGTTTTTAATCTTCTTTCTGTACAATTGATTGAGGGGAAAAACGTTAGACAGCCTTAAAAAGATGCTGTAATACAGCCACACTCCACTGGATGGCGGAGGGGCTGTTTAGTAAAATAGGACTTAGTCATCATAAAAAGCCAATCCCCTCTACAGTGCTGAGGGGCATTAGCCCTCTCAAGCCTGCGTCTAGCACACTGGACAGGCACTAGACACTAACCCTAATAAGATTGTTAAAAGTGGCTGAATTGCTTGATTGGTCTTTAATAATCATAATATAGCACCCTTGGGGGTTGCCCTGTCTATGGGAGATTTTGCTGAATAACTCAGAGCCATTTGACCCCTTCTAGGTGTTCTTTAAAGTGTCTATGTATATGCTTGTACAAGCACCACTATGGGAACCATAACAGGACAGGGACCTATTGCCAGATTATACGTACGTACATACATCTCTCTAAAAAATACAAAGTCTCTAAAACCCTTTGCGCCATCACCCATCAGTGACACACTGCAGTCTCTCTAATTGTGCAAGCTGGAGTGTCATCAGCATGGAGGCTAACAGTGGCATATCCTCTCCTGTCCTCTTCTCTCTTCTCCGTCCGTAAGCTCACCATTTCCCACAACTGAACTTGACCGCTCCTTTCCATGTAAATACACTCAATGACATTAACAGAACTGTCACAGCGAAGTAAGAAATATCACGATCCTTCTGCCAGCAAGAACAAAGTTACAAACACTCCACCCCAAACAGACCTCACTCATTAATAAACAACACAGCAAAGTTTGGCAGAAAGAGTGGGGTGCTATGCAACTGAACAACAGAAGAAGTATCACTAGCCAGAGGGAAAGGGGGTTTTCTATTCAGTAAGAGCGTATATGGTGTTTTGTCTCTGATGCGTCTTCTTTGAGGGTGTGTACACTTTGGCAGGATTGCAAACACTGGTCACTCACAAGATGAGCAATACACGGAGAAACGTACCTTGTAGATATTGCATGCAACTGACAACT
>NC_085000.1:23399539-23402039 GCF_963854185.1 Sardina pilchardus | reverse complement strand
CTACCAAAACCCTGAGCGAAACATGAAAGCTCTGAATCCCTCGAAAGTCTTTGATCTCCCCCATCACTGGTTTAAGTAAAAGACTCACCTGCATGCCGATGACAGCATAGATGAAAAAGATCATGGCAATGAGGAGAGCTACGTACGGCAGTGCCTAAGGGACAAACAGAGCAACACCAACACTCAGTTTGGGCATTCTCATTTGCAAAATCCATCTATAATCATCTGTAAAATCTCACTGGGTAGTTCACTTTAGGGGAAAAGTTGTATATTTCAGTTTGAAGTGAAGTGTGAAACTCTGCCTCTGCAGACACACTTAGTGGATAAAATAACATCAGACTCAGTGGATGAACTGAGCTGCCAGAACTATACAGGGTGCATCATTGACTGCATGGTGCCATGCTCTTACATCCAGAAGAAATGAAGAAGGCAAATATGGCCATGTTTAACTGAAGGACTTTTTAAATTATTATTATTTAACTTTCTTCTGCTACAAAAGAACACCTGTTGGAAGTTAACCAGTTAATCAGTATCCTATTAGCTCTCTGAGCCATTATGTTTTTTTCCCCTTGACTTGAGTGTGTGCATTTTGGAGACAGAGTGTGCATAGCGAATCATATACGAAGGTCTGCCCAGAATTTACCTTATTTGGCTAAATCTCTTCATTATTCCTTAGTTCATTCCAGTGCTTTCACTTTTGTCTGTGTGAACGAACGCTGTCCATTGTTTTTTTACAGTTTTTTTACAGTCATTGTCAAAGTTGTCTAGTATGCAATGCTTGTTAGCCTAGAGGAAGTTTGCTGAAAACAATCAGCACTCTATGGCAACATGCGTTTTATGTTGGTAAACTGACTGCTTGTTTCTAATTTAATAAATATTTACCTGAAGGGACTTGACAAAGGTCCAGAGCAGAGTGCGAATGCCCTCCCCCTTGCTGAGCAACTTGACCAATCGCATGACACGGAACAGTCGGAAGAAAGTGATGGACACTCGAGAACTGTCTTCTCCACTCTGAGGAGAAAAGAAGGGGAAAAAAAGAGTAAATCAGAGTCTGAGCAAAGAACACAAAAAATAAACAGAATACAAAAAAATAGAGATTATGGGAAAAAGCACACAACAGACACAACCATCGTAGGTGAGTTTACCGGTATGACTCCAATAGCATTGTGTACAGTTGCACTTAATAATACTTTATAATAATAAGACTTTAGCTAAAACCAAGGGACGACTAAGAGATGAGGCTCTCCCTGACAACGCGTGACTTACGCTGAACTCCGTGACCACAATGTCCACCACGCTGCCCACCACAATCAGGGCATCAAACGAGTTCCAGGCATCCATGAAGTAGTGCTGATGACAGATGACAGGCCAAACAGAGAAGGAAAAAAAATTATAATTTAAAAAATAAAAATATGTGATTTTAAGAAGAATCCGCACACTTCAAGTCTTTGTGCAATTTTTTTTTTCTTTACTGAGCGCAAGCTTTCGGTCGTTAGGCCTTCGTCAGGCAGAAAATAAGAAATTGTATATGCTCTGCCTTAACAGGCGATATAATATCTGTCCATGGCATTGAACTATTGTGAAGCTATACAGCAGAATGGTGACGATTGAAAAAATGCCCAGAATAGACACGGAGATGCTAGCAGTCCTCACCCTAAGTCTGAGAGCGAGCAGCTTCAGAATCATCTCCACGGTGAAGAGACCCGTGAAGACCATGTTGAGGATGTCCATGACGTGACTGAAGGCCTTGGACTGCTCATAGTGCTGAGAAATAGACAGACAAAAATAATAGGAAGGAAGAATGAAGATGAGAGAGAGAGAGAGAGAGAGAGAGAGAGAGAGAAATTACAGGTCAGACAAATAAAAAAGATGAAACTCTACTGTAGCAATGGCAGTAGATTATCATTATTATTATTAGACTATAATAATAGTATAAACTAAGGTCCTGAACCCCCCCCCCCCCCACACACAGTTTTTCACTTTCTTTATTAGAACAGCTGTGAAAAGCCTGCTACAGCATTTATAATAGGACAGGAGTTCGGTACAAGTGCATTCATCTGCTGTGAGATTTCATGGCAACACAGATTTATGGATTGACACAGTTATTGTCCTTTGCCCTCTTGATGACATGTCAGAGTGCGTCCAGTGTGTTACCTGCACGGCCAGAGTGACCGTGTTGAGGAGGATCAGGACAAACATGATGTACTCAAAGGGTGTGGAGTTGATGATGGACCAGAACTTGTACTGTACGGGATTCTTTGGGATGTAAAGCTTCAGCGGCTGAGCTTTCAGTGCAAACTCTACACACTGCCTCTGTGCGCAGAAAGATAGAGGGCGAAAGAGAGTGACAGAGAGATGGAGAGAGTGAGAGGGAGAGAAAGAGACAGAGAGACAAAGAAGGGGGAGGACAAAAGAAAGAGATGACAAGTGTGAGAAAAAGCTGAATTTAAACAGAATTGACACCAGAGTGAAAGCAACTGGACCATTAAGAAGATCCTCT
>NC_085000.1:23384539-23394539 GCF_963854185.1 Sardina pilchardus | reverse complement strand
CTATCGTGAACGATACTGCAGCTTGTGGAAACTGGGGCACACAGTGTTGTCCAAAAACTCAGGTGAGTGGAAACAGCTCACGGACAGGAAAAGCCCACCTTTGAAATTTGGCCAGACTGCCTGATTCCAGACAAATGAACTTGAAACACGAAACATGAAACAAATTAGATGAAAATGTTAGGATAGGTTTCCCAGGATGACATTATACCCTAGACAACGTAGCTTAGTTTGGAGGCTGTGGCCTCGTCATTTCAGAACAAAAGCTTCACTTACTGTAAGAAGAAGGACACAAGTGACACACTGACGACCAGCAGGTCCAGCAGATTGGAAACGTTTCGACAGAAGGAACCCTTGTGGAGGAATGCCCCATGAACAGTCATCTACAACACAGGAGATGGTGAAAGCTTTATTTTCACAATTTCAAGCAGTTGCTAAGTTTACTTGATTACTGTACTTAAGTATTAAGTAAGTAATATTTTTGGAAACATTTACTTTTACTTTTACTAAAGGTCTGTTTAAGTCCTTGAGACCAACCAAAGGATACATCCTATTGTTGACAAAATAAACATTATATTACAACATCTTGTTCAAACTACTTTTTTGTAAAAGTCCACAAGCTCCTAGCTCAAGAACTAAACCAAATGTTGCATGGTAGCACTGTACATAAATAGAAATAGTATAAAGTAAAATGGTCATATTGTGTCTGGGTGATTCTGCATGGTCATGGTCATCAAATTTGCTTCACTTGAAGCTTCACTTGAGTTTTTGTCTGAGCTCTGTTTAGGCCTTCAGAAGACACATTTGCACTCAACGTACTGTAGGCTTTTCCCCCCTAATTGAGATGCGTAGAAATGCTCAAGTAAGTTAGAAAAGCAATGAACAGCAAAGAAATTCCTTCAGGGTCTGAAAAGCAGACCTCACAAGTCTGAAAAATCAAAAACACCATTTTGACTTGTCCTATGCCAATCATCCATTTTTATTATCCACACTACATATGGACATCAATGCTATTCAAAACATATCGATCTCAATGGTGCATTTTGCCCATGTTCAGGGTGGAAAATAAAAACGAAACATTCTAATAAGACAAGTCAAATTTGTGTTTTTAAAAAGAAGGGATAATGAAGAACTAAAGAAAAACTTGTGACGTCTGCTGTTCAGACCCTGAAGGAATTTCTTTGCTGTTCATTGATTTTTGTGAAAGTGTTTCTACTTGTCTCAATAAGGAAACAAATGAAGAGTATCTGTTGAGTACATACTGTATGTCTTCTGAGGGCCTAATCAGAGCCAGCCAAAAACTCCAATACAATTTGATCAACTTTGAGGGACAGCTACTGTACGACCATGTAGGATCATTCAGCCCCAACATGATGATTTTGCTACATACAGTACTATTCCTATTTATGTACCGGTATACAAAATGTGAGCGTCTATCATGGTTCAGTTCTTGAGCTATGGGCTTGGGAGCTTTGACCAAAAAAAGAGGCCGAACAAATTCGACATCCCCCTACCCCTGTAAAACTGGCCTTAACTTGGAAAGTATTTACCTTACAGAAAGGTACAGTACAGTATATGTACATGTATATCAGTAAACCACAGCTTACATATCAGGAAGATTTGACTAACTGACATCACTTGAGAGTTCATATTAATGATGGTGATGAAACGTACCTTGAGGAGAATCTCCACAGTGAATATAGATGTGAAGGCATAGTCAGCGTAGCCCAGGAGCTGTGAGAGACACAGACACAGGTCGCACACACACACATACACACACACACACACACACACACACACACACACACACACACACACCGAGAGAGTGAGTGAGACAGGGAGGAGTTAACTGGTGGCATCCCCTTCCTGCCCTGACACAGGCACAGTCTCTGCCACCCCCCTCCTCCCCCCCACCCCCTCTGATTGCACCCTGGGACTCGGCCTCCTCCCCAGCTGCCTCAAATTGGCACGTCCAGCCGCAGCAGGACTGCAATCAGGGCAGCTGCTGCTTTGGGTGGGCTGCTCGGCACTGGGCTGCGCTGGGGGCCCTCTGGGTCAGGCGCCCGGGTCAACCATTAGACTAAATACAGACCGCAACCAGAGCCAGGGGTCCTGCAAAGGGTTCTGTGTCACTTACTGATGTCAGAGGACTTGACGCTGGTCTGTGTCTCACAATCGCAGTCACAAGCTGTGAGAGCGTACACACAGGGAGCGTTCTGACCAAGTTAAAAATAGACCAGCTTGGAACCTTCCGGAGTTTTTGAGTGAGTGCATCTTAATTTGACTTCACTGTGATGTTTGACAGCATCGCAATCTACCAGCATCTCCTCAACCCCCCCCCCCCCCACCACACAAAGACAGACAGACACACACACACACACACACACACACACACACACACACACACACAGGAGGAAGACTGACTGTTTCAAATGACTGGGATTTTTGCTTCATTTTCTTTTCTCACTCTCTCTGCTGCGTAAAATGCCTCCCACTTTGGGTTGACACTTCTGGGGGGGAAAATGACGGGTTAGACATGCTCAACAAGGGCGCCCTTGCTAAGGCAAGAAACTCAGGCTCACATTGTTTCTGAAGGAGTGAGCCCGGATAGGGTCCTCTGCCGCCAGGGAGATACTGCTGAGGATGATGAAGACCAGGATGAGATTGCAGAAGATATGGTGATGGATCAGCGTGTGGCAGCCCACTCGGATCCTGTGGGAGAGAAAAAGGAGAAAGAGGAGAGAAGAGAGTCAGAGAGAGAGAGATAGAGATAGATTGATTTTGAGAGAGAGAGAGAGAGAGAGAGAGAGAGAGATGTTATTGGATTTCAGGTGCATTCTTTAATTATCTGTTGAGAGGATGGGGGGGAGAACGCATGGGGTCAAGTAGAACAGGGATCAACACATCCCATTACACTTGAACTCACAGCTACACAGATTTACACAACCAAACAGCTGACAGAAAGACAAGTACTCTGAGCGCGCCGCGCACAGCAGGCTGCATGGGCCGAGCTGAGCCCAGTCGAGCCGGGCCCGGACTCCCGAGGCACTGCCCCCCCCTCCCACCCCCACCCGCCCCGAGCAGAACCAGACTCACGGGTTTGTGTTGCTGAGGCAGAAGAAGGCACTGCCCTCGGGGATGGGCATGACCTTCTCTTTCGGCGGGGCAAAGTCAGCCACTTTTAGCTGATCTTCTGCCTCCTCTGCAGCAGCCGCACGAGAAGAGGCAGAAAAAAACAACAACAAAACACAACAACAACAACAACAGAATCAGAAATGACTGAGAAACAGGGTACATGCCACAAAACATTGAAATGGAGAAATAGCAAAGACAACATTTGTTTTAAACACAAGTTTTTTTTTTTTTTTTTTAAAACAATAGTAGGCATCAAGTGAACATTTACAGTATACTGTATGTTCAACAAATATGAATTACATTTTTTAAAATTAAAATTAGAAAATGAAATTACATAAATAATAATAGGCCTAATACTAAATTGTTGCTGATTTTGTGAGAAAACGTTTTCCGAAGCTTTAGATTTTTTGGGGTGAATTTTTATTCTTTCTTGCAATCTGCTGCAAAGGGGTCTTTTGTTATGTTTCCTATTGAGAGCAAAATCACTAAACCATCCGTGAACACTCACCTTCCCCTTCTCTTTCCTCCTCCTGTTCATATTCATCCTCCACATCAACCTGTGCAGACAAATGGCCATGTTTTCATTGTTGTCATTTTCAACCATTAAAGCAACACCAGTGTTTCCCATACATTGACTTATTTGTGGCGGCCCACCACAATATCGACACTGACCACCACACAAATGAATTTATGTTGTGCTACTTAAACTGGATGAAATCCTTTCATTGTAGAGCTATATGCACACCTTTTTGCAGCCTAGTCCCTCAACAAACATGCAGGTAAAGAATACATTAAAACAAATCCAGCAAGGATTATTATTGGCATGGAAGACGACTGGCTAAATCGCAATTAAATCCAGTTAGCATCATAAGTGCGTTGCGCAGATTTGTTTAAAATTTGCGCACAAACACACTACCACCACAAATAGAATTAAATTCTGTGGGAAACACTGAACACTAAAGCACTTACAACCTTTTACATTATTCGTCTAACTCATTGTTAGGCTATGTCAATTGTAGTGTAAACTGTTATCACTCTGAAAAAAATTGCCCTGTGAAACATTATCCATGGACAATTACATCATTTTCATTACACCTACATATGACAAAACAAAAAGTCAAGGCTTTCCCAAAACTTTCAAATTTGGTGAATTTCCTGACTTTCCAACCCTTGGAAAATGGAATTTTGCAATGACCTTGGGAACCCAGTCTATCTGACCCACCCCTAAGACCGTCTCCTCCTCCTTACCTTTACTTCCTCATTCGCCTCTCCCTCTCCTTCTGCTGCCTCCTCTCCCTCTTTCTTCTCTCTGTGGAGAAATAAGATGCCAGAGCTTTACAGAAGACATGGTGGAGGAGGGAACAGCTACAAGATGCCACACTTTAAAGAGGACATGGCAGGCGGGACAGAAATAAGATGCAGTGCTTTAAAGAAGACATGGCAGGAAAGGGGGGGGGGGACAGCTGGGAGAGCTGTTGGGAAGTTCAAGTTCTCTCTCGACAGTCTGAAGTGGCTGTTGACTCAACTGCTCACAGAAAAGTGCTTCCCTAAATAGGAGCAAGTGAACAATTATCTGGGTTTTTTTTTATACAGTTCCCACTTCACTCCTAGCCCCCTCATCAAAGCCCGTCACAGGTGCTCCAGTGAAGGGCTTTCTGAAGCTTTGAAACACTGAAATGAACATTTTCACAAGCAATGGGTTCTTCATATGAAACACAATTCTCGTATACAGAACCATAAGAACTATGATCTATTGATCTATTTTGGGTTAGTGAGGCAGTATTGGCTCAGCTGGTAGAGGAGTTGTCTAGCAATCGGATTCTGGTTTGAGGCTGTCTCCTCCTCCTGAGTCCTGACCCTGTCAAAGTGTCCTTGAACCCCAAACTGCACCCCGGGTGCTGGTTGGCCCCTTGCATGGTAGCCTCTGTCATTGGTGTATGGGTGTGTGAGTGAATGGGTGAATGTGAGGCATTGGTGTGGAGGAGGTGCGGAGGAGGTGCGGAGGAGGTGCACAAAGAGGTGCAGAGGAGTAAAGAAGAGCTATTATTAATGCAGTCCATTTCCCATTCAGCATATTATGTCTTGCATGCTACACGCTACTCACTCTGGCTTCTTCTCCTCCTCTCCTCCAGCCAAGTTGTCCACAGCGATAGCCAAGAAGACGTTTAGCAGGATGTCTGAACCACAGGTTAAGGTTCACATACAGGGAGTGGGATCATATGATACTCTTTTGACATTTCATAGGGGTCTGAGTTTGACAAAATAGTCCACGAACAAAATGTACTGTAGCTTTTCAAAATTCATGAATTATCAAAAACGAGTGGGCTTCCAGTGGGGTATAGACTCTGGTGAAAGGATACAGTTACCGCAAATGAAGAGAATAACAAAGTACAAGCAGACAATCATTCCAGGGAAGTGTGGTCCTCCATAGGCCATAATGCCATCATACATCACCATGTTCCAGTCTTCACCTGTCAAGATCTGCCAATGGAAACAGCGTTAGGTAGATTCACTTTTAGCATTCTGAGACCGCTTGTAAGTTCTGGAAATCTTGAATCAACGCTTTGGACAAAACAAAAACCTCAAACGGCCCAAAACCCAAACTAAAGCTTCAAACGACCCAAAACTCAAACTAAAGTTTCAAAACAATGGAACGTTACCTGGAAACAGGTGAGGAGGGCCTGGGGGAAGGCGTCAAAGGTGCTGCGCTTGGTCTGCGTCTCGTCGAAGTTGAACTTGCCGCCAAAGAGCTGCATGCCCAGCAGAGCGAAGATGATGAGGAAGAGGAAGAGGAGCAGCAGCAGGGAGGCGATGGACTTCATGGAGTTCAGCAGAGACGCCACCAGGTTGGACAGGGCCGCCCAGTGCCTTCACAGGTCGGGGGTCACGTTCCACAGGTGGGAGAAAGACACAGAAATGAATAAGGCACCCCAACACAAGTCATACCAGTGACAAAGCAATATAGCACTACCACTAGATAGCAATTTCAATTTCAATTTAGTTTAATTTCACTTATAGCGCGCCAAAACATTACACATGTCTCATGGCGCTTTACAGAGTGTATTGGTAGCAGAGTGGTAGCACACTCCTACCGATTGCATGATCATGAGTGCAATATTGCTTTTATACAACAGTTCTACTACCAACTAATCTAGCTTAAAGACACCCAATTGTGTTGTTTATTATTTTGTACGTCATTCTCCACCCACACCTTAGCCTAGGCATCCTCGCAGCACAACCCTTCACCCAAGAGCCGAATGAGAGAAGCTAAATATACTTTTACTATTTACTATTATATTAGGGTTTTTTTTTACCCATAATTCAATGCAAAAAGCGGATTGATTACTAGTTGTAAAGCGCCTGAGTGGTGATGTCCTGAGATCCAGAAACAGCTTGAGGAAAACCTGAATGTGTTGGGCCACGATTTATGTTCTCATTTAGAATCACACCAACCGAACCATGCACCGAACTACCAAACTACTAAACGATTAAAGAGGAACTATGCAGGATTGGCGATTTCATCTCTGGTTTCGGTTTAGTTTTTTGTTTTCGCTCGTTTTATGCTTGCATTTTCTCTGCAGAGCTTCCCCGATAGCTTTAGCGTGTATACAGTATTTATACATGTATAGGCTATATTTAAATATATAAATTGCAAGCGTGGTTCTTCGTCTCAGACTTCCAGATGTAAACAAGGAGCGATCGTCTCCTGCAGAAAGTTGCATAGGGTCTCTTTAACCCTTTCCTTCTCCCCCTCTGTGAGCGGAACAGAGCTCGGAGAGGCTGGCGCACTGCACCTGGTGACTTTGAAGATCCGCAGCAGCCGGACGCAGCGCAGCACGGAGATGCCCAGCGGCGGCATGATGCCCAGCTCCACCAGCACCGTCTCCAGGATGCCGCCGCACACCACGAAGCAGTCGAAGCGGTTGAAGAACGCCACGAAGTAGTGCTGCAGGCCCAGGCTGTACATCTTCAGCAGCATCTCCACCGTGAAGAGGGACAGCAGCACCTTGTTGGCGATGTCTGATAGCGGGGGAGAGAGACAGGGTGGAGGGGGGGGGGGGGTTTAGGGGGAGATGCAGCTCAGATCGAGGATTAAGGCCAAAGTCATGGCAATGGTAAAATCATTTGATGAATGACCTTCACAACCAGGGAGCAAAAGAGGTGGTAATATCATTGCATATCTTGAATAATATGAAGATATTCTGTACATTGTATATTTTGATTTAATCTATATTCAAATGCATCTATATTGTGAATTGTGTATTATCTATAATGTTTACTGTTTATTGTCTTTATGTTGCTTTGTCTATATATTGTGCTGCTAGAGTAACTCTGTTGCCTGGTGTGGTGTGTACTAACTCAGTCAAACAAATCTGATTCTGAATGAGTGGCAGAAAATAAGTTGCCTGAAAAAACAGGAGGAGGGAGGGAGTATATTTAATGTATAGTGTTAAGGCAACAACTGGAATTAATTCAGAATGGTAAAAACTGGCTCAGTTTGCACTCATAAAACATACAACAAAGTATAGACTGTGTTAGGACTTAGCGTATTTATTTTATTTTAAGTGTATTTTCAGTTTAGGTTGATATGGGTTGAGCAGCGTTGACTAAATGGCTATTATTTATTTTTCTATTTATTTTTTCTTGTGTATCTTTAGTTTAGGTTGATATGGGGTTGAAGAGCAGCGTTGACTAAAATGGCTTGCTGTGTGAAATGAGTGCCTGTGCTGTGCTGTTGTGCTATTGGGAACCTGCTCACCCTGGACCTCTGTGAGCCAGTCCGGCTGGTCGTAGTGCTCCGAGGCGCTGAGAGCCGTGTTCAGGAACACCAGCAGGAGGACCAGCCAGTAGAAGGTGACCGACTTCACCGCTGTCCGGCAGTTCCTACGGGTCACCCGGTTCCAGCGCCGCAGCACTCGACTGAGCGAGGAAACCACAGACAAACACACATGTGCACAAACACACACACACACACACACACACACACACACACACACACCAATGCATACAGACACACACGCACACATGCATAATCATACGCAAACACACACACATTAATACAGACACACATGAACACACACACCACACACACACACACACACACACACAAAGCAAAACTTAAATATGGTTGTAGACCACGCACAGAGTGACTAACACATGGAGTCATGCTGGCTGGAGTGAGGTCACATGTGATGCAGCCTTTGATTCAATTTAGCTGCAATATGACAGCCGACGTGCAACCTTATTTGGTCCCATTAGCGTTACATGTTGCCCTTAAGCTCCATACAACTCTAGCCACACAACTCCCCCACCCCCCCCACCCCCTCTACCCCCACCGCCCTGTTGGGGTTTGCAGTTTGTGTGAACTCACCAGCATGGGATTTTCATCAGTTTCGCGCTGAGATACAGAAACAGACACAAAGACGAGACAAAAAGCACAGAACACAGAATGTGAAATCGCTGGAGCAGAATCGCAGACAATAACAACAACAACAACAACAACAGCAGCAGTAAGAGCCGTATGAGCTGCACTGTACAACTGACAAAAATGGGTTTAACGCAGACGACAAAAAACAGACAACAAAATGGCTAGTGTCAGAGGCAGTTAAAGGTTGAAGTGATTTGGGGTGTGTGTGAATGTGTGTGTGTGTGTGTGTGTGTGTGTGTGTGTGTGTACACGTGTGAACACGTGTGTGCGTGTGTGTGTGTGTGTGTGTTTGTACCAGCAGAGAGTGCAGCAATCAATGTTCTCCTCATCAATGTTCTCGGTATTCTCTGAGCCTGTTTCACTGGCCGGAAGACTCGCTAGGAGAGGTGTGGGAGGAAAAAGAGGGAAAGAAAGAAAGAAAGAAAGAGATGGAGGCATACAGGGGTGGGGGGGGGGGTGATGTAGGGGGTGATTTGGAGGTGAGAAGAAAAAACAAAAAAAGAAAATTGGCCAGTGAGACGAAACAGAATGTCAAACACACACTGACACAGATTTCTCCTGTGGAGGGAAGAGAGAGAGAGAGAGAGAGAAAGAGAGAGAGAGAGAGAGAGAGAGAAAAAAAAACAGCCAATCTATTTGAAACAGGGTCAAGCATCTATCGAGAGCAGAAATTGAGAGTAAGGCCCAGATTAGATGGGCTACTACAAATGAGAGCGCGCATGTCATCATCAGCTGGGCCCACTGCTATATTTGGAGTGGGGGTAGGGGGGGGGGTAGGGGGGGCAAAGCCCCTCCGCCACAGCTGGAGTCAGGGGTGGAGTGGTGGTGGATATTATGGTGGTGTTGACCGGGGGGAGCTACCGTGGGTTTCGTTGGAGTGGCTGAACCATCCGAATTTGCTGCCCCTCTTCTTGTCGGAGAGGTCGCGCAGGGACGGGCCTGTGGAGGAGGCAGAGGAGAGGAGCCGTGAGAAACGTGACATCCGGCCGCGGGGGGCCCACACACACACACACGCTCACACACACACACACACACTCGCATCCCACTTAGCGCCTGCCTTCGGTTTCGGTGCAGTGTGTGTGCGTGTCTCCCTGTGTTTATTTGCTCGTTTGTTTTGGTGTGTGTGTGTGTGTGTGTGTGTGTGTGTGTGTGTATGTGTGCGTGCGAGTGCAAGAGGAGGATGAAGGCACAATATCTGTGCACGTGTGTTTGTGTATTTTTGTACTTGCGCATGTGCGTGTTTGCTTGTGTGTGTCTGTTTATGAGTGTGTGCATATGTGTGTTTGCGCATGTGTGCCTATCTGTTTTCTGAGTGTGTGTTTTTTTGTGAATGCTTGCGCGCACATATATTTGGGAGCATGGATGTGTGAATGCATGGATTCATGCTACTGATTATGATGAATATGTATGCAAATCATATCAGTTTGTTTGTCTGTGTGT
>NC_085000.1:23332039-23379539 GCF_963854185.1 Sardina pilchardus | reverse complement strand
CAATGATGTAAAATTATGATATTTACATCACTGAAAGCAGGAAGTCCAACATTGAAATCCGTATTCCTCCCATCTCAAGGCAAACTGAGGGAATGATGCAAGACCATTCAAAAACATGACTGGTGTAATGCTTATCGGTGAAGTGTCCCTTTAAAGCTTTATATTGATATTCATATTTATACTAAACAGTGTAGCCAAGCTCTATTTACTGTGCGTGTCTATGATTAAAACCAAATCATATGCGGCTACATTACATTGCTAACTGATGCCCTGTATCTCACACTACACTGTATTTGTAATGGAGATGAGGTATTTTTGAATAACATTGCTTCCTCATGACTTACATGCACATACTGTGTTGGACAATTGTACATAAACAGATTTTTACTAAAACACAGACTGGTGACCCCGATGCCGCACCCCGATGCCGCACCCCAGACACACACACACACACACACACTGAAAAAAGATGTAGAGCCAGAGAAATCCTTGTGTGTAAAATTGAGAGTAGAGCCAAGTCTGTCTAGGACAGATTAAGAGACAAACAGGGACAGGACACAGAGAGGCATAAAGAGAGAGTGTTAGAGAGAGAGATACAGAGAGAAAGCGAAAGAGAGAGGGAGAGAGAGAGAGCGAGTGAGAGAGGGGGGGTTGCATTATAAAGACTGTCAGCCAGATCGGTCCAGATAATCCAAGAGAAAGAGTGCAAAGGGGAGAGTCAGGGTGAGGGATGGGAGGAGGGAGAGAGTGAGAGAGGAAGAGAGAGAGAGAGCGAGAGACAGAGAGGATGCCATAGTGGGGCAGAGGGAGGAGGTGGCGGGGAGAGAAGGATACAAACGGAGGAAAGAGGGCACCGTGATGACAGAGGACAAACTGGAATCAGGCTAAGAGCTCTTAAAACAGATGAATAAGTCAACAAATAAATAACAAAGACCATGAAAACACAATGAAAATTCACACGCATCGGGATACCTCTAGCAGAGAGAGACACACAGACAAAGAGAGAGAGAGAGAGAGAGAGAGAGAGAGAGAGAGAGAGAGAGAGAGAGAGAGAAAGTGATACCACATTACAGACCAAGTGAACACTCTGGCCGTAGAGACTGGAAGACACTGGCTTCTTAGGGAGGCCATGTTGTGCTTGCAGTGCAGTCAAGGCGTAGAAGTAGAGAATGAGAGACACTTCCTCGCTGAGCGCAGCGAGTACAGAACAGTCGGGAATCTAGATGTTCAACAATTTGGCCAAATTATGCCTCAGTTTGAATTATTAAAAAATGAAGACAAACTCCCATACTTGTACTTGGAGAGCACAGACGTTATGCTAAATTTAACTGCACAATACATGTTAACCAGTCATAAATTCAGAAAGTGAGCGATTAATTATTATCCATGATAGCACATTAATTAGTATATACTGTAGATATAGTTATTATTATACATTATTCAATTTAAATTATAAATTTTATTTCTTCTTCTCTTTACAAACACATATTGTATCTTTTTGTGATATGTTTGCTTAGCCAACACTGTTTAGCCAACACTGGCATTACTCATTGAGTAATGCCAATAAAGTGCCAATAAAACTGTATTGAGAGAGAGAGAGAGAGAGAGAGAGAGAGAGAGAGAGAGAGAGAGAAATGAAAACACACACTCCAACAGGGGGGAGATTGGGCCACCATGACAGAATGCAAACGTACCCCACAATGACAATGACAAAGTCCAGCAAGTTCCAGCCATTGCGGATGTATGAGCTGGGGTGCATGACTAGGCCATAGGCAAGAATCTTCAGGAAGGTTTCGATGGTGAAAATGACGAGAAACACATACTCCACTTGTTCCTGTACAGAGACAAAAAGGAAAATAGTATTAAAATGACCAGACCTCGATCAAAAACCAAGCCCAAACACCAGGCCTCGATCAAAATAATGCAGAATATATACAGTGTGACACATCCATTGAAATGTATTGTTCATTTACATTTATTTGTGCAAGATTCTTTGGGATAGAATGGTTCTATTTGTCTAAGTGTCTTTAGGTCTTAGATCAATGGTAATGTCAATAGTAATATTTGATTGGGAAAGGGTTAGGGTTAGGGTTAGGGTTAGGATTAGGATTAAACTAGGTTCATGTGTCATGACACTGTCATTTGATCATGACAGTGTCATGTCACTTGTGCACTGTAGATACCTTCCAGTAAAGTGTTAGCTTTCATTTTAAATTCTTTGCTGTTGCTACTGTTGTTCTGACAATAGCGGTAAAAATCTGTTCCTGAATATAACCTCTTAATTGATTCATGTGACACTGTTCATTCATCTATCTAGGCATCCATTTATCCATCCGTCCAACCACCCACCCATCCATCCATCCATCCATCCAGATGTTTGGTGCCTTAGGTCATTACATAGCTGGTGACGTGACTGTGCACCGTATAATTCCCATTTCTGAACGTGGGCCATATGAACGGCAGCATGAACTCAACGAGAACATGAACTCAAAATGGCCACAGAATGGCCACAACTACCGACAACTCTCTCTCTCTCATACACACACACACACACACACACACACACACACACACACACATACACAAACAAACACACATGTGTGTGTTTTACATGTTTTTTTTTAAGTGCACATAGTATTGCAAAGTGCTCCCAGTGTAACAAGCACGCTGGCATGACTTGTGTGCTATTTGGCAGCGGAGGGTTGAGCGTGGACAGGGCATGGCCGAGTTGGGGTGGGCCAGACTTTAAAATGGGTAAGGGGGAATTTGTGAGCATTTCAAAGGATTACCAATCTGTCATCATCCCATGCCCACAGTCCTGTCTGGGCAGATTGGCACACAAGCCAAGCCAAGCCAAGCCAAGCCAAGGCAAGGCAAGGCAAGTGAAGCTCTGTGTACACGCGTGCATATGAACACACACAAATATGCTTGCAAACACAAACATACTTTCACTCACATACACACACACACACAAACACACACATATAAGCATTGTGGGCATATGCAAACACACACTGATGCATTCATGCACATGTACACACATGCACATGTGGACATAATATGCATATGCATATGCATTCACACACACACACACACACACACGCACATGCACATTCTCTCTCTCTCTCACACACACACACACACACACACACACACACACACACACACACACCGAGGTAAACAGAGCAATGCAAACACTGCTCTGAGGAGACCATCTGTATCGCACGGAGGCGCTGAGGCTCATGGGATGCGGGGTAATAATCACGGAACCATACTGATGCAATGTGTTCTGATGGACTGCGAGAGGGCACAAGCCCGCTCCGGCGCTTCCGAGCCGCCAGACTCTCTCCTCCCGCCGCCCCGGCCGCCGCGAGAGGGAGGGGAACATATGTACGCCGTGCGGTTCCGCTGACGAGACGCATGTGGACGCGGCCCAGCTCTCGTGTCATGCTACATTTGCTGCGTCAAAACCCACGGGTGCAGTGGCCATGCCATTCCGCAATGAGAGACATAATGCAATGCAATCTTATTTCATTGGGCCACAGCGGGTATATCAGGGAGAGGGCACGCAACACAGTGATCGGGACAGATTATTCAGAATGGCATCAGACAGTATGGAATGAGAGAGGATCTATTGGCACAGAAAACGTACCCCCCCCCTGCCCACCTGACCTCCCACACTCTACTCTCCTCACCTCTCTCGCTCTCTCACACACACATACAGTACACACACAAATGCGGGCAAGCACGCACACACACACACTCACGCACACACACACACACACGCACACACACGCACACACACACACGCACACACACACACACACACACACACACACACACACACACACACACACACACACACACACACACACACAGGCGTACAGAGCCACACAGAGGTGGAAGGAGAGAGATACTGAGTGGGAATAGAGGTGGAGAGAGAGAAAGAGAGAGTGAGGTGGAGAGAGACAGAGTGAAAGGGGGGAGGGCTGTGGAAGAGGGGGAGGGTGGGGGGAGAATAAGCTGCTTAACAGGACCTAAAGCATTTAGAGCAGTCAAACGAACAGGCAGTTACAATCTCTCTCTCTCTCTCTCTCTCTCTCTCTCTCTTTCTCCCTCTCTTTCTCTCATCCCTCTCTCTCTCATCCTCCCTCTCTCTCCATCACTCACTCTTTCCCTCTCTTTTTCTCCTTTCTGGGCTTTCTGATTACCTGCAGCCCTGTCAGCCCCTCGCTCCGCCTCCAGGTCAGTCTCTGGCAGGCAGGGAGATTGCTGGCTTTAGCCTCCATGCCCTCTCCGCGCAACCATGACAACTGTTAAACCCACCGCTCAAACAGGAAACACAAAACAGAAAGAGATGCATCGAGTGTAACAACAACAACGACGAGGACGACGACGACGAAAAAATGAGGCCAAGCAGCTGAAAAGCCGGGAGAGCATTGTTATGTCACCATGACGGCAGATAAAAAATCATGAACTGAATGAACGTCATCTTCACTGGAGAGAGGGACTTCTGGCAAAAGTTTTGCATCTGAAAATAGTGTACTGTTTTGGGGATGAGAAATTTGTGGCAAGAGACATTACTCTTGACTGGTTGCTCTTAGAATTGCAACAGAGAAGGGCAGTTAAGCGAAGCAGATGCAGTATAATGGCATGGGCCGCTGTCCATGGTGCTGATCTCAGTGAACAGGGCTCACTCATGCATCAGCAGCATCATGACCAATTGGGTCCTATAGGAAATTCTGTTGCACAAGTAAGTGGCAGGACATGCAAGAAGTTTTGCAGCTTTGCTGTTTTCTGTTCTTACACTGTTTCTTATCCCTATAAACCACTCCATCACCTTTGTATAACGTCAGTTGCACCAGTCCTGCACCCATTTATAGGTATGCATATACTTTATTAATCCCCAAGGGGAAATGACAGTGTTACAGCAGCTGCAGTATATAAACACAACATCCAACATACTGTACATACAATCATAAATAAATCAAATTATTAAAATGTTATACTCCTTTCACTCTGCTCAGGGGGGAATCATTATAAAGTGCTATTGCAGTGGGTAAAAAAGTCTTTCTGTATCTGTCTTTCTTACAGCTTAGTTGGCGTAGCCTCCAACTGAAAACACTTTCATCGTAACTCAATTTAATTAAATTCTGATGTACTGTATGTATATAGCAACAAAACAATTAAAATTCTCTGAAGCTGTTTCATTAAGCCCATAGAGCTTAGGCCTGAAGATTATACACTAGACCCTTAGAACCCAGTAAGATGCCAATCACTTGTAGAGTGTAAATCATATGGCTTGCAGACCCACGTGAGCAACATTACACCTAAATGCCCTTAATTCTCCACAAGAATCTCGACCCATTCAGATGGATGAATGCACCAGTGTTTTTGCAGAGCTAGCGTGATCCATGTTATGGCCAGCCTTCGCTAACAATAATTAGCAATGACCACTGGTACGCTCCAGTTTAGCCCAGGGGAAAACATACATTTAATTTGGCTGATGCAGAGTTGCTAATCCTGGGATGATCTTTGACTGCCTGGAGGACACAGAGGCAGCGGCTAAAACCCCAATCGCCGCAGGAGGAGAGAGCGAGAGAGCGAGAGAGCAATCGAGCGAGAGAGAGAGAGAGAGAGAGAGAGAGAGAGATGAGAGATAACACACACACACACACACACACACACACACACATACAGGGTTAAAAAAGCAGTGATGGAGGAAGGTGCTGAGGAGCTGCGGCTAGGGAAGGCTGAAGAGAAAAATGCTGCCACCGTAGGAAATGATGGATGGAATGATTCAAAGCTTTTTATTGGATCAAGTGCGAATGCACTCAGTGTGATTATAATCGGCCGTGACTAAAGGTAGCGGAGTCTGCTGGTTAACCACACCAAACTGTAAAAATAAAGTGGTGCATAGGGGCCACCTCCATCTGCAACACAAGCGTGAACATGCTGTTTTGTTTACATTGCAGCTGTTCCCCCCCCCCCCTCATAATGTAGGACATGTGCACAGGGTTCCACGGGCAGGACAATACATAGATCCACCCTCATAATGTGCTGTTTAATTCCCACCGTCACGTGATCTGACTTAGACAAAACCACACAGTCCACACAGCCCTTAAGCTCCTCCCATTGCGTGTGTGTGTGAGAGAGAGCGCGGGGGGGAAATTATGGAAACAGATGCAACTTCGCAACAATCCTCGGGTGAATTTATACCTTCCACACTGGGCTAAAGCAAACATTAAGATATCCTCACATAAACCCCAGACAAGCTGGCTTTGAATGCCGGCTTACAACGCAATTGCGCTCTTGAAGGGGACAGTGCAACCGTTTCTGCATCTATGAATTTCTGTCATACTTTGTCAGATTTGTCCAATGATTATTTACTCAATACAACCATTTTAACTATTGAGAGATGAGAGGATTTCACTAAAAGATAACAGTGAGAACATATAGTATAGTTGAATATGACTCTTACTGTATACTTAGTCCTTAGTCCTAAAATTTTAAATGAAATGTTCTTGTTGGATGAGAGGACCAACAGTTGCTCATTGCAAATAAAACCAAGCTAACTACAGTATGTTAGCATGGATGACATTTTCAAGGGACATTTTGTTTCATATCAACAGCAATCTGCATTTCATGAGAACAAATTAGACATTGGCACTCGGCGTCAGTGAAATATTAATCAGTGGCAGAGCACTGCACTAAAATTGAGTGTTGCCCAAAGCATTTCTTTAATCATACACTGTTAAACAAATGCTTTTTCAATTAGAATGGCAGGCCTCGCAGTAGAGTATACATCCAGATGGAGAGATCAGAATGTGTGCAGTGTACCGTAACACCAACGGGGATTCGCATGATGTGGAGTAGGACTGCCGTGTCAGAGGAGGAGGACGACAGGCATTGTGGACCGGGATTTACCATTTCAACTTGACAGCGCTCCAGCCTTTCAATCGGGCGTGGTACTTGACAGTATGAATGATGGGGACAACCAACGCAGAGCATTGTGAAGCTGTGTCACCAGCATGGGTGTGATAGCTGACGTGAGAAAGGCCCACACGACAGGGAGAGTGACAGAGTGACAATGAGACGTTTATCGCATTTCTCTAACCCCAAATTTATAATCTATATGAAATTATGATGAGCATGGATTAGAATGGGAATGAAACAGCAGCAGTGTTAAATTCAAATACATACGGCAGCCTTTACATCAGCCTGTTCAGCCTGTTAATCATATTTGTTCTATATGTTACTACATTCACTGCCCAGTTCCCATGTTATATACGGCACTTATAAACATCCATCCCTGTTACTGTGCTCAGTGTCCATAGCCACAAGCTGAGAACAGGCACTGGCATCTGAATGCAAAATGTATCCCTCCAAAATGGATTGCAGATCGTATCTTTATCTGAACTGCGAATTAATTGAAAAAAAAATGTTTTCTCTTTTTTTCCCTTTTAAAATGTTTATCCCCATCTCTGCCCAAGTTCTCCTCATGTCCCGCACCAAGCGCAGATCCAACCCATGGCACGGTGCCTGGCGCACTCTGAGATCATCAGGGCTACGTGAGTGACGTGAGCTTGCAGGCCCATAACTGTTACACTGACATCTTTTCCAGAGAGCACTGGCAGCACAGCCAAAGCACATCAGAGGACACACTCAGTTGCCTAAGAATGGACATTCTTGTTTGGATGTCCCATTAAACACACACAAAATAAACTAGTACTATTCATTAACCATTAACCACTTGAAAACCAGTAAGGACTGTCCAACAGAACTGAACAAGAGGCTGCAAGGATTCCTTCAACCTTACTTGAAGCACAACGTTGACAACTCAATGTGCCTTGTATATATTACCGGACAGGGAGAGTTTGTAAATAGTCAAATCAGGTAAATGACTGCAGTCATAATCCCTGATGAAAAGTAGTGTAGGTGATAAAAAAGGCTTTCCTGACTACATGCCGTCAGATAAAAAAAGCACTGACTGATACCGGCAATACTAAGGACATAGGTTACATTTTCTAGAAAGTACACAAACTGGCTTCAGCTGTAACTAGCATCACACCCTGCCACTGTCGTAATGCAAACACATGGGCTTTACATTATTGACAAGAGGACTGTGGATAAACCGTAAACATTCCCTCCATTTTCAACGGCCTGGGACAAAAGTCATGCCCACAGAGCAACGAAATGTCCACGCAACTGGCCCTGCATCCTCCTGTGCCCCCATCCAGGAGGACCTCAGCTCTCCGTGCTCGGCCATTGGTCAGTTGCTCGGTGAAGTGTGTGATTATGAAACAGGAATGGCGAGCAATGGGAGAAAGGGCAGCGAGAGATGTCCACTCAGCTGTTGCAAACAGGCCCGTGTGAAGGATGCCCCTGCTCTCTCTCTCTCCGCACTCAAATCGATTCCCTCACCGAGAGTCACGCAACACAGGACGACCGTAACAAACACGGTGGTCCTCACAGTGCTTGGCTGGGTGTGTGTGTGTGTGTGTGTGTTGGGGGGAGGGGTGGTGTTTGGAGAGGAAATCCTGAAGAGTGTTGAGCGGTGTTCGGTTGAGTTGGCTGGCCACATCAAATGAGATCGGTGTCTCACCTGACCTTGTTCAGCGGACAAAACTTTCTATGCTCCGCTGCCCGGGGCTCATGTGAAACATTTCACGCCTCAGGCACTCTCTGTCACAGAGCAGGTCCTATTTTACTCTTCCACCTCTCACCTCTGGACCGTGTCTCTCTCGCAGGTCACCCACACAGCTCATACAGCATGCTCTACAACACTCAGCGATTTTTATCATGCCAACTGAGGAACTACACAATCTACGTCAAGTGAAATCATATCATACGCATAAAAATCTGCGTTTAACACAGAGAGTAGGCATAGTGACATGTATGGTTTGCTTTGAGTTTGAGTTACAGAGGTACACCACACATTACTGTATTTCTTAAACATCCAAAACACTCAGAACTCGAAAGCCGAAACATTCCCCCTAGAATCAAAATATTACTCACCAAGTCGTGGTTGGTGGCGTTGGAGTCATCTTCAGGAAAAGGCTTGGACACACCCAAAGCCACGCAGTTCGCAAAGATAGCCAGCAGGATGAAGATGTCAAACGGCCTGGAGGAGAGTGGGTCAAGGAATCGTGGCCCTTTTGCGGAATGAAGAGGGGGGGGGGGGGGGGGGCTGGGGTTGGGGGTCGGGGGTATCAGGTTCTTGCTCCAGGGACCGTGTCTCCCTGACACAGAACTTAAGACAGCAGCACACATCAGATTAAGCCTTCCTTTCACTAACCCCCTCCTCTGACACTGGGAATTTGCAGCCAAAGCCACACAAAGTAATCTTTTATCACACCGGCCATCTGTGATGCCAAACACCCAAATATTTTATGATGCACATCGGCCTATATACCGTCATCTGGACACTTCAGTTTGACTTTATGGTCAAATTGGGTTGCTATGTTTTTATAAAGCTAGTAAAATATTATTACCAAGAAAAAGCTAATTCATGACCTAGTTATACATGCTTGTTAAACTATTTTTTTAAATGACCTGTTTACAGTCTTAAAAAATAAAACTACACAGATCTTACACCATTTTGTGCAAACAACAACTACGATGGAACACATTCTACATTCTATTTAACTTCTAGTCTGGTTTTCACCATACTAAACTCAATCTTTTCAGATTGAACATTAGTCTGGCGAGGCTGCGCTTTGTTTCTACTGCACTTCGCGTCGCTTAAGTTTCGTTTTCGGCGCGTCACCGGCCAACAGCGTGCCAGGACTAGAGTATGGCCGTTTCTGATTGGAGTAAACAGCGAAAATAGATCTGCTGGTATCCAGCCTGAGCTTCCGGGCGAAATTCAAATTCCCCGGAAGTTCAGGCAGGGTTCACCCAGCCTATTTAACTTCTATATCCATTCAAAATTGTGTCACCATCACTGTTGTACAATATTCTTTATGCACTCTAGTCTCTAGTCTATACATCTACATTATAATGCTTACCAATAACCAAGCTGAATGAGCTGTATTTCATATCATCAAACTTAAAAGGATAAACAACAGAATGAACCCTTGCGGTACCTCAAAACTCTGCATGTCGTATTGTTATAGTTATGCGTGAACGTCATCATCCATATTAAGGAGAACGATATTTGTTTATTATTATCATTATAGTTATCGTTCTTAGTGTGAATGGCCCTATATGCTGTGAGTTGAAGGATACTTCCACTCCACGATGGAGAGAGCCGCCCGGCGGATGGGGTTGTTGAGCTTGAGGCAGTAGAGGGCCCTGGGAGCCCTCTGGACCTGCTGGTTGCCCTGCACCTGTTTCTTGGCGTGCTGGCTCTTCTTCTTCTGCGTGGCCGTGGAGCTGGTGGTGGAGTTGAGGGTGTCGGTGCGGGCCATCTTCCTCCCGCCGTTCATCTCCTCGTCGTTTCCCAGCCCCCCCTTCTCCTCACCCTCGTCCCCTTCCCCACCCTCCTCCTCCTCCTCCTCCCCCTCTCCCCCACCATCTTCGGCCTCGTTGGAGTACCCATCTCGGCCGGTGCCTACGGAAGCACAGGGGCATCACATGAGTGGAACATCTGGGACTACCACACACAACTAACTCTCACAAAGACATATAGGACAGGATTGGGCTTTTGCTCAGATAATTAAAAAATAAAAAGTAATTAAAAATAGATAGAAATAGAAAATCGCAAGACAACTGAGGATGTCAGAAGTCATTAATGAATCATTATGTGGACATAGATCAAGAGGAGAATTCCACATGTTAGCTATACAGATGTTTGTTTTGCTACCTTGCATCACTATGAATAGCATAAAAACACCTATATGGCAACTTATAATAACAAGTAACAACAATCTTCTAAAAACCTGTATTGGTTTACACAACTGTATGAGAAAATTCCACCATACCAAATCACATCAGTTCATTCGTCAACAACAAAGCTTCAGATCCCCCTTGTTGAAAGCAAATCTATTGAACCATCCCGACAGGTCAACGTGAGACCAAAAACCTAACGTATGCGAGAGGGAGGCATGGATGGCACGGAAAAAAAAACTGGAAGCTAAAAAAAAAAAAAAAATCATGAATTTATTGTGGTGAGGAATCAGAGAATACAGTAGGTGCAAAGAGCCATATTGTGGAGGACAGCTGTGACCTAGTTCTCTGTGCAAGTGAGTGCGAAAGGCATTCTGGGCCAGGGCGTTATGTGCTAGTACCTGTGGACCCACTCTAAAACACAGGGAGCTGAGCTAGCATAGAGACTACCGCCTGGGAGAGGGGGAGAGAGGGACAGCACACAGATAGCTCATTATAACTATATTATAATCATTTGGGTAGAGCAGTGCCTAAAGACTGCTATCAGACACAAGATAAGTCTTTGTTCTGTAAAAAAAACCTTTCAAGTGGTATTAAATAGTGTGGAGGGGATGGGGGTGTGTGGTGGGGCACTGCAGCAGGAGGCAGAATAATTTGTGTTGGAAGTTCAGGAGGTTAGCTATCGGCCCGACTCCTGTAGAGGCCTATTTTAAATGTAAATGACGAGCTAATCTCAGCTTTCTAAATGAGTCCGTGGGCAGAGTTTATGCCTGTACTTGGTAATGCCTGAGACATAATTGGTTGGGCAGGAACAGTGGTTTGCTGATCATTCTGTAGAAGACTGTATAGGTTAGCTCAGAGCATTGAGCTTATTCATTCACGTGGCAAAGACAATGAGATTTCTTTGTAGAATACTAAAGTTATCCGAGGTGTAAAAGCCTCTAAAAATCGACATAACCAGTGGGGGACCACTTATTCTACAAGTGTACTCCAGAGAAAATCTAACAATGAGTCACCTGTACATGATTTAACATAATGCATCACAATATATTTAATACAGTGCAATTCACTGAGTAACATAACTTTGCAGGTGTTGAATATGAAAGATATGAATGAAGTTAAATATTGAATCTTTGGTCGAGACATTTAGTGTTACAAAGTCCTATAGAAGTTCCAATAGAGTGGAAAACTTATTTTTTATTGATTGCTCCACATTGACTCATGAATGACTATGAATCAGAGGAAGGACCAAACTAAGGAGACATTTGCAGTCATGCCTTCTGCAAGCATTCTGCAGAATACCCATAATCATATCAATGGAAACACAATGTTGTCATATCAACCAACAGGCAATATATAAATGTTAGCAATACATACACGACAGTATTCTTATCAAATGATTTACCAAATTCCTTAGCCTTTGCTGTTTCTAGAAACTTCTGGCACATCTTGTAAGACTGACTATGAGACATACGGACCCATGTGGCTCAACTTTTAACACAGATGTGTTTAAGAGTTGCACAATTTGCTCTTAAATCATATTGAGGGAGCTACCCATGTGGCATTCCATTGCTTTAATGCATCACTGCACTTTGCTTTTATAATTAAACGACTCAATTCAATTCAGTTCTGTTTTTTAAGCATGATACCAGTTCAGTCCGCTTTGTCCTGGAAGTATGCAATCAGTAGAATGCAAACATATATGGGCTTATTTTTATAAGAAGTGTCCTCCTCATTACTTAGTTGGGGACACTTAAATATAACAGTCACAACTGTTTCCACATTGTGTTCTGTCATATGAGATTCTGTCAAAATGGTTTGCATCATGGTAGTCCTCATGTGAACACATTAACACTTGATAAAGAGTAGTACTGCTAAATTCCAAATCCCATGTTTGCCAAGACACATGGGTAATAGTGTCTAAAGCAGAGACACTTATATATGAGACTTTGTCTAAAGACACACATTAAAGTTGTGTACTGTTAAATATGGGGAAATGTCCCTATAGCATGGTAAGGAGGTAGAATTATAACTTTAACAAACCTTACACATGATGATAAATAATATCACCTGAAACTATGGACCTACTCAAAGTCAAATATAATGCAGTATAATGCAGACGTTGTTTATCCTCTATTCACAACAATACGGAATATAGCCTACATCGGTATGAATCAACTGTATATGAATTGTGGTGGTAGATAATTAGCCATGAAATATGTGAGTTGTCTGGCAGGACAACATCTGTTAGGGAATGAACGTGACGAGGGAGGAAAATAGGTCCATAATTTTATTCAAGCAGAGCTTGCGGCACATAACCTTCATCTTTAATTATAATTACTGATAGTGGTGAGCCATTTTGCCTCTGTAATTAGTCAAGTTCTGTTGACTTTCCTGGGTGCAGTTATAGCCTATTACCTGAAAGTTACACGGACAGTAGTTGAATGCACAAGGCAGAAACATATCAGTCACCCGCATTCTAAAATATAAATTTACAACAGACCGCGCAAATTACACGAACGTGTTAAACTCAACATTGAGTGTTGGAGTAAGAGAATCCATCACTTACTTTTTCGGTTTTCCTCGTACATGTCGGAGGGTATCACCTTCATTCACCTCATCACAGGATAGTACATGATCTTAGGTATTTAGCGTCTTTAGTCACGTTTGAAAGGTAAATATATTCCAAATTTACATCCTGAAAAAATACCGAACCATAGTTTTTAATCCTCGTTGATGCTCCCAAGTCACTTCCTAATTGCTTTTCCAGTGCGCATCAATTAGAGCCCGATAAAATTCAAGACAACTCCGCCAGACCAAAGATGTTCTTTTCGTGATATGTTCTTACAGAGTTAAAAAATAAACTTTGGTTTGTTCTGTACTATATTTACAAATTTACAAACCTCCCGGACTCTCTCCGGTCTCTAGCTAGTTGTCTCCGCATTTAAGCCATCAATTCAGGATTAAAGAAAAATTGAGTCCTTTAAAGGGGACGGCAGCCTAGAAACTTATTAAAGGGAGGTAGTGGGAAGCAGCCAGATGAGTGGGTTGTCGACAGAAAATATCAAGCTTTGCACTCATTGGTTGCACGAAACGTATTAACTGATAGGATCTGCATGCGATTACAATGTTTAGCAGCACGTTTGAATTTAATTGCATTGTGGGTAACTATTATGCCCATGAAAATGTGGATTTCTATATATTGAAGTCTGGTGTGTAGTTGATCATTTATGCATAGAGATGCTGTTTTGTACATGGATATGGCTTGGATATATATGTAGTGAAACAAACTCCTCATTTCATAATGCTTCTGGCATGCTGGAATCAGATAGACTACACTAGATGTTTTACTGTGTAAAATGTAAAACTGTGGTTTGAACAGAACATATACATCTTGTAACTGGCCTAGGTCTATAGTTATAGCTATAGTTATTATGCTACATTATAATTCACATCCCTCTATGACCTGTAAATATGATTTCACATGGTAGGCCTATGCACTTTCAAGAACAGAGAACATCAAGTTTCTTAGGATAAAGAAACACATATGTCAACTTAGACAGATAAAATGACAATCAATTCTACCATAGTCACAGTCAAATGCACAAGCTTTATTATGACAGAAACTTCCTTCACATGCCATCAACATGCAGTAAGCCTGTATGTTAAGTCTTCGTAATCCCCATAGAAACCACCAAGGATTTGTTTTTATAAGCATGCCAGAAAAGTGAATGTCAGTCATAAATGTTTGACATAACAATCTCTTTTTAACTGTAGGTCTATAAATAATGCTGCCGTTTTTGTTGGTCTAATGTTTTTCAGATTTCAATAATATCTAAAACCCTAAAAAGACCAGTTTCTTTCATTTTGCTCTTTCCAAGCTAGGTTGATACTATGTTTGATTTCATAAACTCATGAACATAATTTAAAATCTTATCAGCCATTAAAACCTTTATGTCTGCAGGACATGAAATATGGGCAGAGAAAACAACCTACACAATTGCACAAAATCATGCCTATGACATGGTTATTACAGTCATAACAGATCAATTACTACTCTTCTAAAGTTTTCTGTTGTTTTGGTGATCAAAATACTTTATGTTCGTGTAGTATGGGACTAGAGACCCACCTGTTATAATATTCTAATCAAAAATGATTGACATCTTCAGAATTCAGACTCCAACTATTTAAAAACACTTTAGACAATGCATGACATTCATAAATACAGGTATATCAATATTAAAACTTGATGGCTGATTTTCAGTGTAGAAATGTGCAATAGCGCATGTAGTATATGATCACTGAACCGTTGAAATGTTGGACCTGGACAATAGAACAACTTTTATGTTTTTTTTTGTTCTGAATCCATGCTCATAATTTGACTTATTATGATATTTAACAGAATTGGACATGAAAGCTCATCTCAATCTCTACCTTGGTGAAAAAGTGGAGTGGGCTGCTCTCTGGTGGAATTCTCTGGTACAGCAGTTTTCTCTGGTACACAGTTCTAACTGAACACTGTTCTCAAACTGCAAATGACACATTGATCTATGGCAAAACATTGAACTAATTCACTAATAATCAGAAATAAAAGATATAAACAAGAGTGCAGCATACTTCTTATGATAGACTCATTCAGATTTAGATGTATGTTATGATGCATGACAAGGACTGAGTTACTATCCCGTTATAGCCAGAACTGCAGAAGAAAGACCAAGCAGACCCTTTCTGATCCCAGTCATCCCAGCCGCAGTCTCTTCACCCTCCAGCCATCTGGTAGAAGCTACTGTACGAGAGCAGTTGTACTTGAACCAGTATATTTAGACGGCTTTTATTCACAGGCCAGGATACTGAACTGTAGGCCTACTCATACCTAATGTCATCAACTTCACACCTCCTAGGTGATCTTTTTGCACTTGACACTTTAGGTTTTTATCTTTTAATCTTTTATCTGCTTATATTGCCCCCCCCACCTTTGATACTCACACTTAACACTTGTTTAATTAGCAATCAATATTTTAATTACCACTATTTAATTCATTCTTTAAAGATAGACTCGCTCTTGAACATAAGCAATTTTATTACCGATAAATCATTTTTTATTTCAATAAATGACAATAAACTTGAACTTAAACTAGTATGTATTTGTAAATCGTTGTGAATTGTTATGTATCATAAATGTGCCAAACGTGGTCAACTTGCAATAAGGTCATTAAAGTACATTTTATTTTATCTTATATAGGTATATTTAATCAACCACAACATCATTCATAAGAAAGTGAATCATATTACAAATACAGTGGCCCACATATTATTTATTCATTAATTTATTCATTCAACCTTTATCTATTCTCGGTGGTTCATTGAGTCCCCATTTTCAGTGAAGCGAGATATGATCATTTATGACCCACGTATGAATACAAGAGGCACACTAGAACTGGTAAAGAGAGAGAGAGAGGTTTATTATTACATCTCTGCTTTGAGATTATTTCTTGAATGAAATAATGGCATTTTTACTGCTGCATCTTTCTATTGATTAAACACTTTTTGGAGATTATACTATGTCTAATAAGAAAGTTTTAACATTTGACATTTGCACTTGAGTTCGATCATGTTGATGAAATTCCGGCATTAAAAATGCATGATTTTCAACATGTCAATCATTGAGGTAGAGTACATCTTATCGTTGACCTAATGCTATGTTGCATTGACCTGTATTTTCCCTCTCATCAGTGTCCCGCTGTGGTGGTAGGAGGTAGGAGGATGTGGGGGAGGGCAACGCTATTCAGAAGGTACTGTAAAGAGGGATTATCATTTGTCACGTTGCTATTATATTCCTGCTGGGTGATTGTCTCTTTTTAATCTTGCCATGTTTTAGATATGATGTGATAATCTGTCATGTCTTTCAGATGAGAGATTTTCAATTTCAACCGCACGCACTTCAAGAACTCAAATAGGCCTACATTCAGGTAAGATGAACGTCAGGCAATGAAAATATATGCAATCTGTGCTTCTGACATGTCTGTGTCAAATACAGCCATGAATGAATAGGCACAACTGCACAACAGATGGGCTAAAAGAAAAATACATATTTTGAACATCATTGTTCCATTCTTTTATGTGTGGAATGCATGTTTTGCCATGTTCCATCAAATCCACTTTCATGTTCATTTCACATTAACATGACTTTACTAGTCCACCTCGCTCCATTTTTATAACAACAAATACAGTATATCCCAACACAAGAGGGAATAAAAGCCTTGCAGGTAACCTCTGAATTTCAGCCTGGTTTGACAAATGTTCAAAGTCATCAAATTTTTTCTTCACTTCACTTTTTTTGCTGGCTGTCCTACGAGGGCTACTGTATACAGTATATGTGTGGTCTGACCTGGCCCTGTGCCTTTGAGTCAAGCTCAGAGTTTATATGTAAAGTCATTAGGCACCTCCATTTTAATGTCTGGCTTGCCAACTCAGCACTTCCCCAAGAGCTCTGCTCAGTGCTGCACTCTCTGGAGAATGGCTAACACACAGTCATTACCCATCCATATCCATTCTGACATTTCAGATATCCCCTAATTAAGTTAACTTTTCTGTGGGTCTATATTGGTCTAATACCTGAGTCTCAAACTGGTTTGGTAAGAGATAGGCTGTCCACATAATTGCTGGTAGCTGTGTGAGTATATTTGAAATTGCATTTGATTATAGGCCTACATGTACCAAATGCAGAAATTCAGACCATGAAATACAAAAACCAAACGAAATATTTTCATAGAATGGCCAAGAAGGTAAACGAAGGGTATTTTTTAATATTGCTGCATCAGTTCCTATGCAATTTCAGCCTACTATGTAAGACCATCTTGTATCTAGGATACGCCTCTGTTTCCTTGACGACGTGATGGCACAGGTTACGCTGGTTAAGTAATTTCTGCTCACGTTCAAGACATTCATTTCCTGTTAAAGTGGTACAGCAAGGGGGGCGACGTCGCAGTGACTTCAAAGGTGCAGATAACCATCCTGCAACATTTGCAACATATGAAACAATGCAATTCATGCAGCAGTTCCTACAAAAGGCAAACCTTTTAGCTTATGTCATGGACCATGGGGGCAGCCGGCTCTTTGCAGCGGAAGTGCGGATGGAGTTGCGTTTCTTTAAAACCTCGGAGTCTCTTTGCTGAACGTCATAGAGAGCCGTAAACAGTGTGTGTCTTTGCTGAGCTCAGCTAAATTGAGACCATTAGAGCATTAGAGTGTTGCTGCAGTGAAAATACGAGGCCTGCTCTCATGGACGCGTTTTATATGTTTGTGTTCGTAAAATAAAAAACAGTGTTAATTAATATCAGATTAGACTGCTCAGATTATGCCACGGTGCTGTTCAGATAGCCTAATGCTACAGTGCGTTCAGCCTGTCGGATGCTTGTATTCTGGGCTAGAGGATGTCCACTGATGAATGGAGAACACTGGCAAAAGCAAGCTAAGCTACAACATTAGGGTATAGGATATCATGTGTGTATGCTACCCTATAATAACAGTAGGCAAATTAGCTTGCATTGTATTAGTTATCGATTTGCGCGTGTCTTTAATGTAAAGTTACACAATTTTAGCCTCTGATTAGAATAAGGAGACTCAGCATCTTATTCATCATTAATATTTCAACCTGTGCCTTATGATTGAGGTATTTAGGTGAGGAGTCATACAACGTTCACGCATTCCCACTTACACCAACGAGCCAATCCCCTCACACTATAGGCGGTCCTTTCCCTTTCTTTTCTACACTATGTTCCCTCCCATCCATGCCCCCTCCTTTCTGCTCTTATCGCCGTTTCCTTATTGCTTTCCCTAGGAAGATAGGACTGTGCTGAATGCAATGCAATTTTGCCCTGTGTTCCATTAGCTTAACAGCCCAAAAGCATGGCTAACGCGCTGGACTGTCATCAGTTGTATTGCTGCCGTGGCTTCCCTCTTTTTTCTCCCATCAACGCAGACCAATGGATTTATTAACCTTTGTTTTTAGCTTGTTCTAATAAGCCCATTCTGCAGTCACCAGCGGCACCGATAATTAATCAATATCGATAGAGTGTTTAAAAAGGATATAACCATAAGGCAACACGTCGAGGGGAGGCTGGAATTATGAAGGTATGTCATAAAACGACGCATCAAGGTATCATGTATTAATGTACATTGAAACAGCATGTAACGCGGCTTTGTCCATTTCCCCCCAATATATCCATTGTAAATTATGCGGGCTGTGATAGTAGGCGACGTAATGTCACTGGTGGTCTCTGTGTTAACTGGTGCCTTGGCATAATGTTGGCTACATTACTCGTCGGGACACAAATGGCATAACCTAATCAGAGTAAGGATAGCCTATGATATTTTGTGCATCCTCCTTTGTGTTTGCAATGTATAGCTGTTCAGATACCATGTGTGCGTCTGCTTCAAACGAACCTTTGTTTTTAGTTACCTGCCTGAACATCAGTTATTTTCAGGAAGAAAAAAACCCGCCTCAGACAACAATACCTTTCTGGTTCAGTGTGAATAAAACGCTAATATTTTGTGCATTTGAAGACGCATGGTTTAACCATAATTGTTGCACAACATGTGGAACCACAACAAGACTATGTAGTTCCCACCAATTCAAGTGTGAGGGGGAAAAGATGTGTTTGCTTGGTTTGTGCGAGTGCGTGTGTGCACCCCTGAACGTGTGTGTGCGTGTGTGTGCGTGTGTGTGTGTGTGTGTGCGCGCGCTTCTATGTGAGTGTGTTTTGAGAGTGAGTGTAAAAGAGAAAAGGTAAGATTCTTGAGAGCTAGAGTGTCAAACAAACAACAAAAAAACCCCACCATCTTTTTATTCAGCGTTGCACTCATAACTTCCGTTATTCAGGTGGAAAACAGTGTGGGCTTGAGAGTACCATGCGCTTCATATTAGTAACTACCTCTGCAGTAATCCTGTGATGGCATGGCAGCCGTGTCATTGCTGTCATCTGTCTTGAGTCTCATTTTTGCAGCATGGAGTTAACATTCTCCCAGCGTGGCGGTTGAGCTGCCTTCCGAGTTTCACTCGTGCACCTGACTGGTGGACGCATGATGTAAACAATTAGAAACTATGCAACATGCATCCTGTGTGGCTGCCTGTTTATGAGTGACTTAATGAGATGAGTGTCAATCAGAGGGGCCAATGTGAAAGGAGGGTCATCCTTAACTGCCTCTCCCGTGTCAGCATTACCTGACTGATACTCTGTTTGATAGGCTGCTTACTGCACAGGGAACTCTCACTCACACAGTGCTGCATTTCCCCCCTCGGCATGATGCCTCTCTCCCCCTCTCCATCAAAACCTCTCTCTCTCTCCCTCTCTCTCTCTCTCTTTCTCCCTCTCCATCAAAACCACCCTCTCCCCCTATCTCTCTCCCTCTCCCTCTCTCTCTCTCTCTCTCTCTCTCTCTCTCTCTCTCCATCAAAACCACTCTCCATCTCTCTCTCTCTCTCTCTCTCTGATCTCCTCAGCTCTGCTCTGCACTGCTCTGTTCATCCAAATCCTCAGGAAAGACAGCTAGCTATGGCTGATAGGGACCCAAATCCACTGCAGAGCTCAACCACAGTAGCAGGTGTAATCACGCAAATTGTCCGTGGTAAGACTCTTCAAATAAGGATGTCCACGTGTGTCGTGTGCGGATGCGGGCAGTCAGTCGCAAGCAAAGGACCACAAGCTGTCTCTCGAGTGATTAGAGGTGGCTGGACAGCGGTGTTACAGGGGACACCTCAGGGGTGATAAGTGTGTTGAGCTGAGTCTCATAAATTACAGCATTACTGAGGTGAGACCGAGGAGGCTTAAGCGTGACTTTAAGACTGGGTGCAAGTTACCCTCACCGAACAGCACTGTTCCTGTGGACTGACCCCCATGAATGGCCTGCCTTATTTATTGCATCAGCCTCTTTTAGCAAAGTTGTTTGGGCAAACACTGCCATGGTGGTCCATGTACTGTAGTCCACACTGTTCTGTGTGTGCACAATGTAACAACTGTTATATGAACATTAGTTCATACTTTGGCAGTGTGCATGCTGTCTACCTTATTAATCTTCATCTACAATCTTAGTGTACAAAGTGTAATGGAAAGTACACATGTACTGTAGCATTTCATGGAGTTGAATGTGCTGTCACGTTTTTGAGCGAAGGCACACTGCTATTGCTGACAAAGCACCACAGCTAAGACATAACTGCACCCGTCCCTTACACCTCCTCCTGTGAATACTTTTTTATGGCATTTTAAGCCCAATGGCCGGTCCTTTTGTTTTTGATATGGACTCCAACATCTGTAATGAAAACAGGATGCTTCTGTCCTGTTTATGGGCCTGCAGGAGGAGAGGGCTCCATCAGAGTTTGGACCTTAGTTGAAAGTGATGGGCATGTCAGGAATGGAGCAGAAAAAAATGGTGCCAATTTTGACAGGGGGGGTTGAACAACAACTCTGGCGCTGACTGATACTGTACATCATCACTCCCTTTAAGCAGCGGTGCCAGGATCTCGGTCCATTTCTGTCATATCACAGCGCTGGCGTGAAGCGCCATGCTCAGATATAGGAGGCCGGGGGCCTTTGATGCTGTGTCTGGTCCCCTGGTCCACTGCATTGTTGTTCATGTTACTGTACCTCCTGTTCGTCTCTCCTACTGTGCTGTTACAGGGCTGGCTTGTTCTGCAGTGCTCTCATTTTCAAACAAAAGGCGAATGTGTTTTCATCCTCCTCCCCTGGCAAACAAGCACAATTAGGTCCTTATTTTTGCAAAAGGAACAGTTTAATTGCCCCGAAGCATGTTCTACAGAGAAGAAGACTCTTTTTTTATGAAAAGTGCAGCATATTGTACATCAATATTAAAGTCCAGATAGAGCGCGTCGTGATTACAAGACCCCTTTGGGCTCAGAAGGAGCCTATCCGCAAAAACCTCTAACTAGAGCATGTTTTCAATATTCCCGCTTGATCCGAATTTAATGAACAGACACATTTTCATGACATACATTGATAAAGGGGTCTTTATTAATATCAATTATGGAAAGAGTTGGAACAGACCGTTTTGTCAGATGTGGAATTGACCGATAGGTCTTTTGTCTCATATACTTCATTAATTACAGTAAAGGGCTTGGAGATTTGTCAAAGCCTGGATACATTTTCAAGTGGGTGTCTAATAAGACAAGGGGGGGGGGGGGGGTTAGTATTCAAGGTTTATATTTAGCCTTCAGGATATGCCACTATTTTTAAGCCCCTGGTTAGTTCTGAAGATACCAAATCTGTCCTAGACTTTACAAATATAGCTGTGTTTGCACACCATGATGTTGGCAGTCTGCATTCTCTGAAGCTAAACTAAAAGTAGTCAGGGAAAATATCTCCCTGTGATACTGCAAAAATATCACCCACGCATCCACAGACATATCAAAGCGATCTCACTTACAGAGAAAAAGCGGGAGCTTGTATTTGCTGTCAGTTTCTGTTTTATTTTAGGCTGGCAGTTGGAAAGATCTGAGGAGTCGAGATGGGATTCATTTCGATTTTTTTTACATCAAGCCCACGACTTTCAAGTCCCTCAGATAAGGCGCAGGCACACGCACACGCACACTCACGCACGCACTGGTACTGGCGTAAGCAGCAGCATCTCTTCCCCCTCCAGGAGCGCTGGAGAAGCAGCGGATGAAAAAGCCTCGCACTCCTCCTGCTCGTTTCGCCAGCGGTGACTCATTCACACCTTTGCTCGCTGATTTCATTCTTTTCAGCGCGAGGTATTTAAAACTGGCACGTACGGCGCACACTCCTTTTCTCCTCTGAGCTCACGATCAAGCGTGCGTGTGTGTGTGTGTGTCTGTATCTTTGTGTGTGTGTGTGTGTGTGTGTGTGTGTGTGTGTGTGTGTGTGTGTGTGTGTGTGTGTGTGCAGTACACACGCTGCACTGGATATCTGGAACCTGGTGTTTACTTTCTTTCTGGTGGCTGACATCACGCTTGTGAAAGTGTGTGTGTGTGTGTGTGTGTGTGTGTGTGTGTGTGTGTCTGTGTGTCTGTGTGTATGTGTGTGTGTGTATGTGTGTGTGTGTGTGTGTGTGCACGCGCAATGCTGTCATGCCCCACCTGCCCAGGGCTGCTTATCAACCTGTGTCGTAATCAGCACTTACCCTTTGAGCTCTTGAGTTGAAGTCATGTCATGTGAAAGCGAGACTAAAAGTGAGAGGAAAAGACAGGATAGAAAGTGAAAGAACAGGCGGATGAGAAACAGTCAGCGGAAACACAACTGTACACAACAAAACTGTACCACAACGGCTCAACATACTGTACTGTATGAGTGGGACAGACAAAGAGGGAACACATGAGGACATTGAGGTGAACTGACAGGCTGTCTTTGACATGTGACGTTGCATCTCTCTCTCCCATTTTTCCTTTTCTTTGGCTCGTCAACGTGGTCTCTCCACAGAACCCTTGTTTGATACGTGTAAACATAGGCAATGAAAATGCTTAGCCTAACACCTGAAATAGTCCCATGCATTTTTAATGAGCTTTGCAAGATTTGTTTGTTGACTGTATCGCCCCTTGCTGTGCGGTGGCCATCTGTTTGTCTTTCTCGTTTCAATGGTGAGAGTTGTAATGGGCGTTAAACGTGGGGGAAAAAAAAGACTGGAGTGTATTTTTTTTATTCCATGAGCTGATAATAGCAATGATTTATGAGGCCGCCGCGCTCATTCAGGCCCCAGCCTATGGCGTATACTGTATGTGCTGTTCCATTTTAAAAGCGTGACAGGATTGTTTCATGCGGCGTGCGTTGCGCCAGTTATCCCACATGCTGTGGCGCATCATGATCCTCTTTTGTGGTGTCATTGGCAGCATTAGCACATGGTATTAGGGGACCCCTTTCATTTACAGCTTCTCCTCTCGTTACGCAGGTTATCATTTCAACACCACGTACACTATCTACCATCATTTACCCCACTATTATTGTACTATATACATTGATTTTGCAAGATTTCTTCAACTATGAGGTTTATACACGGGGACAGTTAATATGGTATTACTATGGTTTTGTTTTGTTTAACTTCCATAAAACACTGCTCTGCGGCTTATATACGGGAAATTACTGTATGATCAAATACGTGCTATGATTGATGCGCTCATGTTTGAATTCATTTGAATTGTAAATGTATTTATATAATCTCTTGTATCTCACAGTCTCTCCTTTTTTGCACTGGATGTGCTAATGGTGATTAATATACTGTAGATGTATAATAAATGAGGTATGTTTGTTTATCGCACATTTAAATCATGATTATGGATGAAATCCCTACATGAAATGGCTGTGGTCATTCAGGTTGGTGGTCTACTGAAAGTGTGTAATTGTTCTCTGTCTCGTTCTCTCTGAGCAGCGTTGTCACCATGTCTAAAGCCACCGTGAAGAAGCTGCACTGGCGCTCAAAAGTGCAGGAGAGCTTTGTCCCCCTGGGCGGAGCCTCGGGGGAGCTGGGCCTCGCCATTGGCGGCGGGGCCGACTACGGCGAGTTCCCATTCGTCACCGCAGCCCCCGGAGGCGGAGCCACCGTGGGTGACATCATCCTGGAGATCGGCGGCACTCCCGTCCTGGGAATGACCCTCGGAGATGTGCGAGGGGTTCTCAATTCCTGCCCGCATCCCATCCGCATTAAGACCGTCTCCCCAGGTACCCTGACGCGTACAAAAGGCTTTCCCATCTCAGTCAAGGCCGTGGTATAATAGCTCATAATTGGATTTTAAAAGCTCTCTTTTCCCTGGTATCATTCATGCATGCACCCTTTATCCAAATACTTTCATTACAGCATAACTCAATACGATATGCACAAGCTGCAGCAGCATATTACCGCCCGCTAATGAAATGCCCCCCTTCTCTATCCTCTTTCCTTGATAGCGAATATCGCCTGCCTGCTAAGTACAGTAGCTTACAGTACATCAAGAGAGAGAGAGAGAGAGGGGGGGAGAAAACGAGAGACAAAAAAAAAAAAAGACCTTGTTCTGCTGGACGGTGGGGTCAGCGTTGAGTGTCCGGCGCTACCTGCCATAGCTCGGCGGGGGTTGAAGCCCATGTTAAGTGGATGTGATGGTCTGCAGTCTATTACTTAACCTCTGGTGAGCGTGCCTGCCGAGGCTGAGCAGGATTGATCACTGTCGGTGCGCGGGCGGGACGACGGCGGGCCGAGGCGTAGGGAGAACACCGGGGCTGTCTGTCAGGTTGACACCAGGTTGGTGGTGGTGGGTGGGGGTAGGGCTGGGTGTGGGATGGAGGAGGTGGTGGTGGGGGATGGTGGTGGTGGTGTTACGCGGCAGGTCCATCAATATACGGAAGTGACCTGTCATTTGGGGTCATCAGGCACTTTAAAAAATGAATAGATCACAGGTGTAATACGCTTTGGTCTCCACAGTCCCAGCAGACCTTGAGGCTTTTGCGGCGGCTTCGCCGCGGCTCAGGGAGGCTCTATTACAAAGGGAAAAGGTGGGACGGGGTATTACCAACGGGGGAAGAGAAGAGCCTTTATAAAGAGGAGAAAATCAATGTGCTGAGATGCAGGATTGTCTTCAGGGGGGGAGAGGCTGCTCCCTTCACTATGGTGGTTTTGCTGTACTGCGGTGCAAAATGGACCAGCAGTATAAGCTCTGATATCTTCAGACAGAATATGCTGCCTCTCTCTCCTCTGGATGCTTTCAGCAGAAGTGCCCATATATAGACTTTAAGATATCAAAAAGAGCTGTTTTGTGCAGCACCATCTGAACAAAATGATTCACAGCATGTTTCACATACAGTACTTCTTTACTTGCTTATGATGAAACTTTAAAGTGTACAGTGAAGATTGTGACTGTAAAATGATGGTATAATTGATGGTATAGTTATAGTGGGCATGTAAGATCATAGCTCCTTGCCTTGTCAGTTTCACTTGCAACAGTGAAGAGCCAGTAGATGTGTGCCCTTTTGTATCTCACGGCTTTGCAAACTTCAGCCTTGGTGTACTGTGCTGTATCTTCGGTCCAGCTGTCATATTCTGAAATAGCAGATTCTTTGAGACCTGCTCCAGATATTACCTTTGCACATATTTTTTTTTGAAGGAGACAGGAAGGTGCTTTGCCGCAACCCTTTGAACTTCCACGAGCTGAACTGGATCTTAGCATTCAATGCAGAAACCTGAGGGGTTTCCTTTAAAGGCAGAGGAGTCTGAAAGAGTTCTGCATTGCAACAGAGACCTTTCCCTTTCGTCCACTGACGCCCACATTGTTTCCTCTGCTTTCTCATAGGCTCCACTCTGTGTAAGGACCTGAGGTTGTATCTCAGTAAGTGTTTCACTCCAGGCTCAATGGACAGTCAGCTCCAGCAAGTCATCCGAGAAAACCTCTATCTGCGGGCTGTTCCCTGTAAGTGACATTTCCGTGTTCCTTTTTCATGAACAAGTAAGCACACATGCACACGCACACACACGCACACACACACACACACACACACACACACACACACACACACACACACACACACACACACACACACACACACACACACACACATACTGTACAAAATAAATCAGACATGTGGATTCACACACATAGAAAGATGAGTACACACACACATACACACAAATGCACACAGACACACACACACACACACACACACACACACACACACACACACACACACAATTTTAATTGTAAGTGCATGCTTGTGAACACAATGTATCTGAATTCAAAGTTGCTGTGTATTAAGGCAGCCTGTCTCCATTCAAAACTAGTCTTGCTGTCGAGCCAGAAGTTCAGTGAATGAGAGGGTGCAAAAATGCACTCGAGGTGTCGCCATGGCAACTGTCATCAAAGCATCAGCAGGGTTTATTCGAAGTGGCAGAGCCCTGCGTTTCTGCCGGCACAAACAAGACCACCATGACTATTTTCAGCCTGATAGCTAATGCATACAGTATGTTTTATGCATTTATTTATTCCTGGTGATACTGTAGATGGACAAAGAAAACACTATTTTTCCTAAGTGCTTACTGTAAAACCAGGCTTACAGACTAGACTAGTTACAGCACTGTTTCAAGTGCTGTACATACAGTCCAATGCCTTTTTAAGTAACATATTTTCTCTCATGTTCTTTTTGTTGTTGTTCTGTTTCATTTCCTTCTCTGTTATGGTTTTTCTTTTGAAAAAATTTCAACCCCTGGATGTTGTTTCTCCTTCCTCAGTCTGTGAGTTTCCCTGCTGTGTCTCCTCAGCTCTCCTCAGACTACATAGATCTGCATCCATCTTCCCCCTCTCTCTCCTTCTCTCTCTCCCTCTCTCTCCCCCTCTCTCTCTCTCTCTCTCTCTCTCTCTCTCTCTCTCTCTCTCTCTCCGCTGTGCTTCGTAACGCTACTCACTGCCCACATAATCACAATGCCCAGGGGTTACAGTGGGACTGTGGAAGTGGGGAAGCTGCCATAGTTTTGAAATCAAGTCAGACAAAAAAGACTTGGCAGCAATTCCAGTCAAAAATGTGTTATGTTCAGAGCAGTCTATCAGCGATTCTGCCAGCTGTTTTTTTCCCTTCTTCTGTAAAATGACACTGGTGGTGGGGTTGTGGGACTGCAGTTTCCACCGTTCCACTTTATTCCTGACTAATCAAGCCCCTGTTTGTGCTTATTTTAATTTACAGATTCTTATTTTTTTGGCTGGGCATTTTTTTTATATCATTTAAGTGACCTTATGCTTCATTGTTGTTCTCTGTTAGCCTGCGGAATACAAGTCAAACAACCAGCTATGAATAGAAAAAGAATGAAGTTGCCTAGAGAAGGACATGCTATATTAGACACATTCGGTCAATAATGGATACTTTCAATTCTGTGTATGCTCTTAGAGGAATTGTTTAAACAGCAAAGAATACAGTGCAAAAAAATATTTCATGAACTGCTCCACTGTTTGTGGTGGTTAAGAAACAGCTTGCACAGGCTCTAAGCAATGTCGCCCTAGTCTTATTTGATCACAGCACTTCTGTCATTAGTTATTTAGTTGTCTTTGCAGAAGCTGAATTGAAAAAAAAAGCCCTTCTCCACCTACTCCGTCTAGTATTGCTGTTATTATGTACAGCTTTGATTGTGCCTGAGCGTATTTGCCAAAGATGTGGGCACTGGCGTGCAGTGAAGTGGAGAAAGAGAGCGAGAGCGAGTCACTCAGGGTGAGCGCTGGGTTTGGGCGCCAGTCTGACCCTCAGGGGCAAGCCGGTGGAGAGGCAAATTGAAATATATAGATTGCGACGAGTGGATGTGACTTAAAGTTATGGGCCCCCGAAATCAATTTGCGAGAGATTTCATAATTTTCTGTCCCCTCTGGTGGAAGTTAGCGTGAGCAGATGGAAACACGGTCGACACTCGCAACGCTCTTGTGCTATCAGAAGGCCCCATTCATTTTTTTACAAGTTGTTAAACGTTTTAATGTCACCAGACTGACTCATCTTTCTGTGTGTGTGCTTTCAAAGGTTAACAAGCTCTTTTACATTTCTTTGATTTATGGAAACTGTAACAAATCTCTATCACATAGACATTGATTTTTCTCTTCTTTTTTTCCCGTTCCCAATACTTTTTTTGTTTGTTTTAGTACCAGCATATGATCGTCTCAGTCATTTCCGACCGTATAACCAAATCCTCAACTGTACTCTACACTGTGCTATTATCTTCAAAAGACTCCCAAAAAAAAGGACTCAAAGACTTCTCTCCCTGATCCGATGTCTGTCATTGTGCAGGCACCACGAGACAGCCGCGGGATGGGGAGATCTCGGGGGTGGACTACAACTTTGTCTCCATCGAGGAGTTCTTCTCTCTGGAGGAGTCCGGCGCTCTTCTGGAGAGTGGCAAGTTCAAGGGTAAGTGCGGACCGCTGGCCTCAGCCCTTATCTGTTGGACAGTACACGCTGCAGTGGACTGGAGACGTGGTCTGAGCACCAAGCCTAGAGGGGGAAAAAAAAAGAAACGTTATACAAGAGCTCGCAATTGCCCAGCAAGCATTTCTTTTCCTGAAATACAGTGAAAGTCTGTAAAATACTCTCGGTGTGTTTTCAGACACTAAATTTGTTTCAGGGATTAGTGATGATCTGACAGTCAGACCTTAAAATATCCTTTCAGAGGGCAGATACTTCAGATAGTCTTCTCCAAAGAAAAAAGAGGCCCCTAAATATATATGACATTAGATGTCAAGTGCTTGAATTATGTCAAAACACTTGAGACTATTTTTATAATTGTCTTCCCTTCAAGCGGCTTTGTTTACTTTGTCTTGTTTTGGAAACTTTCTGATGAAGGGCGACACAGATTTGATCGTCATGACAACTTTGTGTGAAGACCATAGCCTTTGGAAGTTTGTTATGTAAGCTGTAAGCATGGATGCTCACATTTTAAATAAAAGCCTGAAAGCCTATAAATCTATTTTTTAGATATTTGGGAAGGCTCAAATCAGCCTGAACTTTGCTACCCTTCAGAGTGAGTTTTAAGGGAGGGGCTGTCAAGCTGTGTGTGTGTGTGTGTGTGTGTGTGTGTGTGTGTGTGTGTATGTGTCTGTGCGCGCCCGCGAGAGTGTGTCCCTCTAGCTGTGGCCTGTGCACGTGGCACTCCATGGCCCCATGCCAGCGTGCCAAACACGCAAGAGGGTAAAGGCATGGTGTGGTCTAGACCAATGGCCTCCCTCCTCAGTCACAGCAAAGAGCATCTAGCCAGCTTAAACAACACACTCACATTTACAGGCATACACACACATACACACACACACACACACAAACAAACAACTCAGAGATGCACACACAGCTGCATGCTCTCAAATGGACCGTGAATCTCTCTCTCTCTCACACACACACACACACGGCCACAAAAAGCACAAACACACAGAGACACACATCCAACAGTGCAGTAAGCCTGTAGTCCAACCAAAGTAAGCCCCCTTAATATGCAAAGTAAAAACATAAGCACAGATAAAGACTGATCTCCTCTAGTCACGTGGGCTGGAAATGGCCAAGCCAATCTTTTCGGAGTTTTACAGTCCAATCTGTCCGTGTAATGCACATTTCTCTCTTACATCTTGACATCAAATGTGTTGTACAGTTGTAGTGAAGAGAAAATCCTCCTTAAGCCTGAATGTATTGTCTATATATTTTTACAAGGATCTCAATTTGGGCCAGCACTTAACTCAAGCTTTTATTTTTTTGTCTGGTAACGCACGAGCTCTGTAATGACGAGCCTCGACAACGACTCCAATTTTCCCGGGCGCGTTATTATCTTCTCCGTGACGCATCTGTACAGGCACACACGGCACACTGTGTACAGAAAAAGAAAAGTGCTTTTTGAGTCTTGACCCGCAAAAAAGCAGAGAGAGAGGATCGTCTCCATCAGTGATGTCAGCACAGGGAGGCTGAACCGCACTCGTCCCCCCCCCCCCCCAACTATTCTGTGCAGGAGAAAAGAGGCTTTTCTCCTTAATCCCCATTTCGGCTTCCTCTGCTCTCTTCTCTCCTCTCTCTCTGCCTTTTTCCTCCCCACAAACGCCCCTGTTGCGAGGCAAGGCAGGCACCTATACTTTCAAAATAAATACCCATATTTCTGCCAACGATCCCCGCTCCCATCTGTAAATATGCTCTTATGCGGGGGTACTTTTAGATCTGATAATCTTAAACCCTCTCTCACCATCCTAAAGTTCAAAAATATGCTTCGTAATGACACCATTAGTTCCTCTTGAATATTAGGTTGTCATGCGTGGTATGGACTTGCCAAGTGTAACCGGGTAGACTTCTGCGTTGTGTTGATTTTTAGTAAATGACCCAAAGCGATCGCGGGATACCGTTGAAGTTTTATTCTGCACACATGCACAGCAAACATACAGTACACACAGGTGATCTCGGTTTCCCAGTAGCTCCTCTTTCCATAAGGAATTTTAACAGGAAAGTAAAATATATAGTAAAATAAGAATAAAACAGGACATACCTGCACACATGCACAGCAAACATACAGTACACACAGGTGATCTCGGTTTCCCAGTAGCTCCTGAAACAGTTCATAGAACTATTGTAATCGCTAATACTGTATGCTATATTAGCTACCTAGGCTACAGTAGCTACTATACACCACTGTATTGCTAATTATGACTCGTGGCTAGACAGTGTACAGGTAAACAATGCATTTAAGAGGTAAATTCCCAAAAATAACACAAATATATTATGCATAAACTGAATACAAACAATATAACGTGAAGCAATCTTATGGATGACTATGTTTGATATTAATATTTATTAGATTGCTTATGAGATTGCAATCACTCAACCTACCTCTTTCCATAAGGAATTTTAACAGGAAAGAGGAAGGGGGGAGACAAAGGATTAAGGCAAAGGGGGGAGAGGAGGGGCTACCAAAGACCCTCACTACCAGTGTGGAGCAATATCTAACCATTAAAGCTGCACAGTAACTATCTACACTAGATCTGTTGTGCAATTATTCAAATATAATAAGTATATACTATAACCTGTTACACTAGCGCTGTGTCACAACACTGGATTACTACTACAATGATCCAGCCGTAGCACCTTTTCCCGAGACTCTCCACTGAAAATAGGACATTATATAAAGAAGTTTGTCACCTCATACACAAGTGCCTTTTTTTCCCCTCTGTCTCCGCACAGACACAGGAAGATGTCATCTCTGTTGGGACGTCAGTTGTCAAACCGTGGGAGTGGTTCTCTGTATGACTGATAGGGACGTGACCCTAAAACTTCATTTTTATGCACAGTTTTGTTCCCATCACTGTCACATTAAATTCAGCGCGCTGGCCTTACCTGAATTTTAATATCCCCACCACATTATATATTTAGACGACACTCTTCAAACAAATGAAGTCGATCCCAGAGTGCCGTTGTAAAGACTGTTCTCCTCTACAACGAGGACTCGCCAAATGCCCCAGTGCCACAGCGCTTTATTATCAGAATAGGGCAGCGCTGTAACCTTTGCAGCAACAGCCCTTTGATAATGCTGGTGTTCATTTAAAGCTACAGTGGGATTTTGATGCTGAAGAACAAAATCTCTTGTTGCAGCAAAGCAAGGTGCAGTGAATACATGTTAACATGTAGGTGTGTCTTTTTTGTTCAGCGTTGCATCCTAGCAGGCATATAAAGGCTGTCTGTGTTTACCAGCAAATATTGTAGGTCCTTCATGAATAATGCAGGTACAAGCAAGCCATTCATCTTTATTTGTCTTTTTCATGTCAGCTGAAGACTTGAGTTTAAACGTTAACCCTAAGTAACCAAAAGCAGTGCTAGCCTGCCTCACATTGATTGTTCTCTAACCTGCATTACAGGCAACTACTACGGCACACCCAGACCTGTCCACATAGGTCCGGAGAGTCCCCCCATCACGTACCAGGAGCACCGTAACCTACTGAGAAACTTCCGGACTCGCAGCAAGTCTCTAAGCAACCTGGAGAAGGCTGTGGAGGAAGGAGAGAACAGCGAGGAAGACTCTGGACTGTCAGGTAGGTACCCCCAGTGGAATAATAATAAAAAAGATGGGCTTTTCTCTGTACATTTGAAGTGTAGTTTTAGACACAGGAGAGCCCGTTCTGGCTTTACCATCTGTAGTATTAAAGTCAGCTTTTTTATTCACTCTACTTCATCTTTAATCTTTTTAAATATAATATAGGAGCTTGTATCTGTGCTTCTGTTTATTTAATAGACTAATGCAGCTTACATGTATTTAATAAACTAATGTAGCTGGGAGACCAATGCAGCTACAGTAACACACCTTTGCATATGGCATGATTCAATATATTTTGTACACATAATCAAAAAACAACTTCTAAAGTGAAAACCTTAGGAAGCATTCAGCCCTCGCTCGGGGGAGCCGTACTGTAGGTTGTTAGGGGCGCCTCGTTAAGATATTGGACACGCGGCCTTCCCAATCCCCCTGCGACCTGCTGTAAGCAGCAGCCATTTGCAGCCAAGGCCAGCTAATTAGATCCAGGTGAAAGTAAAGAGATGCATGCTGTTACGATGCAGCATAGATATTCAATTTCATGAAATCATATTTTGTTTATTTAGTGGTTTTTCCTGATCGGGTTTGTCATGCAACTGCAGCAGAACACCCACTGTTACACAGCTTGTGGTAAAATAGTATTTGATTACTGATTTAGTAAATAATAATAGTACATTTAGTAAATAATAATAATAATAATAAAAAAACAAAATCAAATGGAGGTTTTAGGTATTATAAAGTGAATGTGATTATTATTGTGTAATAAGATAAGAGGAAAATGTTGGTCAACGGGACACAGCCTTCAGAGTCCCAGTGAGCCTATCTGCCTCTATATAGATCACTACAGTCACCACTGCTTCTGTCTGCAGCTTGTCGTGTAGCAGCGTTTGCACCCTGCATGATACTGCAGAAAGTATACAGTATTTATGCTGTACATTTTTTTTTCTTGGCAACATGCCTCTGTTTTCCCTGTGCAAAAATCCCAGTGGGTCATTAAAAGATCTTACCCACAGCAAAAACACAATCCCGCAGTATTGATCAGCAAAATGAGGGGTTAGGTAGCGGAATTACCTAGAGTGTCCTCTGTGCTTTGAATCATTTAAGTCCCTGAGCCTGCCAATAGCCTCCCCGCCTCCCCGTTTTCCCTTTATTTCATTCTGTTAACCGAGTCTCTCCCATATTGCAGAACTTCGGTGGTTAGCCTCTGCAGTGTGGCCATGTGGATTTGATATGGGCCCTCAGTTGATGTCTACTGTACAGTATGTGTGTGGGTGGGTGTGCCTGGAACAATGCCTGTGTCAGAGTTTCGTGGAGTGGTTGTTTGTGTGAGAGAGAGACAGAGAGAGAGAGAGAGAGGGAGAAAGAGAGAGAGAGAGAGAGAGAGCGAGAGTGAGAGGGCTGCTGCAGTCCCTCTGCAGAGCTCTGCTAACTGATCTTTATGCCATGCTCCAGACGCTGCATACCAGGATGTTTTGTTTTCAAACTGTTTCCAAAATGGCTGCCATTTGTTTTGTTTGCCCCACTGAGATGAGGTGAATCGGGAAGCTTTTACGTTTATATTTGGCCATTTAGCTGGCTCTCATCCAAAGTCATTTACAGCACAGGGGGTGTGTGCTCTTATCAGTGGTTTTGCGCCCCAAGTACATATGTCCTTGGGGCTGGTAGGATTAGAACGTGAAGGAAAATGAGTCAATCTCAGTTTGAGTTGCTATCATGCGAGACAGCCACATGTATACAGTACATCTCTTTCTCACTTTTTTCAATAATCTCCCTGTGGACTTTGTACCAATAGTTTAATCCCTAGTTTGGTCACTCACCCATCATATTCTGTTTTCTCTACAGCAAGGAATTGTCCTTTTGTGAAACTGACACTTATTCATTAACAAATAAAGACTTTGCAATAGTCATAAAGCAGCAATAAAAGGTTTTGATAAAAAATTACCTGACTAACCACCCAAAAAGCCTTGCAGGCTAGAACCTTAGCAAATGAGACTAATACCTTTGGATTATAATAGGGTTTTTTCATTGGGTTTTCAGTTGCGCGCTCGTGTGTGTGTGTGTGTGTGTGTGTGTGTGTGTGTGTGTGTTTGGTGTGCTACTGTACCTCAGCAGGCTCTGCGGGCGCGAGCAGCGCACCCACCACCATCCTGTCCCCCAACCAGACGTGGGACCCCAGCAGCAGGGAGGGCAGCGGCCCAGAGAACGGAGCCAGAGGGGGGGCGCTGCCCGAGAACTGGGAGATGGCCTTCAGCGACTCAGGGGAGCCATACTACATAGAGTAAGCCTCGCCTTAGGGGGATTGCGTTATCCTTTATTCACTCATTCAGTCATTTTATAGTTTATCGTTTAAATATTTTGTAGAATGCCGTAATTTCCCGACTATTAGCCGTGGCTTATACACTGATTTTTGCCCAATCTCTTCAGCTATAAGGTTAATACAATGGGGCGGTTAATATGGTATATAGTTTTGTTATTTTAACTTGCATAAAACACTGTCCTGCGGCTTATACACAGTGCGGCTGAAACACGGAAAATTACTGTACAGTATATCATGTGTGGTTTTAGGTTGAGGTGCTGTCCCCTGTGGGGGCGCTGTGGGTATAACATGATATGAGATCACTGACAATGTCAGTTTTATGAAAATTGAACTCATTAATTACCGTCTACCATGTCATGTAAGTACACGCAGTACGGGTATATAGTTTTATGAAGGGAATCTGCCTAGCGGAGGTTGCATTGCTTTGAGTGGGTTTTATGGCTGTGTTTTATATCCATGTTAGTCAAGTTGCTAAGAGCGTCTGGTAATTGGTGTTTCTAATGAAGGTGATAAATGACCACGATTAGAGTTACATATTACACATCTTTACCTCACACTTTAGGAGTGCTCTCTGAGATTTAACACGCTGCTGTATCTAGGTGACATTGCATTATTTTTAGTATTTAGCGCTGATGAAGATACTCATTAAGGCTCCTGATGCTTTCAGTCATAACTCAAAGACAACCAGCTGGCTGGACCCCCGAGCGCAGAGCAAAGAGATCGTCAGCAAGACCGAGTGTGAGTGTGAGTGTGGGCCTGGCACCTCGCCAGTCTCCATGCTTCTTCTCCTTCTTCACCTCCTCCTCCACCTCCTCCTCCTCCTCCCGTTGTGTCCATGCTGTTTTGGAGTGTCTGTCTCCCTCTGTCTCTTCTTTCTCTTACTTTTGCTCTCTCTCTCTCTTTCCCTCTCCCTCTTTCCCTTTCTCTCTCTCTCTCTCTCTCTCTATCTCTCTCTCCCCCACTCTTCCTGCGTAAACCTCTTTGGTTTCCTCTGAACTCCTGTCCTGCTATCAGCCCACTCTCCTGAGTGCTCTCCGAAGGAATGAAGAAAAACTCCACCTCAACCCAAACACTTCTCTTATCCACTTTCCTCCCTCTCTCTCTCTCTCTCTCTCTTTCTCTCTCCATCTCTCTTTCTCTCTCTCTCACTCTCTCTCTCTATTGCTGTATTTCTCCAAAACCACTTTCTGTCTCTTATCTCTCATCTCTTTACCTCTTCTACACTCTCTTACACACCCCATCCCCCTCCCTCCCTCTCTCTCCCTCTCTCTCTCTCTCTCTCTCTCTCTCTCTTTCTTCCGTTCTCATCTCTCTTTTTTTTTTGCTGTGCCAGTGTCGCCGTGTCACTCACATTACACTCACTCCTGCACGGAGGTTGCACAGCGCTCCCCAGCTCCCTCCTGCTGCCTCTGCCAGCTCCTGCCTGTCAGCGTGCAGATAATAATGACCCCCCTTTCATCCGAGCGTGCGCGCTGTTTCATTATGCCTCGCATCCAGCGGACACACACTCTGCATGCAAATGAACTGTTATAGAGGAAGTCATTACTGTACATCTGTTTTCAAAAAAAATGTAGAAGTTCCTTAAACAAAAGAAGGGAATTGCCCATTTTCAAAATGGTAGTTATTGCTCACAGCCAGCAGATGGCGATGTGGTTCCTCAGTGGATAGTCACTGGCAATGGGGAGTGTGCCCTCGTGTGATCTGTAATAGGGGCACACACATGAATGGCACTCGCCAAATACTAAGCTGTGTATACTAAACTTCCTAGGGCAACATGAAGCCACCAACACTCAATTCAGGCAAGCATTGACCATATAAAAAAATACATGCCATGTATATGTCATTTTTAGTGTGTGTGACATGTTGGGGATTCAAGTGTATTTTGTTTGTGTTCTCTGTGTTGTTTGTGTTCTGTGTGTTCTTGTACTGGACACTGTCCATGGTAGATTTAACTAGATTATGTGCTTTGGGTGTTAGTGCCTGCGTTCACGGACCAGCCGTCGGAGCTGAAGGGCTACTCCATCCACACACGGCTGTCCAAGGGGCCGAGGGGTTTTGGCTTCAACATCGTGGGTGGCAGCAGGCCCCGGGAGTTCCTGCAGGTGTACAGTGTCACACCTGGTGGCCCACCTGCGCTGAAACAAGGTAATGAAACACAGGACGTCTCTCTTACAGTACACTCTTTCAGTGGCACAGGTAGGTCCAGAGATAACAAATACTCAACGAAACAATTATTGATGGTCATTTATTACTGATAGTTTTTATTTTCTTGAGGAAGTGAAAAGTTTGTTGGAGTTGGCTACTTGTGAGACATTTATGTATAATATAACTTGAAATAGCTTCTGGTTAGTACTACTATTACTACTACTATACTGTACAGCATGCTCCTCTCCAATGCACTGTGAGTCTATGCAGATAAGTATGCTTGCAGCAGGTTTATTTGTGCCAAGCAAATTACAATTTATCACAATAATCATCAGGGAATACTGTCTGCTAACCCTCAATATTTGCGTATTTATTTATTGAATCCCAGTGAGCTTAGTTTTGTCAGTAAATAAAAATAAAAAAACATGTAAAACTATACAGTTGACTGTAATACTGATTTGTATAGGATGTTTGAAGGTTAGCCTAAAGTAAAAGAACATGCTCTAATGCATATATCACCAGGCGTGCATATCTCGGTGGTGTTTTGTGAAACAACATGGTGTTACAGTGTTTTTGGAACGCCCCCATTAGCCATGTCCTGACACAGGTACACCATTTAAATCGCCATGACACGGCTATAACCTACTGTACTGTACCGTCCAAAACCCTGACCCCAACCTGTTATAGGCCGCTTTGAGGAGAATTAAGGCAACATTACATGAGAAACATTCATTCCCTTCTTTTCTCCAAACTCAACCTCCCTTTTTATGAATAAATCACTAAATTTGATGGGCCGTTATCCTCACTGAGGTTTCGTAGGGAGACTGATTGACCAACAGACGCAAAAACAGAGAGAGAGAGAGAGAAAAGGAGAGAGAGAAAGAGAGAGAGAGAGAGAGAGAGAGAGAGAGAGAGAGAGAGGAGGGAGATGCATTTCAACAGGAGAGCTCACTCCTGTTTGGCTTTCGCCTGGCTCCTATCCTCTTATCTCTCCCTTCATCCCTCTGTCTCTCCCTCTTTTTGTGGGATTAGGGCCGTGTGATTGTGAGGTTCTCATGGTCCTAATCTACTGATCTGCTTCTAATCCCGACGAGGCTGGAGGGCTTTAATCCCGCTATCTCTGACACACACTGCTCCCTGCTCACGTGCCAGCATACAATACGTATGCACACCGTATAGCACTCTCAAATGACTATACTCATAGTACTATATACGCACACCCCCACACACTTACACATGCCCATATGCAAGCATTCATACCACTGACATGTACATTATGTATCTGGGGAAACAACAGTAGATTTACTGCAGTTCTGTTTCCATTTCACCGAGGAACATGCTCTCACCTGTAAATTAACCTGGATACACCATCCAGTGATGGTTAAGCCTTTGAAAGACAGAAATGTCACTACAGCTAACAGTCCCAGCAGGTGTCAGTGTTAGTCATTTATCATCAGGTAGTGAGTCTGAGGCACTCGAAAAGGTATTTTTTTTTATAAAAAGCCTTTATTAAATTTGGCGATCCATTAAACAAATGCCAACATGTTTCGGCCACAAATGGCCTTCCTCAGGGCAAGTTTAAACTTGCTGATGAGCACCGGAGGTATACTTTTTGATTTTCTACACCCAAGCAGCACTCCTGGATTACAAGTTTGTGGTTAGTCATTTATCGTTTTATGACGTGCAGCTCTTTTCTTCTGCCTCTCCTCCTCACGCCCCCTCCTCCTCACGTCTCCCTCCTCCCTACGCAAAGCGGACCTCCTGGTGTACATCAACGACACGAGCGTGCTGGGCTTCTCCCACAAGGAGGTGGTGGAGATGCTCAAGTCGGTGCCCATGGGCCACAGCGTGGACGTGGTGGTGCGGCGCGGCTACCCCATGCTCTACAACCCCGACGGCTGCCCCAAGAACCCCCAGCAGCTGACCGCTCCTCCCCCGGACTCCGCCGGCGGCGCCGCCCAGCCCCAGCACCAGGGCCACCCGTCCGAGGCCCGCCATCATCACCACCACCACCACCACCACCACCACCAGATGGGCCACCTGGGCATGAGCCGCTCCCAGTCGCAGCACAACGGCATCTACCCCAGGTCCCCGCTGGACGCCAACGGCAACGCGGCGGGCTACGGGGGGGTGGCGCCGCCCTCGTACGGTCTTACCAACGGCAACCCTCTCGGGGGACCCTCTGGACTGCAGCACGGGGGTGCAGTGGGCCCCCCGCCTCCGGAACGCATGTCATCCAGCCACAGCGACACCGAGGTGGCCTCAGTTGGCGGGACTAAGAGGTAAACAAAGACACCAGTGATGTACATAATTAACACACAGAGCTGCTAAGGGCTAACGCTACTTATTCTGTCATTATACTGTTTGATACGGTCGATATCAGGTGCCTCACTAACTCTATACACGCATCAAAAGTATCACTACGATCAACTCATGAGACTCAGATTTAAAAAAGCATTTTTGCCTCTCTCCTAAGCATATTTTTTCTGCCATCTATTTCACCTTCCGATTTTGAAAGTGGCTCATTCATTTTGTTCACATACAACCAGCTAGAAAGGACAAAGACCTTAAGGTTACTGTGTTGGCAGAGAGACAGACAAAGCATCTATGATAGACTCTTGTTTACACCGACTCCTTGGTACAAACCAAGGTTAATGCCGTGAATAACCTGTGCTGAAAAACACTTGGACTCAGCACACCTATGAATAACCGAGGGTGGACAAAAGTCTCCCTCTGATTGATGTTTGGTTCCTTTTCTTTAGCCATTCGTTTTGTCGCCCTTGCTACCATTTCAGTGCTACGACAATTGAAACCGTCCAGTTCCATCCTGTAGTCTTTGTGTTCTTTGTCTGAATGTGTGTAGGCCTGAGTTTTGGACAGACACAGGTGTAGTCTTTGTGTCAGTGATGTGGAGGTGCAGCTCACTTGTAGATGGTGTGTAGTGTCTGTAGGTAGTGCCTGTGAATAGTGTCTGTAGGTCTGTAGGTCGTGTCTGTGGATAGTGTCTATTGATAGTGTCTGTAGATAGTGTCTGTGGATAGTGTCTGTAGGTAGTGTCTGTAGATAGTGTCTGTAGGTAGTGTCTGTGGCTAGTGTCTGTAGATAGTTGTCTGTAGGTAGTGTGTAGTGTCTGTTGATAGTGTCTGTAGATAGTGTCTGGATATTGTCTGTGGATAGTGTCTGTAGACAGTGTAGTGTCTGTACTGTAGGTAGTGTCTGTGGATAGTGTAGTGTCTGTGGATAAAATCTGTGGATAGTGTCTGTTGATAGTGTCTGCAGATGCCTAGGTAAACCTCTGGCTCCTCTCGTCCCCTCTTTGTAGAGGGTCACTGATCCGCAACTACAACAACAACTCCCTCCCTGCTCCCAGGCTCCTCCACCAGAGCTCCAAGTCGTCCGAGAGCGACCTCTCCTCCTCGGCCACGCTGCCCATCGCCAAGCTCCCGCTGCCCCCCCAGCCCGACGTGGGCCTGGGCACCGCCGCCTCTTCGTCCTCCTCCGCGGCCACGCCGGGCGCGCACAGCGCCAGCCAGCGCCCGCTCGTGCCCCAGACCTCACTGGTGGTGACGCCGCCCGCCGACGTGGCGACCACGTGCGGTTTCAACGGCTGCCCGGTCAACAGCCACCCCCGCGCCGCCAACCCTGGCAACCTCGCGTCTCCGGGAGCGCCAGGAGGAGCAGGGGCAGGGGGGGAGATGGTGCCCGTGGCCCTGGGGAAGAGCGAGGGCGGGGGCATGGGCTTCAGCGTGACAGCCGGGGGCCAGGGCGGGCAGCTGGCTGTGGTCAAGAGGGTGTGGGACAGGCGGCAGTGCCCCTCCCTGCAGGCAGGGGACGCTATCATCAAGATTAACGGCGCCGATGTCCAGAGTCTCAGCTTTGCACAGGTGTGACGCCGAACCACTGGGAGGTTTAATGCACAAGAGACCTCCTGCTAATTTGTTTGTGTTAGCTGATCAGCATGGATATTTGTTGTTATTTTCATTACATTTCCTTTTGGGAAAATAATGTTCTCTCTATAGTGTCAAAAGAAATTCAAAGCCATATTAATTTAATGAAACCATTCTGTGTTCAATCTATTTTAGTTGTACGTTTTTTAATTCCTTTGAAAGCCAAGAAAACTAGCTGTAGTTTGAGAAGTTTTGTGCACAAGTGACATGTGTAATATAATTTCAGGTCCAGAGAGTGCTCCAGGAACATATTGTTCAAGGAGAGGTGGTTCTGCTGGTTTACAGAGGAGGCAAGTAGCACATATTGAACTCTAATCATAAACGAGGGCGTTAAATTGGTAAAGAATCTGTGTAACATGGCAAATTCTAGTCCTTGGTCAGCATAAATATTACAGGGTGTTATGTAGTGGCACATAGAGGCTCAACGTATCCGGATGTTATTTTTTCACAGCTAAATCCTCTTCCCTTCTTGTGCTCATCTCAGGGCCTGGCTCTGCCATCTCCCCTAACTTCTACAAGCGCATCCCCCACACACACAGCTCGTCCTCGCTCCCCCAGACCTCCCCGGACCTGCTGTCCCCGTCCTCGGACACCACGGCGGCGCCCACGCCCAACGCCCTCTCGCCCACCTCCCCCTCGGCCGAGGCGCCCTCGTTGGTCCAGAGCACCAGCTTCCTGGACTCCATCCCTGTGACCCTCACGCTGGAGCCGCGGGACTGGTTAGGGGACGAGGTGGGCGGCGGAGGCGCTGGAGGCGCCATCTCGCGCTCCGCGTCGTCCGGCTCCACCCTGGGCGCCGTGTCCAAGGGCCAGCCGGCGGACGGGCGAGGCGGCCTCCCGTCCAAGGCCCTGGAGGTGGAGCTGCGGAGGAGACCCGGCGAAGGCTTTGGCTTCGTCATCGCTTCTCAGGATGTGGTGAATGGAGGTGAGTTGGGCCTCGTGTCTTGCACATATCGTACTCCTACTCCTCCTACAGGGGTGCTTTTCCCCCTGTGAGTAGCCTCGTGTCTTACACATGTGGTACTCCTTGAAAAAGAGAATCCCGCACACTGTCCATTACGCATGCAAACATTTATTTAGTATTCACAACGTTTCGGTCATGGACCTTCCTCTGGTGAATTTACGTGTTTACATGTCGTACTCCTACCGTCTGCTGTAGGCTCAGGAGTGCTCTCCCCCCCCCCCCCCCCCTTGTGCACAAATATGGCTGACTATATTTCTTGCTGTACTCTGCATGATTTTGTCTAAAAGCGTCTGCTGAATTCAGTAAAGTATCCCTATCAATCAAAATGTAATTGATTGTCGGGGGAGCTTATCAAAGACATGGACGCTGTCCAGGGACTATGCACTTGTTTTTGGAAGCTGAAACTTTTCTGTAATTACCTCATACTCACCACCCTGTCCAATTACGGATGACGGGTCTCTGGCAATGGGCTCCGTCCGGTCTCTTCCAAGTGTCCTTGCTTTAAAGTTGTATCCTGCCTCGCTCTCAAACAAAACCGCGTGCCAAATCAAGAAATGAAAATGCGCTGTGGACGCCCAGTGTCAGGGCCTCAGGAAGCAGATGACGGGTATTACCCCGCGAGCAACTGTGTTTTGTTTTTTGAGGAAATTATTGTTATTGAGGCCGCTGCGTTTGCAGTAGTAATAGTGACTTCACAAGCAGGGTGTTTTACCCAGGTTGACTCTTTTTTATTTGGAGTACAAATGTTTCGGTTCGACCTGATTCTGTTTTTGTTGATGTTTTGTGGATGTTTTATTCCCAGAGAGGCGCTTTACTCCACAAACTGAATTAACTGTGTCCTCAGGACAGAGATTTTTGTTTTCTTTTCCCGTGTTTTCAGAACATAAAACACTAAATCTGTGGTGGATCATGGTTACTGTAAGTTTATCTCATTATACAACTCATGTGTGTGCAGCCTGCGCAAATGATGACGTTCTTCAGAATACGCCCTGAAAGAGCCCAATGAATTATGATTATTTATGTTAAATTATGTGAACATTAAGTGAGCCTGGATTTCCTCTCTGTACAGTGGTGCAATGAGGCAAAACCAACTAGAGACACCATGTCAAAAGCTGTTATAACTTCTGCTATCCTGCTTATTATCAGTTGGGGAGACTGTGGAAGGCTCCGAGCAAGCAGTTTCTTATCCCCCTCTTCCACCTGTCTGTTTTCACTTCTGTAACATACTGTAATGGCCTAGTTGAGGCTAATGGTTTTTACCCCCATGCTTGGAATATCACAGTGAACTTATAACCCCGATGACACCGTAGCATTTGAAGATATGTAACGTGATATGTAAAGCGGCGTTGGTTTTAAGCGTTTTTGTTATGGCCTGAAATGAATGTACAGTAACGTTAAGTTGGGGTAATGTTTGGCAGTCTTTTGATGTAGGGCTCACTCGAGCATAAAACCTGTCCGCGTTTGGCATTCCTCTCGTTGCAGCACTGCGGTGGGAGCCTGAATGTAAATATTTACGCCAGAGCGTTGAGAGCGTTGATCTGTATACCTCCCCTCAGGCTCGTGGCTACCCACTCCTTTGTGTGGATGCTTTTACTTATGGGATCCACTTGTTTGTTTGCAAGAGTGCACATTTTTTTATGTGTGTGGGTAAGGATGGAGTTTTGCTTTTTGTCCTGTGTGTGTGTGTGTGTGTGTGTGTGTGGGTTTGTTTGTGTGTACGTCTATGCATGCATTTGCGTGTGTGTATGCGTTTGTGTGTGTGTGATTGTGTGTGATTGTGTGCGTGCATGAGTGTGTATTTGTGTGAAAACAAACATACTGGGAGTCATGCTTTTCTATGTTTTTATACAGTTCATAGGGAACCATAGTACTTGCGTCTCATACTCCATGGCCCTTGCCTTGTGTGATTGGGAGGTGCAGTATGTAGATGAGGAGAGGGTACCTGCAGCCTGTATGCAGTTAAATAGTGAAATAATGCCACACAGTGGAAAAACATTTGAAAGGAAAAATAAATATTTCTGTATTTCTTTACTTATTTCCATGTTTGGTGATGACATACAGTAGGCAGGAATGGCTCTTGAAGACATGTGACCCTGCAAGGCAAAATCAGGAAGTTGAGGACAGTACAATTTTGAGGAGAATAAAATGTATCCTCTTCTGGCATATCGTGACCATGTCAACTTTGGATGCGGTTATCTTAGCGATAGTTTTTGTAATACCTTCGATATACATATCGTTGGAAAGCTTGGTTTATGGCCGTTCATGTAAGCACAATAACTGAATTTTGTAGATTTTACCAAAGCGACTGGTTTCATTTGGCAGGGTCACACATAAGGTTTATTGGAGTACAGGACTGTGGTCTTGGACCAAGGGAATGTTTTAATGTCATTTTCAACTGGGAGAAACAATCTCTGGCCAGCCATAGAATTCTCTCCAAGAACTGTTTGTCAGAAACACTCAGGGACACGAATGAGGTCTGATGGCATGAAAGGAGTCGAGCACTCCTCCGCTGCTCGGACTCTTCTATCTTCCTCTCCTTCTACTTCTGCACTTACTTCTGTGCAATCTCTCTCTCACTTCTCTCTGTCTGCTTTCTATTCTCTTCATATTTATCTCCTCTACTGCTATCTGGTGTTCTCTCCCTCTCTTGCTCTCTCAGTCTCTCTCTCTCTCTCTCTGCTTCTCCCTCTTTGCCACTGTGATTGTTTTTGTCTCTGTTTGTGCCCTTATTCTTTTTTTCTCTCTCTCTCTCTCTCTCATCTTTCCCTCGCTTCCCCCTGTTGTCTTGTCCTTATCGTTCACCTCTTCCGCACCCTTGCCCACTCTCCTGTCTCACTCTCTCTGCCGTTCACTCTTCCCTCTGTCCAGCCAGTCACTGACTCACTCACTCAATCTATCTTTCTTTCCCATTGCTCTCCCTCTCTCTGTCTCTCTCTCTCTCTCGCTCTGTCTCTCTGTCACTCCATCTTCCTCTCCAGATGGTGGTCGGTGTGAGAATCAGTTGTAGTATTACAAGCTGTTTGTTATTTGGTGTCACACGCAGTATTTTTCTTTTGTGTTCTATCTGCCTTTCTCTTCTCTTTCTCTGGGCTTTCCCTGTCATGCTCTCGCTCACCCTTTTATAGCTCGCTCTGCCTCCTCCCCCCTCTCCCTCTCCCTCTCTCTCTCCCTCCCTCTCTCTCTCTCCCTCCCTCTCTCTCTCTCTCCCTCCCTCTCTCTCCCTCCCTCTTCCTCTCTCTCTCTCTCGCTCAATCCCACTCTCACTCCATGTCCTGCTCAGTTTCATGTGTTCGCTCTTTCTCCTCCATGCTCTTCAGTGGTGTCTCTCCACTGTGGAAGTCAATGGGTCTCCTGCAGTTGTAGTTGTACAAAAAATAATATTCATAGCCTTTTGCTTTGGGATCAAGCGTGTATTTGTTAAGAGGATTAAAAAGAACAGATCTGAATTAGGATTGGAGATTTCCCAGGCACTTGTTTTCCATACTTACTGAAAATGTTGGAGAGGCTACAATCGGCACTGAAGACTGTGAAGGACTCCAAACGTAATTACAATGCTTTTATTGTGTATTCTTTTATTAGTTTTTTTTTAGAATATAATTTGAATGCATTGATTTGGTATTGTCACAACTTTAGCCGAATATGTGTGTTTTTCGCGGTACATGTGTGTGAGAGGGTTTTTTTTGTGTGTGTTTGTGTGTGTGTGTGTGTGTGTGTGTCTGTGTGTGTGTGGGTGCGTTTGTGTGTGTTTTTGTACACATGTGTATGTGTGTGTTTGGGTATGCAGGCAGTGGTGTTTTAAAGACACGGGGGCACTGGTAGGCATGCCTGCTCTTACATACCCCCTGTGAGTTCATCCTACTAATTATGCAGCCGGATGGCTCTTGGCTTTGGTAAACCTGCCGCCGAAATGCCTGAAATAGTTTCAGCTGGGCCCCGGTCGGTGAGCTCCACTGATGAATGCCCTAATTCTCTGCCTTTCTCATCAGAAAGCACTGATGACTGATTTCACCTCGCTTTATGACCCTGGGAGAAGACAGACCACTGCAGCTGCATGGAAGACTGTTTTCTTCCTGAGGCTGTTTGGGAGTGTGAGGTTTTATCAGTCAATTGAGTTTGCTTTTGACTCCTGTCATTCCAATCTGTGAGGGATTGTACTGTATGCTAGGGCTGCCTTGAGATATTGTAGCATACTATCGTTATTTTTTCAGCTACATTTGTATGTCTTTTTTTTATTTCTCACATTTCTTCTAGATTTCAGTATTTTCATTTAAAGTGACAGTACTCAGCGATTTGAGCACTTTCGGATACAGAAAGGCTGCTAGCACTGCTAGTAATTCTGGCACTGGCACTAGCATGGATGGGATTTGTGTTCGCCTCGTTAGATTGTTAGCTTTCCACCACAGCACCTTACTGCTGTTTTGGGGCTTGGCAGCGCACCTACTTTTTGTGAAATTGTGAGTTTCACATGAATAGTTAAGTCACAGTGCTCTGCTCTTCACCTACCAGTGCACTGCAGCTACCTTGCTGGCACCAGCCAAAGTATCTGGCATTAGCGTGCTTCTTATTTTCATTTAATTAATTTCAACATTTTCCATTTAGCTTCCACCAGCGCTATCACAAGGTATGTGATGCTAGATACAGGTACATGTTAGTAGACCTAAATATGTTTGTTATCCATGTGTGTGTGTCTGTGTGTGTGCTGCATCTTGCCCTTGTGAAGACTGCAATAAGCCATGACAATAGAGAGAGGGAGGGAGAGAGAGAGAGAGAGCGAGTGAGACAGAGAGAGTGAGACAGAGAGAGACAGAGAGTGAGAAAGCGAGAGGACAGTGTACCTTGTAGCCCTTTTCCTTGTAAGTGACAGTGAAGTCCCTGTGGGGCGACTTGGAGCTGCTCGCACCTGTCATTTCAAAGGAGCTGCGCTATCTCTGAGCGCTGTCACTCAGCCGGAGGGGCCCAATCGATGGCCTCCTTTATCGGGCCACCAAGGCCTCCTCGCCGCCAGTCACACAGGACACCAGAATAGGGTGGTCAGATGGATGTGTATTGTCCACAAATAATGCGGTACATTTCCGAGAGAAAAAAAAAGCTGTCATTTGATGATACTGTGCATTGTAGTCTAAAGTTGTGATTAAAATGTCCTCTTGGTTTTTGAAGCAGTAAGGACAGACTTTGAGCAAGGCTGTGGGGGTGATAAGGATGGGTGTTCGTGAAAGCCCTCTCCTTAAGCTGTTGGGGTTTTTCTCTTTTTTTTCATGCCCTGCGTGATGTCATTGTGCTAAGTGTGTTCTGTCAGTCCTGTTCCGACATCTGTGGAGCTTTTAAGAACAAGGTTGTGTGTGTATGGGTGTGGGTGTCTGTGTGTGTGTGTGTGTGTGTGTGTGTGTGTGTGTGTGTGTGTGTGTGTGTGTGTGTGTGTGTGTGTGTGTGTGTGTGTGTGTGTGTGTGTGTGTGTGTGTGTGTGTGATGATGCATATATACCGTGTACTTGAGCTTGCTGGTTTACTCATTGCACTAGCCTGGGAGTTGTGTGTGTGATATGTTACTGTGTCACGTTATATTTCTTGTTCTGTCACGAACCAATGAGCCAAAGAGGAGCTGGCCACAGGAATGAAATATTTAACAGCATATCTCTTCTGCCGTTTGAACCGTGGGCCGACTAGGGTGTGTGTGCACGTGTGCCGTGAGAATGGCTTCAAGGACGAGAGTGCTTCTCTGCCAAAGGCAAACGTGGTGGCATTTAACGCTTTGCTTGTGGTATTTAACTCAGCAATTACCACCGAGTCCCCCTGC
>NC_085000.1:23259539-23317039 GCF_963854185.1 Sardina pilchardus | reverse complement strand
CTGTAGATGCACTTTCACACTCAAAATACAAACCATACCTTGTGTTGTCATACATTTTCTAGATAATTCCATATAGAAGAAATACTATGGCTATTTATCTCTTTTGTGATTATTCCTGCCTCTTACCATCATCTATCTCTCTCATTCTTTCTCTCTCTATTTCTCCTCTTCACTCTCTCTCCTTTTCTGTCTCTCTCTCTCTCTCTCTCTCTCTCCACAGACCGTGAAGTTGGAGCAGCCTCCCCCTCCTCCTCCGTGTTCACCGAGGAGCCGGGTGTGGCTGCAGTAGATGAGTGGCACTTGCCGCCCGTGCCCAGGGAAGCTGGCACCGCGGACGGCCAAGACAGGGGGGGCAGGGTGGCCAGGAGAGGCGCGGGAGGGAGTCACGGGGGCAAGAAGAGCAGCAGGGGGGGAGCAGGAGGAGGAGGAGGAGGAGGAGGAGGAGGAGGAGGAGGAAGAGGTGGGGACGAGGGGCGAGATGGAGGCCGCACCCCTGACACAGACCTGGACCGGAAGGAGGAAAGCCTAGCAAAGACGACACACGGAGGAGAAGAGGGGAGAGAGACGAGGGAAAGAGAGAGGGAAAGAGAGAAGGAGAGGGAGAGGGAGAGACACAGCCAGAGTTTACCCAGAAACGCGCACAGGGGCTGGGAGGAGCCCGCCGGCGGCGGGGAGGGGGGCCAGTCGAGGAGGGAGAGGGACAAGACCAGGGAGAAGGCCAGGGAGAAGAGCAGGAGCCTGGGGGACCGGCGGAGGAGAGAGAGGGATGGAGAGAGGGACAGGAGCGCCGGCGAGAGAGCGGAGGAGCAGGGCCGAGCCTCGCGGGCGTCGCTGCCCGCCGAGCTGGAGCAGGCGGCGGACGAGCAACAGGCGGCTCAGGGACGGGAGGAGAAGAGGAGGGAGAGGCGAGGGAAGGAGGAGTGCAGGGACGACGGGGAGGAGAGAGAGAGGGAGCGGAGAGAGAAGAGAGAGGAGAAGGAGCGCGAGAGGGAGAGGAGGAAAGAGAGGAGGAGACGGAAGGAAGGCGTTCCGGCGGAGGCGGCCACGGAGATGGCGGCGGCGGCGGCGGCAACGGCAACGGCGGCGGCGGCGACCTCGGCGGACAAAGCCGCCTTCTCCTTCCTCATGCCGCTGGACACTGGCGCCTCCGACGCCGAGTCGCTCGCCGGCCTCTCGGAGGTCAGCGTGTCGGCCGCCAGCATCTCGGGCATGTCCCTGGCCGACGGGGCGGAGGCCGGGCAGGAGGGGGGGCCCCCGCGGAGCCTGCTGTCCCCCGGCCCCTGGCTCAAACCCAGCCAGCAGAAACTCTCTCAGGTCCTGGAGAGCAGGAGGCTCTGGGGGCGGGAGGGGGGGCTGTGGCTGCACTGAGCGGACTGGTGAAGCCTAGCCTAGCCTAGCCTAGCTTAGCTCACCCCCAGAACATACTCTCTCTCTCTCTCTCTCTCACTCACTCTCTCTCTGTCTCTCTCTCTCCTTCTCTCTCTCTGTCTCTCTCTGTCTCTCACTTTTATTGTCTCTTTACCTCTCTGTACAGGTATTTATTCCTTTCATGAATGCTTTTATCAAAACTGAATAACAGCACAGAGAAAGCGTATAACGTTGTGATCTCAGATCCTGATGCTCATGTACACTCTTTCCCTCGGTCACCTCTACACATTTAGGCTGTTACAATCTTCTCTCTCTCTCTCTCTCTCTCTCTCCCTCTCTCTTACTCTCTCTCTCTTGCATGAGCTCACTCTTACTTTCTCTATTTTGCAGTGCTTTCTAAAATCTCGTTCCCTATCTCCATTCTCAATTAGTCAACTATCAGCCCATACCAATCTTCCATTTCACACTATTTAACAGTGAAACGCATTCCTCATTTTACATAGGCAAATGTTGTTATATTCATCATTCATGAGCCAAGATCAAACAAAAATTATGCAAATTCAAAAATAAGTCGCATACAACTTTCAAGATATCACAAAGTGTCACAGAATGAAGTAATATCGCCATCTAGAGGAAAAGTAAGTGTACAGAAAAAAGACTGTCCCTCTTTTCACTCTGAATTAGCTCATGTAGCTCCCACACACAACTTACTGATATCGATAGTATATTATCATTATTTTGCTTATTTTGAAGCATGGATAGATTTTATATTTCATGTTATTTTGGTCTATGTTACTTTGTTTAATTTCTGTCTTGTTTTATTTTATTGTTAACTGTGGATACTAAAAAGAGAAAATATTTATACCATTTCTTAGCTGCTCGCTTGCTTTGGATTGTAACCTTTGTTTCCCTGAATGAGTAGACAGAACGTTCTTGAAGGCGAGGAGCAGAGAGTGAAAGTACTGTTAAAGAGGCTAGCGCACAGTCCCTAACCTCTACTGGTGCCTTTTGCTTCTTTAACTGGTGTTTACCAAAAAAATCAACAACAACAACATAAAACAGAAATGCAAGGAGAAAGTGTTACATCACAGCAAATGTTAACCGCATTATCATATCCTCTCGCTCTGACTTTTGCAAGATGGAATAAAAAAAGAAAAGACGGCATAGTCCACTGCAAATCCAGTGACATGAATGAGAATACATTACAAGTGCCTCATGCGATAGTCCTTTACATGCCCATCTCACTGACTCTGAAGGGGGAGGGGGTGTTTCTGTTTCATGCTCACGCATTCGCATCTCATTTGCAAAAAAAAAAGGCAAAAAACAAACAAACGAAAAAAAATCGACTCTAGCCCCATTTCAGTTCCCCCCTCACGCATGCCGAAAAAATGAAATTGAAATCAAGAGATCTGTTTCTTCTTTCAGCCCTCCTCAACTTCCCCCTCCGACTCTGTGTCACTGAAATTTAAAGACGTACGATGAGTTTGTTTGTTTTTTTTTGTCAGGGGACAACAAGGGCATTTTGATACTGGTCTTCTATGCATTTTGTAAGACTCACTGGTTTCAATTGCGGTAGTGTTTTCTTTTTGTTTTTGTATACCAAGGCCTAGCTTGGTATTATTGTGTACAGTTCAAACACTTGGCAGGCAGAATCAAGAGTTTTGTAAAATGTTCAATTATGGAAGATTTGAGGTCTGTGGTTATCAGATGTACTGTACCTACTTATGCATAGTATGTTTACCTCGTCCCTCGGAGCAATAAGAAGCCATTTTCTCCTCTGTTTAGGGCAGTATGCACCATGTAGCTTCCTAGAAGCACTCTACGCAGTATTCGGGGCTAACAATTTGATCTAATAGTACAGTGGAGAAGTGTGTAGCATTTTGGAGCTTTTTGCGTTCAAAACATTTTTGTAGATGGAGTCTTGATCTCCAGCTTGAATAAATGTTGAATTTGTATTTGAGTACAGAGGACAATGCACTAGTTACATTGAACAAGCATGTTTGTACAGATGGATGGAATTCATGTGAATGTTTTGCGGAGAAGTAATATTCAGACATTATAAAAGCCAGGGACCTAATGTAGCAAATTATATCCAAGATTCTATCAGAGCTAGACGTATTGTACATAGCAAGATATCCCAGAGATTTTACGTTTTACACCAGCACCATATTATATTAAAGAAATACAACTAAACTGCAGAAACTGTGTAGCACAGTCAATACGATATCAATATTATATAAAAAAAAATACTGAATGCTGATGAATTTACGTACAGTATATAGACAGTTCAGATCACACAAGCTGAGAGACACTTAGTATAAGTCACACTTCAGGCCGAGCTAGATCACGGTCCATGTACAGGTCAGGCTCAGAATATCCACGATAGAAGCACTAAGTCTCAGTTCCACACCCGTCCGGAGTGATCCTCAGCTCAGCCTCCCAGAGACCCCCCCCCCACACCTCACTTTTGCTTCAAGTAGATCCTCACCTCAGTGGCCAGTCCACACAAGTCACAACAGCTTGACGCGATTCATTTCGCAACTCTCCGCAATGCCGAGTCGACCGCTCGCTCTGTAGTCCCGAGTCCAACCGGTGACTCAGCATTTCTGGGGCCCTTTTGCCAACAGACTTTTGCCGCTTTCAAATCCGAACCTCAAGTCCCGGACTCATTCAGAAGGGACCCGAGATCTCGTAAAAGCATGCTTGCCAAAACAGAGAAAGTGATTGCCAATCAGAACTCCTCTTTTCCCCCCTCTCAGTAGGCCCTTTATTGTAGTTGTCACAGATTCTCCATCTGTGATTATGGTCTTTTGAGAGGAGCCATATTGAGCTTACTGATAATGTACTAATAATGCAATTACATGTTTTGATACCATATTGTCGGGAAGTTGGGAACAGTGCTCTATTGCGCTGCGCCTTTTTCAGTTAGTGATTTGATGATGTCAAGGATGTGCATTGTTTTTTTTTCTAAAAAAAACAAGGATGTCAACGATGTACATTCACTCTTGTTCGACAAAATCGACGAAAGTGTTCCAAAAGGAAATGTGAACTTGAGTTTTTTTTCCACCTGACTTGAATTTGTCATTAACGGCCTTGCAAGGAGTCAGCCATTGTACAGAACAAGTAACGAGTGTGTTTCTTTTCATAATGAATAATGTGGTGCCAAGGCATGAGGGTGCAGAGAAGCGGGGTCTCCCTGCGTAGATTTTAGGACCTAAACGCAGGGGCGAAGAGCTTTTGTTTTTCTAAATGCATTTCGGGGATAGTAAGGGGGGGTAGAAGAAAAGGAAAAAATAAAAAGCTGATGGTTGCCTAGCGGATTTTCTTGCCACCAGGTCTGGGATCCTGTCCCCCCAGACATAAAGCCACATAGGTAGCCATTGATCTGGCCTGTACTTTACGGTCAGGGCAATGCCTACAGCTGAGAGTCTGTGTGTATATATACAGTATAAATACATGTGACACTTGTTGGACAGATGTACAGGTTTTTATCATTGCTCTTGTTATGTATGACAATATTGATTTCTCTCTTTTTTTCTTTCTTTTGTTTTTCTTTTTGAATGCATCAACAGGGAGTTTGGAACAATGAATTATCAACTATGACATGCAGTTACTGAAATAAAAATGATGAGATCAAAAGGTGTTGTGATTTCTAAAAATGTTTTCCTAATTTCTTTCGTGTGTGTGTGTGTGTGTGTGTGTGTGTGTGTGTGTGTGTGTGTGTGTGTGTGTGTGTGTGTGTGGAAAGCCACAAGGGTTCCCATGTTTTATGTAAGTGTTCAGATGGCGCTTTTGATGTGGATTATGTAACGTGTGTCCATAGGAGGATGATGCTTTTGGAATACATTTCTGCTGCAGCAGTCATTTAGATGCAGCATGGTCTGCTCAGTGATCCGTCCTTGTTTATTTATTTTGGGTTATTTTTGGTTCTTTTTTTTGTTTATTTATCACATCTCATTCAAGATGTTCCTTATGTTTCACACTGTGGGAAAAGGGTGTCTAGCCAAAGTTTCCTAAAAACATGAGTGAGAGAGAGAGAGAGGAAGTGGTTCATTTAAGAAGGAAAACCCAATGTTGAAATCATCTTTGAGTCTTCTTTAGAGCTGATTTTTATCATGATTTATTTCAGTCCTTCTCTGACACACACACACACACACACACACACACACATACACAGACCCACAAGCACACTCCCATACCCTCCCTCTCACGCACACACCCACACGCACGTGTAGACAAGTGTGCATGCGCTGTGAAACAGCTTGGGGAAAAGCAAAACTCCTACACAAAAAATACAGTATACAATTTTCCCTCGCCCACACACAAACACAATGCTGCACTGGCCACTCAGCTATCAAATAGTAAAACAAACCCGACCCCACCGCCACCACCACCACCAGCACGCCCCCTGCTGTGCTCTTTGGCGTACTGCAAACGATACGTTTTTTGACCACCACCCCACTGATCGGGCAGCAGCTTGCTCCCACCAGGCAGGCACTTGGCAATCACGCGCGCAAGTCCCAATCACTTCAGACGCTTCTGACACGCACGAACAAAACAGCCCGCACACCCAGGGCATTTAGCCGTAGCCCTACGCGCTTGCCTCAGGCTATGTTGTCACATGGTGAACCGCACAGCGAAATGAACTTCAACAATAGCTGATTCCCAGAAGATTTCTAAATGATTTGAATGTGTCTAATGCCACTGAATGCCCCTCTCCCTCCACTCTCTCTCTCTCTCTCTCTTTCTCTCTCTCTCTCTCTCTCTCTCTCTCTCTTTCACACTCACACACACAATTACAGACACACACTCGTGGTTGGACACCAAGCCATTATCACACATCCAAACACATTTGTTAGCATGTTAATCATACTTATGATGCACTTTGTCAGCACTTCATCTGTGGGTTCCCCTGGGGAATACCTCAGACGTTTCTCATCTCTTCCTGCTGGTAATTGGCCTGCCTAATTACACTTTACAAATGCCATGCTGCTTAAGTAGTGTGTGTGTGTGTGTGTGTTCACATGCACATGCAGATGTGTATGTTTTGAGTGTGAGAGTGAGTGTGCATGGTATATATGTTTGAAGGAAGGGGTTGCATATGACATGATGGTATGATGTCTGTGTGTTTGTGTGTATATGCATGTTCTTGCCTCGTTTGTATATCTGTGTGCCTTCTTGTGTGTGCCTTCGTGCATGCATGTTTGCCTGTGTGTGTGGGAGTGTACTGTGTGTGTGTGTGTGTGTGTGTGTGTGTGTGTGTGTGTCTGACGGAAAGGGTGAAAGAAGGAAGAGATGTGGTGGAGGGCGTCATCTGTCACGGTTAACCTTGTCCTGTTACCCAGAAGAATGTGCCTCAGTCTCACCACCCTTATCCTGTATCCTATGATAGAATGCACGGCCCCGTAATGCTCCTAAAGCCTCTCGAGCTCAAAGAGGAAATGTCATGGCGACCTTTGTAATCAAGCCCCTCCTAAAGACGCCGATGGCCTTGATGAAGGGCCCTTGTGCCTGTGCACTGTACAACACCCCCCCCCCCCCCGCCCACCGCCCCCTGACCACCTCCTCCGAGGATTTCATTACAACACACGCCGACTGCTCTGCTCAAGCCCTTTAAGTGTTCGACACAGAGGCCGTCGCACACAGGACAGGACACTGCCTTGAGAAACAGACGAGTTTCTCTCAATCGTTTTTGAATAATGTAACAGGGTGCAAAAAACGTATGAAATCCTGGCATCATATATATGCTGTGATACATCATGGGAAAAACAGCAACAGCTGTAGTATAGGAAGTATACGCCAACCCGTAAGCACAGTGTGATACGTCACCCCTACAGCACCTAATGGCCCATCTGGCACCTGTTGCATGTGTGATCTCCTCCAGGGTCTGGATGGAGGCAGTGTGGGGTCTCTGCTTGATCTCTGTGCTCGTGGCTGAGGCCCTGGCCTATGGCATAGAGTATTTTTGGGCCTTATTGTTGAATATTCACATATTTTCTGATTTTACTCTCAAATAGAATTATGGCCCAGAGTATGCACTCTCTCTCTCTCTCTCTCTCTCTCTCTCTCTCCCAATTCAATTCAATTCAAATATGCTTTATTGGCACGACAAACCATATGGTGCATTGCCAAAGCGTTCACAGGAATACAGTAATAATAATGATTAAACAAATCAATAAAAAAATAAAAATAAAAATAATATAAGCATATACAGACATAACAAACATTGTTACACTTTGTCAATACACTGTATATGTGTGTGTGTGTGTGTGTGTGTGTTTGTGTGTGTGCGTGAGTGTGTGTGTGTGTGTGTGTGTGTGCGTGTGTGTGTGTGTGGACGGGCGCGTTGCTCAGAGGTCGTTTCTCTGTCTGTCGCAGTTGTTTATGTACTGTGCAGCTAATATTGCACAGTCTTCCTCTTCTCCTAATAGATATCTAATTTTTTTGTGGCTTCGATGTCAAGGAATTTTGGGTATATGGATTGAAATTTGGGGTAGAATTTTGATCGTATCTCATTGTAATTTGCGCAGCTAGTGAGGAAGTGTAATTCTGATTCAATTTCTTTTTTGTCACAGTGCACACACAGCCTGTCTTCTTTAGGCATCCACGTCTGCCTGCGTCTGCCCACCTCTATCGCCAGACTGTGGTTGCTGAGCCTGTACCTTGTCATGTTTTTTTGTTGTGTCTTTTACTATAGTTAGATATTTTGCTAGTTGGTAATCTCTGTTGAGGGACAAATAATTTTTTAGTTTGCTTTGGTTTTTAGTTGTTTCTGTCCAATGGGTTAGATATTTTTCTTTCTGAGTGTTGATAATTTGATTGGCACCCATTCCCCTAAGAGGGGCGGCAGTGTTCTGATGCCGGTCGGCGGCCCCGGTTCCGCCACTCGCCTCCCGCTGGAGCCCCAGGACTAACTGGATGAAGGGACTCCCCTCCGCGTTGACTCCCTGGCTCTCCAAGGCCTTATAGTGGTAGGATGTGGGGTCACTTGTCCTCAAATGTTGCCAGAACTTGAAGGCTCTCTTTTCAATTTTTAGCAGGAGGGGGAACTGGCCTAGCTCTGCCCTGCATGCATTGTTTGGGGTTTGTCTCTGCATTCTTAGGATGTTCCTGCAGAATTCTGCATGCAGGGCCTCGACTGGGTTTCTGTCCCATTTCTCAAAATCGTGATTTGTTAGGGGGCCCCACACTTCACTGCCATATAGAGCAATGGGCTCAATTACTGATTGAAATATTTTTAGCCAAATTCTGATTGGTATTTCGATTTCAATAGATTTTTTTATGGCATAGAAAGCCCTTCGTGCTTTTTCTTTTAACTCGCTCATGGCCAAGTTGAAGTTTCTGTTAGCGCTGATTTTCAATCCAAGGTAACTATAATTTGTGACATGTTCTATTTTTATCTTATCAAATGTGAAGTTGTGTTTGTTTCCCTGACGATTTGTTCTCTTCTGGAATGTTAATATTTTGGTTTTTTTGGTATTAATATCTAGGGCCCAAGTCTGGCAGAACTTTTGCAGTACATCTAGGTTCTGCTGTAGGCCATCTGCTGTTGGAGACAGCAGAACTAGATCATCTGCAAATAAAAGAAATTTGATTTCGGAATCATGGAGGGTGAGGTCGGGTGCTTTTGATTTTTCTAGTTGGCTTGCCAATTCATTGATATACTGTAGATGTTGAAGAGGGTTGGTGAGAGTGGGCAGCCTTGCCTCACTCCCCGCCTTTGAGTGAAGTAGCTGGTTTGCTTATTTTGATTGCTTATTTTGATTGCACATTTATTGTTCGAATACATTGTTTTTATTATGTTATATGTTTTGCCTCCAATACCACTGTCAATTAATTTAGAGAGTAGACCTTTGTGCCAAATTGAATCGAATGCTTTATGGAAGTCGACGAAGCAGGCAAATACTTTTGATTTGTTTTGGTTCATATGTTTGTCAATTAGGGTTTGTAATGTGAAGATATGGTCTGATGTTCTATAATTTGGTAGGAATCCAATTTGGCTTTTGCTTAAGACACTGTGCTCGATGAGGAAGTTCATGATTCTTTTATTCATGATGTTGCAGAAAACCTTCCCCAGATTACTGCTTACACAGATGCCTCGATAGTTGTTTGATCTAATTTGTCTCCACTTTTGAATATGGGTGTTATGAGTCCTTTATTCCAAGGACTTTATTCTCTCTCTCTCTCTCTCTCTCTCTCTCTCTCATGCTTCAATAATCCAGAAAATACTATCTACCTAACAAAATGTCAATGTTCAATCGAAATAAGCCAAATATTGATGGGTTCTATAGATAGAGTACTGTACTGATAAGTGTTCTTGTGCGCTCGTAAAAAAGATTTGAAATCTTTCCAAACTCAAATGTCGAGAGATCAGTGGCAGTATGCATATAAACGCATCCCCGGAGGCCTGTTGGCCTTTTCACCGTATTCTGTGCCTAAGACTTTATGTAAGAGGAGCCTTTTAAAAAAAGAGGAAGAATCTGATGACATGGTGATATGATGAAACACCATGCATACAACCTAGCTCAGTATGCTTGATTGCAGCGCTGTGTGTTTGAGTAAAAATGTGCTGTTTGGCCATATTTTCTGTACAACTTATCAAATCTTATTGCAGAGCTTTGGATACTGAACAAATGCATTACAATGGATGTTTGACTGCGAACAACAGAGGAGCAAGGAACATTTTTAAAGACCATTTACAATGAGATGTTCCTTATGTGAAAACATTACGATACCCTTTTCCATGCAGTTATGTGAATGTGTGTGTGTGTGTGTGTGTGTGTGTGTGTGTGTGTGTGTGTGTGCGCGCGTGTGTGTGTTAATCTATTATGTGCTTGTCTATCCTTGGTAATGTATTGCATGACCCCTACTAATATTCAAGGAGTATGCGATGAGTATTGCCATGCGTCCTGAATTCTGAGTCAAGGCAGCTGGCCAACCTGCAAGTGTACAAGTGCCCTAATGAACCACTGAAGCGTTGTGATGGGGATAACATCACTCCATATACTGCATATCTTGTGTTCACATCAACCATAGCCAAATCAGTGAGCTTTTAAAGATGAGCACAGTTACTGTACAGTAGCTCTTCATAGCCATACAAAGCTCTATGGCTGCCTCATTGACCACAGATTTTTCAGATCTCAAGCAGTTATTGGTGCTGTGCGGGCATATTATATTCCCTTTTAATATTGTTCCTCTATTCTGTTAATTCCAGTTCTGTCAACTCTGAACAGGTGTGTGTGTGTGTGTGTGTGTGTGTGTGTGTGTGTGTGTGTGTGTGTGTGTGTGTGTGTGTGTGTGTGTGTGTGTGAGAGAGAGAGAGAGATGGCAAAAGAAGAGATGTGAAGAGTAAAGATGAGAAACTGTGGCAAGTAATGAGAGTAATGTTAAGTGAGGCAAAAAGAAAAGGAGAGTGTTTCCATGCCCATTTCTGTGAGAAAGAGCGAGAGAGAGAGAGAGAGAGAGAGGACAGCGTGGGCTGAGGAGAAAATGTGTAGGTGGAACATGGCTATAGAAGGATAGAGTGGGAACTAAACCACTTACATGTGATACTCTGAAAAGATGAAACACTGAAATAAAATGGAAAATAATTGACAGATTGTTGGTGGAAAAAAACCTTGATGCCACAAGTTTTTGGCTTTGTATATAGTTGCTGATTTAAGTTATACTGTACAGGTTCTCATCAGAGTGGTCTTTTGCAAAAATGAAAAACTGGCATTCACCTGGAGTTGCCATAACAACGGCTTCTAGTTTTGTGGCCTTCTCAGAAATTCACTTGCATCAGTAATTACTTAATTTCACTTCATTAATATGATGGTGCTATCCCCACTGGTATATGCCTGTAGAATCAAATGACTGGGAAAATGTCCGAGGCGTTGGGTTTGATAGGAAAGAAACGGATTGCAGGACAAATTTCTGCTTTCTGCAGAGTCAATGCACCACGCATTTTGCATCTTGAGTTGTTCGAGAGAGCAGGAGATGTAGGTAGGTAGAGGGACAGAGAGAGAGAGAGAGAGAGAGAGAGAGAGACTGCAATCATTTCGGCTCTGACCACGGAGCCTTCCCCGGTGAGCCAAGTGTCTATTGGTTCCAAAATGGCCGACGCACGGGGGTTAGTTTCTCTATCATGTATCGTTACTTGCCATCCACAGCGTCTGAGATTTTGGGAGGAAAGATAAACCGTTCTTCTCTGACTCACTCAAATAAGCTCAGCCGCATGCAGCCATCCTCTTGTTGGAGGGACTCGCGGCGAGCAGCAGCACTGTAAGCCAGCGAGGGGTAGGAGGAACTCGAGCGCAATTGGACAGTCTGCGGTGCAACAGAATGGCGGAGCGGAGCGGCAGGTGCAGCTGAGTCGCGCAGACACCGTGGGGGAAGAGGCAAACTCATTATCGCCGATGCATTTACAACGACACGACCACGGACTAGTGCTTTCTGCCAATGCATCATCTCAATAGACTTCACATTGAAGAAGAGGGGGGTAAATATCAACAGCTTTAATTTGCCCAATTTATGTAGTCATACTGTTAGTTGCCAGAGGTGAAAGATTTAATTGTAAGGGATATCATTTACCAAGCTGTTCTGCGTAAGGGTATGCAACAATAATGAAAACTGATTTCAAAGTGTCGGCGAATCCCGTGTCTGCGAAAGTTATGTTAGCTGTTGGACGTATCAGGTAGCATATCTTGTTACATCCAAATGTAATTCTATTGTGTAGTGGACAGTCGCTGCGTGTCGGTGCGCCTGGACTTAGTAGGCTAGTCTCTGCTCCCTCGCTGTATCCTGCGTTTTTCAGCAGAGGCGGAATTGCACTAAGCTGGATCAATGCACCAGAGACACCTTTACACTCGTCTATTAGAGAATAATTGTAGATAGAAAAATCACTCTCAGTTGTTTATACAGAAGGTGGAATTCCCTTGAGATAGGGGAAAGTAATAAAGAGCTGTATTCAGTGATTGGTTACTATAAAACGTTGCAATATGTTAATACATGGTCAATAATAATTTCCCTGGGCCTTTGCCTTTTTTCGTACTGACTGCAAGGGGAAACACCAGTTCAGGATTCAGAATTTCTTAACCCATTCCCTTGGATAGACAAAATGGAAATTTGAAATATAATCGTGCGCAAAGACACTATCTCAGTTTGAATGAAAAGTGTAGCGTCTGAGCTGTGATTGAAAACAAGAATAGTACATACAGTGAACGTTTCAGAGAGGTACCTGAAAAAAGTAAAAACAAATCTGGCAGGTCCAGTTCATGCTTACATTAGAGAAGAGGTTGTGAAAAGGGGCCTTTATAAGATTTCTGAAGACTTAGCAGTGTTAGTATGTATGTAGCTGGAAGATTAAGTACACATGAACAGTGTGAGGCATGTAGTAATGCATTTCTTGGAGATGGTTTTGTGAATTCATGGAGGAAGAGCCACAATGCAAACAATGTGGGTGTGGGAAATTAGATGAATACTCAAGCACCTATTTAGGGGAATTGAGCAGAGAGGCGACGTTCCGAGAGGGAATGGATGGGGAGCTGAAGGAAGGAGGGAGCCAGGAGAGGGAGTGAGTGATCGGAGAGAGGAGGTGGGTAGAGCTCGCCATCAGATACACTCAGACATGCGCAAACCATCAACCAGCTAATTTGGTATTGCAGTGGATTTTTTTTGGGGGGGGGGGATCAACTTTTTGCCCTTGTTCTGCTGTCCTTCCCCTCGTCATCGTCACTGTATAAAGAATGGCTCCGAGGCTTCTGGGAAATGGCCGGAAAACCACTTCTCCAAGGAATGACTCACGAAGAGTGGATACTGGGGAAAAAACACTGCTCTTCTGGGGACGTTTGACATTTAACTTCATGTGAAAGGAGCGCTTCTTGAGCCAGTAGGGTATAGACAGATGCATCCTCTCTGAACCTCTCATCCATCCCCTCATAGCCGCCATCTGACAGATACCTTTGGCAGATATCGCCTGTCAGTTTTCAGGACTTTAGTTGGAAGCTGTGTACTGGATGTTGCTCTTGTGTTGCGAACCATGGAGGTGAAGGCAGACAGTCCTCTCTCCCCCCAAACACATGTGTATGGACATGGAATGCACAGATGCCTCTCCTCCCAGCTGTGACCCTGTTTACACTCAATCACTGTAGATACCCTGCTCGTGTGGACTTCAGTATGTCGAAAGTATAACGAAAAACGGACTTTCATATTTTTGTTCTTCTTCTCTCTAGTTAAAGATTTGCATGAGATTTTTGTTGTATGATATTGCCTCATGAAAGTGTCCATCTTTTTTTTGAGTGATCATTTCTTATAGACTGAGGAAGGATTCTCCTGTGCCTCAAAGAGACAGAGACAGAGAGAGAGAGAGAGTGAAAAAAACAGAGGGAGACAGAACTTTCTGCCTCTCAACCCCTCCAGGCCTCTCCCTCTCCCCCCCACTTACCGACCGTGTGGGGGGGGGGAGTGCCAAACTCAGGAGTGAAAGTTTTGTTTTTTGAGGTGAGCGAGCAAAGCAAAGCAAGCAAATCTTCCGGGGGCACCTCAGCCATGGATGCCGGAGGTCAGGGCAGCCCCGAGAGCCCGAACCGGGCTGTCGAGTACCTCCTGGAGCTCAACAACATCATCGAGAGCCAGCAGAAGCTTCTGGAGACCCAGCGGCGGCGCATCGAGGAGCTGGAGGTCCAACTGGACCGCCTCAGCCAGGAGAACAAGGACCTCAAGCTGGACCGACAGCCCTGCGTGCCCGACAGCATCAGCATCGGCATCGGCGCCGGCCCGGTCGCGGGCCACGTCAGCCACGTCGGCCACGTCAGCCACGTCAGTCACGTCAGTCACGTGGGCCAGCCGCCGCCGCCCGTGCCCGTCCACCCCATCCATCCCATCCAGGCGTCCCACAACAGCAGCGTGCCCATCCCGGCGCCGCCGCCGCCCCCGCCTCCGGTGCCACCGCGCGACCGCCGGACCCACACCGTCCTGAGCCGGGTGGTGGTGCCCCAGGGCTCCACCGTGGCCGTGGAGAGGGAGAGACTGCAGCGCAACGACTCCTCCTCCGGCACCGGCTCGGCCACCACTCTGCACAGACAGTGAGTACAGTACACCCTCCTTGTGGCCTTGTTAACTGCATCAGTGGGACTGGGGCTCTGGGGTGGACCTCAAGGGACATGGGGGGCTGATTACAGTTCTCACAGATGTCGTAGAATAACTGAGTGTAACCAGTGAGAATATGCTTAATCAGCTGTACTTAAGGTCTCTTGGTCCATTACATTGGTGCATTATAAGATACAGTATAACATCATGGTGTTCATTGCACAAGGACAAAAACTTCCATCACTGTTCTTTTTTCATGTGGCATGAAATCTGAATCTACTTTTTACACACACAGCACAGCATACATACAGTACATATAGATCTTCACTGACATTATGGTATGTTTCTGTTCACTGGAACGGGCAGTATAAGTCCGTGTGATGGAGTTGTAGCAGTTGACGTCCATAATGAAGGACTGGTAGGGCTTTTTCTTGTGTAGCATGCGGCAAGCTTAGAGACGTGAAATGCTAATGATAAACTACAACATGTAGCAACAGCAGTCATCTCCTCAGGATTTGAGTGCAGAGACAGACACCATTCCCAGCAGGAAGACACTCTCAGACAATTTGCTGCAATTGACTACGACGTAGTGGACAAAAAAGTATGAGTTTTTTTCGGAAAAAGAAAGCGATGCCCTAGCTGTGTGTCAGTGGCATTTCAGGAGTTGCTGTGTAGACCAAGGAGGGAAAGAAACCAAAACACTTCGGCTTGCATTTCCGTGCTCGTCTTGCTCAACAACACAGCACGCGGCACAGCATTGTGGGATCAGTATCCTTATTTTCTGTCTGAAACAGATTAATTGGTATTTAGTGTCTGATTGATTTTTTGGCTGGTGAAAATGTACCACCACAAGTCTTGAGAGAGAGAGAGAGAGTGAGATTGAGAGTGAGAGTGAGAGAGAGAGAGAGAGATAGAGATAGAGAGAGGGAGGGAGAGAGAGAAAAATACAGTGCTTAGAGAAAGGATTGGGGCCATTTTGTGTTGGAGATTTAGTGAGATTTGTATGTAGGATGATGCTCACATTGTGTAGGAGAGGAAAGTTGTGATTAATATGCAGTGGAGAGTAAGGCTGTGCTCCGGTGTGTGTGTGTGGGAGACTGACATGGAGATGAGGCATCGAGAAAGACCATGCAAGTTAAATACCCTGCACTCTCTCTCTCCTTCCCTCTCTCTCTCTCTCTCTCACTCTCCTTCTCTCTCTCTTCCTCTCTCCTCTATCTCCCTTTCTCTCTCTCTCTCCCTCTTCCTCTCCTTCTGCCTCTCTCTCTCGTGGTTCTCTTCTCAAATGGGAAACTAGCTAAATGCTTTGTGTTTGCTCAGATAAATGGAGTGCTATCCCCCCCTTTCTCTTGGGGGATGTTCTTTTTTTTCTATCTGGGTGGCTACAGAGAGGCTGTGATCCTTCTTATTATCAAACATGTTCCATCTAAGCTCACTCCATAATACTCAAGACATGTAGCTTTTAACTCGTGATTCCAGAAGCTGATAGTCCTTTTGTCTTTCGGTGGATTTCAGGGACTTTATGGAGAGAAGGCAGCGATTCTAGATTCTCTGATTAATTGCGTCTTTGAGCATGGCAGGAGTTATTTGTTTTGCTGCCACCGCACCAAGATAAAAAATACATGCAAATGCAATTAGTCATTTCAACAGCAGGTCTCCCTTCTTTGCCTTGGAACATCTACATTAAGCACACATGGGCATGCACGCACACACACACACACACACACACACACACACACACACACACACACACACACACACACTCTTTCCTTCTCTCTCTCTCTCTCACACACACACACACACACACACACTCTTTATCTCTCTCTCTCTCTCTCTCTCTCTCTCTCACACACACACACACACACACACACACACACACACACACACACACACACACACACACAGTCATAGTAGTACCAGACACACCAAAGTAGCATTCATTCACAAGCTTGACTTCAAGCTCAGGATTTCGGTCCGGGTCGTCTATACCACCGCGTTTGAGGGGGGATCTCGGAGTGTGTATCCCCCCCTCCCCTGCCGAGTGTTTCCCATTTGATTTCCTGGAGCTCCTGTGCGTCTCGCTCCCCCCTCCCCTCTTCCTCCACCTCCCACCCATCGAGCCGAGCAGATGGCACACCACTGTGGGCTCCTTGTTGTTTTTGAGTCATAGGGGGTCGTTTACTCCCCCTCTCTCTTGCACTTGCTCATCTCTCTCTCTCTTTCTCTCTCTCTCTCTCTCTCTCTCACCCCACCTCTTCCCTCGCTTTAGATTTTTTAATATATCCCTTTATCGCTCCTTTATCTCTCTCTCTCTTCCTCTCTGTTCTCTCATTTGATCTGTTGCTTACCATACGTCTTTATTTGGCTCCTTGACTCTCTCTCTCTCTCTCTCTTTCTCTCTCTCTCCTACACTCCACCAGTACCTGCTATGCATGCTGTCCACAGTCTCTAAAGATTGAGTTCAGTTGTATCGATACCAATTGAAAAGTAAAAAAAAAAAAAAAAAAAAAAAAAATCAATTGCCAAGCTGTCCCATTCAAGTTCTGACTCAGTTGTTGGTGAAGCTGGCAGTTAAAAGTTATTATTCTCGTATGCTGTGGTACTAGTATACATACTGTACAGGTATGTATTGGTTAGTTGTGTGGCCTTCCATACATGAGACTAATGCATCCCTTTAACACCATGCTCTGCTGCAGTGGCGTATAGTATGAGTATCCGTGTTCTTTGGGGGCCGGTGGGTGGAGGAGAGATTAGTCCCAGGAATAATTACTGTGACCTGAGTTTAATTACTCTTGTCCACGGTAGGTGGCAATTACTGCCACGAATATGATCCAAATGAGTAATCCACCCTCACTGTCAAAGAGTGAGCGATACAGTTATGGTAACGCTTTAGTAGAACATCAATCAGGGGACTTGGATGTCATGTCGATCGGGACTCCCTATATACCCTGACCAAATTGATTCGGAACTATTAATCAAACTCACCTATTGGCCCCACTCCTCCACTTGGTCCCCACTCCTCATCAGAATCAGTGATATATATATTGCAGTATTAGCTGCCGCCTGGACTGTCCTCTGTCCTTCCTAATCTATGCCGGTCATTACACTGATAGCTATTTAGCCAAGTCTTCCCTCGCCGTAACAACATGGGAAGCCACATGTTATTTCCATTTGTAATGGAGACCTCGAGGTACAGTAGCTGAATTTTCCCAATAACGTAACAAGGAGTTTCACATATTATGGGACTGGTGGTGAAGGATGATATTCATATCAGTCATATTGTCTTCCCCTTATCCTGTACTACACATCTGGCTGTGTTACTATAAAGGATCCCTCTAATTGCTGATAACAAAATGATCAGTCATGTCTTTGTCAACCATATATGAGTGGCTTCAATTGTTGAAGATGGCATTATAATAACTTTTAATTTCCTTCTCTGTATGAATTCTTAAACTGATTATGCATCTCTCACAAGGGCTATTAAGGTATTATTCCTCACATATAACGAGCATGCAGTGCTTCCCCGTACTGTAATAAAGTTGCTAAAAATAGCTGTGTTCATATTCAGAGTCACATTGAGGACAAATCCTGAGTGCTGTAATGATAAGTAACATTCATTTGACCTCTGGCACTCTCCATCTCAATGCATTTCCTTGTGTTCTGCTTTTATTTGTGGAGACATTGAGGAATCATATTTTGCTGTAAATAACCTCTTCTGTCTCTTGTCTTTCTGTCTATCTGTCTGTCTGTCTGTCTGTCTCTCTCTATCTCTCTCTTTCTATCTATCTACCCCCTCCCGTCTCTCTGTTTCTGTCTGTCTGTTCCTGCGGTTGTAAATGTCTCTCCTGTTCAACCCATAGGCCAGATGGAGACTCCAACAAGGGCAGGTCTGTATCCTCTTCCTTCTTTTTCCCTGCTCTTTCCAACCTATTGTCTAGATCAGACACTGCTGAGTAGCATTGCGGTGCCTGTGACAGCAGTTTAGAAGGAAGGTTTACTGGATCACGACAGGAATTAGCCAGCGCCGGAGTTGAGTTATGTCTCTGGAAATGTATGGGATTATGTGGGTCAATAATAATGCATAATGCCCTCGCCATTGATTTCCCCCATGACCCCGTCCAGGAATGGTGGAATATTAAACTGCGGGTGTGAGTGTGCAAGTAATGTTCGAATGTGATGAAATGCACATCAAAGTGTGTGTGTGTGTGTGTGTGTGTGTGTGTGTGTGTTTGTACGTGTTTGCGAGGGGGTGTGTGGGCAAGTTTTCTTTTCCCTCTTACCCTTATGTTTGATACGTTATTGTGACTTTTGATGACAGTTAATTATGCGCTGCCGAAAGGTCTTCAAGATGTCAGTGTTTCTGATATGGGTTAGGTGGCTGCTTTGATTGTCGAAGTGCATAATTAAATGAGTTAGTCAGATGTGTATAATCCGCAGTGTATGAAATGTCAGACTTCTCGCAGGCACTTTGATTGTGCATTCTCCACCCTCCCTCTCATGATTGAAATCCATATCTCAGCCATGGTCCACTCCGGAGTCATGACTGTCTTAAAAACCTCCATGATAGCTCTAGATAGAAATGAACTAGAATCCTGAAGGATAAATTGATGTGTTGTCATGGTAACACCTTCAGATGAAATCTATTGCAAGAAAAAAAAAAGCAAATGAATAAATAAATAAATAAATTGCTTGTTGTGTAACAGCGACAGGGTGCATGCTATCCGTGGTGCTCAACCGGTTGTGTTTTTTTATAAACGCTTCTCTGGCAACGCGTTTGTGCAGGACTTGTCATTGCCACTGTCATACGGTACACACAACTCTCAAGGTCGCGCACACTACGGTGAAGGATAAGGACATCAAATTACCCCAATAAAGGACCACAGAATGGGTGCTACAACGCCACCCTGGCAGACAATCTCTTTTCATTTTCATTCTCCCCACCCTCCATTACTGTTTTCTGTCATGCAAATTGAATTGTCCACTTACCAGTTATATTGCAAAGACACCGTGATAAATAAGATCCTCATTTGGGGCCCCCAGATAATGCGGCCTGAGTTATGCTGGTGCTCAATTATTAACGCTGAACCCCCGTAATGAAAGGTCACGTTGATTCATTAAATCAGAACACTGCTCGGCTGCTATCTCCAACCTTTTTTTTCCTCCCATTGAAATCACGATCATAAAAAAACCCACACAAGCCGAGCCGTACACACGTTTTGGTGTGGCGCTGGATGCTCCCCGTAGGGTTTCCCCTCCCCATTTACAAAAACGCTCTTTTAGGCTTTTCGCCAGTGGACCGCCCGAAGCCTTTTGTTCCACTGCTGTGTTTGAGTACCCGAGAGGCTTACTCTGTTTGGAGGCGTAGTAGTAATCCACCTCAGGGCCTGCGCCTGTGCCTGCTGCTGCTGCTGCTGCTGCTGGTGGTGGTGCTGCTCCACACTGGTCTGCCCAGAGGCAGGGCGAGGCACACACACCAAGGCTGTTTCATCCTAGCGTACAGTAGTGTGATCCTGGGTGTGTGTGTGTGTGTGTGTGTGTGTGTGTGTGTGTGTGTGTGTGTGTGTGTGTGTGTCTGTGTGTGTGTGTGTGTGTGTGTGTGTGTGTGTGTGTGTGTGTGTGTGTGTGTGTGTCTGTGTGTGTGTTCTTGTGTGTGTTCTTGTGTGTTCTTGTGTGTGTGTGTGTGTTCTTTTGTGTGTGTGTGTGTGTGTGTGTGTGTGTGTGTGAATGAATTGAGGTTCCAGGCTATTTCTTTTGGGCATGTTGTTAACATTGCAGCGCAGTTACTCTCTAGTATGGAGCCGCTTGATGTTTCGATGGTACAACTGCAATGGTTGACTTTAATCTTAAACACGCTGCGCTGTTTGCCAGGAAATGATTAGTCCCTGGCGGTTTTCGCCTGGAATGAGATGAAAACTCCCAAACTTGGTTATTTCACACTGGAAAGCAGGGGATTTTGGGGTGATATTGACTTTTGCTGACCCATACGTTTTACATGTCTGCCTTCATATAGCTTGCGGTGCCAGGACTAATTTAGCAATGGGAGGGATAGGATTAGCGTTGTGATAAATTAGCTCCCCCTAGTCTTGACCTACAGAACAAGCTTCTGGGACTCTCTCTCTCTCTCTCCCTCTCTTTCTTTCTCTCTCTCTCTCTCTCCCTCTCTTTCTCTCTCTCTCTCACTGTCTTATTCTCTGTATATTTGGCTATCTGAGGTGAGTGGAGAGATGGAGGGAAAAGAGGGATGGAGAGAAAGAGAGAAATGAGAGATTGAAGGAGAGACAGAGGGGACAGAGAGAGGGAACCTGAGTCCTGGAGAAGGAGAGGCCACGTTTCTCAGAGTTCTCTCTCAATCAGCCGTGTGTGTGCGGGTCTCAGAAAACACCACAGCCAAACATCAATCGCTCCAGTTACTGCGGCAACTGCCCTCCTCGTCTTGTGCTGTTGCCCTTAACAACTGAGTCAGTGGCTCTTTTCTCTCTCTCTCTCTTTCTCTCTCTCTCTCGCTCTCTCCATCTCTCTCTGTGTCTCTCTCAGCGCAGCATAGCCATACAACACGTTTTCTCTTTAACCTCTGAACAGTTTCTGTGAACCAACCTCACATTGGGTTATCGAGGGGGGGGGTGGGAGAGTGCTTGCAGCATGTTCACTTGAACATGCTCTTCCACCGGCGGTGGTTAGAATGGTGCAGTGCAGTGCAGTGCTCCGACTGAAGCGGGTGATCTGAGGTGATTCCAGCATTCCATCTTTTCACACGTACAGTAGTATACATACGATCACACCAAAGGCTCTTTTCACTGCCACCATTTCGCTAAGTAGTTTTAGCAATAATTCATTTAAGCTTGTGATGGTTACTTGCTGTGGAGATTTTTGCGTGTGTGTGTGTGTGTGTGTGTATGTGTGTGTGTGTGCGCGTGATAGCAGATTACATGGGCTCAGTCATGCGTTCATGTCAGGAAATCAGGTTCATTACAGCCCACGTGGCGAGCATTTCCTGATCTGAATATCTATGACAGGGGGAAGCTGAGAGACCTGGCTCACTGTAATGTGATGTGAGGGACTCGGAGAGGGTTTGGTGTCAGAGTTAAATGAAATAGTCGTAGGTGAAATTGGCAGCGTGGCCAAGGCGTTTTGACGTGTTCCCCCGGCGTCATTTGACATTGTGTTGCCTCACCAACACAAAGAGTTTAGTTTTTACTCTCTTTTTTCTTTTCTCTTTTTTTTAAGCGAAATTACATTGACAGGGCTCGGTCTCGGTCCAAAGCAGTGGCCTCGGACAGCCATGTCCTGCTCACGCCTCTCTGCTTGGATACCGCCAGGCCAAGGGCCATTGCCGGAATGTTCTGGCGTGTCACTTTTTGTTTGTCAAACGGGTGCGAAAAAAGCCAGGGCCAGGAGGAGAGGGCGAAGGGAGGGGGCAGCTCTAATTAACCAAGTGAACTCAGAGAACTGGTGGTGCTGACCAACAGGGTGGACAAAAGCGCCCGTTAGGATACTCATGAGTCATGTTTTAATGACACTCTCTGATGAGGTGTGCGTACTGTATGTCGTGGGGTACAAATTCTTAGATTATGACTACAAGTGGGGTACAGGCCACCCCCCCCCCCCCCCCCGCACCACACACACACACACACACACACACACACATAATCTAAGAATTTGTACACCTCATCAGACTTGTGGCAGAGAGGGTTAAAGCGGAGCTAGTAATGAAGGATCTTTGGTTGTGGTACTGATTGGTAGGATGGTGAATATGGACACACACAGAAGCACACTGACCTGGACAGGCCAAATAATGAGCGTATTCTATTGAGTGTCCACACTCACCCTATAACCCATCAGGAACACAGAAATAGATGTGCACACTCATACAGAGCCGCCTTCTCTCTCCGCTTTGCGCGTGAGCGTGTGTGCGCGCGTGTGTGTGTGTGTGTGTGCCTCACCAGAAGAATGGTTGCTATGGGAATGTGGTGAGTTATCACAAGTGCTTACGTATGTGAAGATCAGTGTGGGTGAGGGAGAGAAAAAAAGGGTAGAGAGAAAAACAGAAAGAGAGGGAGGGGAAAAAAGGAGGATAGAAAAAAAATTGGAGAGGGATTGGCAGTGGAAGGAGAAAGAGAAAGAGAGAGAGAGACAGAACGGACAGAGAGAGGATAGTGTGTGAGTGTGTGTGTTTATGTGTAAGAGAGAGATAAAGAGAGAGAGAGAGACAGAGAGAGAGAGAGAGGAAATGCAGAATGGCAAGCATGGGTGAATGGGATCATAGATGAGTATGATTAAAATGGCTGATTAGCCAAAGATGAAGGAGAGAATTTTTCTTTTTTTTTGGGGGGGGGGGGGGGGGTCATGTGTACGTACGTGTTGTGTGTGTGTGTATGTGTGTGTTGTAGGGAGTGTGTGTTGGGAGAAAGACGAGTGGAAGTGATGTGTGAAATGTGGGGAGGCTGCAGCTGCCTTGCCAATAAAGCATTGGGGCTATGACAGCACCTCTAATTGACTGTGCTGAGCCTCCTCCACCACTGCAAACCACCACCACCACCACCACCACCACCGCCACCACCACCACCACCGCGCCTCCTCCTGAGCAGGGCAGAGCTGGGCTCTCCTCCCTCCACCCATCTCATCTGGGTCCCGCCGCCACACCACCACCACCCTCGCTCTTCCCCCTCCTTCCTCCTCCTCCCATCCTCTTCCTCACCCGCTTTATCCCCGCTTTCCCCTCCCTCAGTCAATCTCAAGAGTCACACCATCACATCCTTTTCCCCTCTTCTTCTTCCTCCTCCTCTTCCTCTTCCTCATCTCCATCTCCGTCTTCCTCTTCCCCACCCACTTCATCTCCGTCACCATGACCCCAAACTGCCTGTGTGTGCTGTGCTGTTTCAATTTATTCGGTCGCCTTTTATCATAGCCGTAAAGCTTCCTGGCCTGGCCTATCATGCTGCTTGAGGGTACAGTAGTCAGGGGGTCCAAGCAGCGGAGATGGGGCGATAATAAAACTGCTGTAATGTTGCGTACAGCCACAAAAGACCTTCACCTTTGAAGTCTTCGGTGTCTATGGCTCATTGGTCTTCTGTTTTGTGGAAGTGAAACTGAACTATCTCTTCTGAGAGGCCGTTTATCCGTTTCTCATGAAAATTGTTCACATCGCCTACATTTTATTGCTAGAAAAACTGTAGCATATATATTTGTGATACATTTGATCTAAATTTCCCTACAATTCCAGCTTTCTCTTCTTTTGAAACTGTTGAACAACTAATTCTGCCATGTGTTGCCATTATTGCAGCACTGCTTGGCCCCAATGGTCCCTGCTTGCGGCTATACTTAATAGCCATATTTGCAAACAGCAGCTCGATGAAGATGTGTGTGCTGTATGCAAACAGACTTCCTCTCACCTCTGGCTCTGTGAGTGACCTAAAACTGTCAGCCTACTGGTGAATTTAACTCCTTTTAATTGTTCTCTGCCAGTTAAGGTGAGCGTAATGTTTTAACGCAAAATAGTTTATGCCTTAGTCTCTAAATAGTTGCAGAGAGAAATCAGCTCATTGTGAGGAATAGATCTTTGCTTTTGGTATCTTTTGCATGAGTTTTACGATAGTGTAAAAACATCTTGTGTTTTTTTGTTTTTTGTTCTTTTTAACAAAAAAACTACTGGTACTGTCTCGTGAAAAACATCACACCATGTACTGTGTCTGTAGGTACACTGATTTCGTTATTTTAGCTGTACATGCTTTTGCAATATGACAAAAGAGCTGACTTTAATGGGATTTGTGGATTTACAATAGTCACCTGAGTCCCTCAGTCTCCCTCTAGTGAAATTCACTCTGTGGAAAACAGCCTACGATTGAGTTATATGTTCCTCATGTGATCCTCCTCCGGGTCGCCGCTTTCAACGTCATTTCAGAGCTGCCCACTCCACAGTTTTGCTCATTTAACACACACTGTGCCATACCATTAGTTTTTATAAGCTGGCAAAGCACTGCCATCCTGTACAGTAAATCAACTCACTGTGAAAATAGCTGACTGTGGTGGTCACCTGCACGCTCCTTTGAATTTTTTTGCCGCGGACTTTGGTCAACAACACATGACGAATATTTTGGGTTGTCGCAGTGGACTTGTGTCATCGTGAGCCTCACAGTCACAGCGCGAACCCTCAGTCCGTTTGGATGATAGTTTTAGTTATATCACCCTCTCCCTTTGAAGAGAACACTTTCTATTTCCCACTTTAATCATATCCGTGGGATTTGCGGCTCTGACGAGGACAACAAAACCCAAGCTGTCACACCGACTAGCCGAGCCAAGCAGAGGTCACAGACAGAGGCAACAGGAGTGGAGGGAACAGAGGCGGCGTGCGATTTCATCAGCGCCGCTAACACAGGGGTGCCTTCATCAAAGACTAGAGAGCAAGAGACACAAAACATGAAGGTTCACCGTTATGTACAGTTTTGTCCCCTTGCCAAAGAACCTTTTATCCATCATTGCATTTTATTGACAGCAACCCCCTAACTGCTGACTATCTCGACAGACTTTTAATATAGTATCCGAGGCCCTTGTTGAACCGGAGGCTCTGCTCAACCTCTGTAATATGCTGGTAAGAATTAGCCCCATTTCCGCCCCACTATTGCTTGATTGTTTTTCAGTGAGAGGATTGGCAATTATGAAAGTTATGACGGCCAGCAGTGCCAGCAAAACAAAAAATCACGAGCTATATGCAAGCAAGCGCTAGGAGAGCTTGGAGGTGCAGGAGCCATTTCGTATCCACGGTCTTCAGGGATCCGCACGGGCTGCTAAGTACTACTGGCAATGAGGCCAGTTTCCAAAACAAGGCTTTTAGAGAACGCTGATGTGCTCTGCACCCAAAACCACAGCAGCAGCAGCAGCAGTGGACTTTGCTTGAGCAGAGCATGCAGTCAGTGTCCTCTGTGAGATCCACCGCCCCTCGAGTCATCTGTCCCTGTCTAGGAGCTAGATGATGTCACTCAGTCCAGCCTCCCAAGACACACGCGCACCGTATTTATAATCTGGACACATTAGCACAGAAGGGTCTCGTGGAGGGCAATGGACCCCCCCCCCCCCTCTTTTTATTTTTTTTATCTCTTTTCATTATCTCAGTTTTTTGGTTACTGATTAATAGTGGGAACTGTAATACCATCAGCCTGAGTAAGCTGTAGTGCCTTTTCATTTTATTTACAGTTAAGATCACTAGATAGGATTTTACTGCATTTGTCCAGCAAAATATTGTTTGTTATGTAATCATATCTAATCGACAGTGATTCTGTAACGTATGTATGTGTATCTAACTTACGTAATATTTGGTTTGCTCAATGTATTCTACCTTTCATCCATCGTTCCGTTATTCCATCAATGGTTATATCATGTGAGCTGAGGAAGGCTGTGGGTAGTGGTTCGGTCGGTGGGATATCTATCTATCTTTCATGGGATTAAGAGTGGTGAAGCTCGAAAACCTCACACTTGTGTGGTGAGGTTCATCTCGTGTTTCGCTCCTCAGCTCGGCGCTCCTTTGCGATCTGTCGTGTTCTCCCGGCCCACGCGGTTCCCCACATCTCCATCTTTCTCTGTGACCTTAGCGGCCCACATACATTTAACCGCCACGCTGTGTGTTTCACCTGCCGTATCTGCCTTTAACACCATGCAGTAGTGTGGGAACGCTGGAAGGTGTTACCACTGCTAACAGTTGATTTGTTATTTTGTAAATGGTATAATCAACGCAGTGTGAGAAGATTGTATTGTAGCTAGCTGGTGTTAAGCACTCTTTGTCAGTGTGTGTGTGTGTGTGTGTGTGTGTGTGTGTGTGTGTGTGTGTGTGTGTGTGTGTCTTTTGTACTCAAGCTGCATGCTCAGGGCTGATTTATGATAGAGGGTGGGAGCTGACGGCTTGCCGTGTGTTGCCAAGCAGCTGGTGCATTGTTTCATGCGGGTGAGGTGGTAGTATTATTAGATGACGCTTACGGCCACCGCTTTGTAGGGATGGTGGACAGGAGGCCAGGTACCCCCCGACACCCACCCACACACGCACATACACACATGCACACCTCAAGCATTGTGTGTATGAATGGTTGGAGTGGGTATTTGTGTAAGACTGTGTGTGTGTGTGTGTGTGTGTGTGTGAGAGATGAAAAAGAGAGAGAGAGAGAGAGAGAGAGAGAGAGAGAGAGCGGTTCCAGTTTGAACACACAGGTCTCATTTCGAACATGTTTCATGAGAGAAAGAGAGCGACTGCGGTTTTGAATCCCCAGGTCTCCTTTTGAACATGTTTCAGTGTTTTTTTTTTTTTTTTTTTTTAATTTACGGCCCTCTCGTGAGCGGCGAAGGATCTGCTGATATCATCTCTAAAAGGAGCATGCGGCGCTAGCGCAGGCCAACAGCGTGCCACAGGAAGAGGAATTATGCGGAGAGCATAAAGGATGACTGATGAAGACGTATGGGAGCGTTCAATCACCAAGGCCCCTGTGTTTAGCATTCATGCTCGTATATGCGTAAAAAACTGAGCACCTTGTCCGTGAAATATTGCATCGCCAAATTGCCAAGCAAAAAAAGGCTCTCCTAATAAAAGAGACAAGCAGAGGATCCCGAAAAGAAATTTGTTTTAGAATTGAGGAGAGCTCAGCCAGTAGTGTCCAATCCATGGAAATTGAAGAGATAAATGAATGAAGAAATTGGACTCAGCTATGCAACAAGGTGAAAAATGGAGGCGGTGGAACCATCGATTGTGAGAGACATTTATCATGTAAATGCCAAGTATTTTAGCGCATATAAAAATGTGTAATAAAACAATGTCGCTGTCATGACAGTGATAGTGACAATGGTGTTACAAAATAAAGAAACTGCCCCTGAAATGAAGCACATCTCAGGTCCCACTCATATTCAGCTACTAAATGCATATGATTCCCCTCTATCTCCTTTCTCTGATCACAGTCCTCCATCTTTGATGCATTCCACAATCTTTTCCATCACCATTTCCACATCTTTTCCTCCCTTTCTCATTCACTCATATTTGCCATCCTCTCTCATCCCGCTCTCTCCATCTCTCTCTCTCTTTCTCTCTCTCTCTTCTGTTCTTTCTGTCTTTCTCTCTGCCCCTTCAGCCTCTATCCTCTGGTTGAGTTTCTTTCTGAGCTTATGTCAAGCCTTAAATCCATCATCCGTCCCCCTCTGCTCTCCCTCCCCCCAACCCCCCTACCCCCTCCCCATCCCGCTGCTCTCCCCTTGGTGTTTGTGTGTCGCTGCTCTGGCTGTTGGGTCTTGTTGGGTCTCTGCTCTCGGTGTTTGCAGGCCTGCATGCGGCTGCTTCAAAGAACGCAGAGCACAGTTGCGGAGGATGCTCCAATGTCATTCGTCTGCTCTCGTTTTCTGTTTTTTTTTTTTTTACCTGAAATAAATAAAGAACCACCATACTGTAGCCAAGGCAGTTGTAACTATGACTGTTTTCACTAAGGTTCTTTTGAAATGTGCTGAGTTGGTTATTTTGTGTGCCCCTAAACCGTAATAAATATTTTGTAGATTACAGGTTCAGATGTCACAGATATCCAGATGTAACCACTACACGATGTTATATTTAGTAAATAGGACAAGCTATTTAGAAGAACTCCTGTGAGGATGACTACTTGGGTTTGTTTGCTGTGACAGTATTGTGCTCTCCCTGAGAACAGCTCAACGATAGAGGTCGCTGTTTCTCATCTATGTAATTATGGTATACATTAGCTTCCCTGTTCAAGAGCAGAAAATCACACTGACCTTCATATTTGAGCATGCTGCTTTCCATGCCACACAAGGGTACAGTATGTGGCAAGGATTCTGTGTTGCAGTTGTCTGGATGGTTAGTTATGCATACTTTTCAGATAACATCAGCCACTACAAGCACCATCTGAATGACCACTGCAATCTAAATGCACATACAGTATGCACATGTAGCTGAACGGCCACAATGAAAGTTCAGTGAATCACTGACCATGAATCTTTTTGATAGATTAAACACGCTGCCTCTTCAAAAACATGCTGGAACACTCTACAGTATAATATAGCATGTAGGCAAAGCTGGCAGATTGTACACTCTGTCTTATATAGGCTACACTCACAACAGCAAATGCACACGGTGACCTACAGATACTGTTCGTAGTGAATGAAATCGGTGAATCACTCTGAGTCATAGTTGTAGCCCCAGATGTTTACAGTACGTACAGTATGCCCTGCAGTTGGGCTCTGCTTGATAGCAGGTCTGTGCTCAGATCAGGTCTGTGCTGTCCTCAGATCAGTACGCATCTGCTCTGCAAGCACATCGACCCGTTTGACCTCTGAGCAGCGACTTGGGAACGTGCTGCCGCCTCGTTACGACCAGTGTTGGGCCTCGGAGGTCTCTGGGACTGCACGTCATGGCTCGAGCTGGTCGGTTTGCTTTAGTGGAAACCTCTTGAGGGTCTCTCTCCAGTTGGAGTCTCTCCACCGACACCACTTTTAAAAGTGCTGCAGCGCACCGCACCGCATATATACAGTACAGTAGGTGCTGAAATGAGTGCACTGACACTGTCCCTTGCCCATGCACTCCAGCACTGACATCTTCAATTGACAAAAATGTGTCGGTTTCATTGAGCGGTGCCGACAAACAATATTTAATAGAACTGAATCGTAACCTGCATGGTGGCGACGAAAGAATTTGACTGTGTTGTGCAGAGTTCTATTGAAAACAATGGAACCGAAGTGATCGAACATTGCCGCACTTACAGTATGCTGGTGCTGATGTTCGGGAGCCTTTAGAAGACCGCTGATTAATATTTTATAGGGGCCTGTCATCTTTTAATCAGTATGTTAAGTAGGTGAGATCGGTGGTTAAACAACCAGTAGTCACTGCTGGCTGCATGAGGTCCCTGACTCTGGGCTCTAGAAGAAGGGTTCAGAACCTCTCTTCCTAGGCCTACTACAGTTCTGGGGAAAAAGGGTTTAGAACTTCTCTGACTCTAGTACAGTTCTAAAATGATGCTCAGAACCTCTCTGGCTGTGGTGCAGTCCTTGAAAAAAGGTTCAGAGCCTCCAAGAAGAATCTTTCAATGACCTTCATACACCTTCATTTGCAGTACTGTCTTGTACTGTAGTATGAAGCGCTTTGGCAATCCTGTGATTCTTTGAGTCATTTTTGGCAGTTAAGATATTATCGACGTGCGAGGTCTTTGTATAAAATGGGAGAGAATATCTTTTTTTATCCGGAGGGTCTAGACAGGGCGGCTGGAGGGGAGCCGTGCTGTCAGAGCCGTATGGCATGGGTGCTTACTGCTCTGCTGATCCAGCGTTTAGGAGGAGAGCTCGGGTCGATCCCATCGACGTTCTTCGCGTGCCTCATCTCGGCTCTGCTCTTCCTTCTCCTTTACCTCCTCCTCTTCCTCCCCCTCTTCCTCTTCCCCCTCCTCCCTCTTCCTCCCCTCTCTCTCCTTCTATTCAGTCCTTCCATCTGCTACCCCCCCACCTCCCACCCCCACACACCCATCCCATGTGACACGTGCTACCGCTACAGCTAATTCTCCTGCTGCTGTTGATGTTGCTGCCGCTGCTATTGCTGAAGTGTTTGTACTGTATGCGTGTGGCTGTCTTTGTTGTCTGTTTTCTTTTTGTTTCTTTCTTGACTTTATTTTTTCTCTCTTTCTCTCTTTGTGTCTACTTCTATCTCTCTCTCTCTCTCTTTCTCTCTCTCTCTCCCTCTTTCGCTCTCTCTCTCCTCTTTCTTTCTGTCAGGTCACCACCTAATTCCACCTGTACTACTACTACTACTACTTCTACTACTCGTTGCAATGCTACTACCACCACAACTACTTCTACTGCTCCTCCTCCTCCTCCTTCTGCTACTACTTCCTCCCTCCACACCAGTCTGACCGCTAACAGCCACTCGACCCACCATCAGTACTGCTGCCCATCGCGGCTCCTTCTGCCCAAGCCGCCATGTGCCCTCCCCCCAGCCAGGCCCTCGGAGCAGGCAAGGTAAGGGGCCTGAGTCCTGTCCAGGAACCCGCGGTACTCCACCCCCAACCCAACCACACCCTTCCTCACAACCCCCCCCCCCCCCCACTCCCTTTTCCACCTCCTCCGTTGAAGTTTCACGTCCACCCACTCCTCAATCCGCAAACACACGTTTAATCTTGTGAATGCATCTGAAGGATCTGGTGGGTGAAGGTAAAGGTTTGACAAAAAAACTCCATTTCCCATCACCCCCCTCCCCCACCTTCCTCTGTTCTGGCACGCATGATGGAGTATGCTGGAGTGCTGTTCCCACCCATTCTACTCCCCTTGTCCCCTGCTCGGTTCTGCTGGGACATTCTGATCCACCTACCTCATCAAACAGTCTTATTATAGAGCCATTCCAGGCTTTCAAACAACCCAGCCAAACCTGTTATTAGTGCACGTTTATGATGGGGTGTTGGATCACAATGTCTCCCTCACGCCATGGGCCTTTGGTAATAGCGCACTGCAATGACGTCTGTAATTTTTAGTTTCAACTCATTTGACATTGCATCCTGTGCATACAACTCCCACAACTCCTTGCAGAGGTAGTCTATACTAAATGCAATTGTTGTGTATCACTTACTGATCATTTCAGTTATTAGTTGCCCATAATTCTACTTCCAAATGGAGTTCCACACAATAAATTGGAACCTTTATAACGAGGCTGAGTTTGAAATTTGCAGATTTATAATCAAAGGCAGGATACCAAGTATTTTTGCTGGTATGGAAATATCAACATTCATATTTACAGAGATGAAGCCAAACGAATGAGATGAAATGAAAAGATTGCATTTGCTGCTGATTTAGGGATTAAAACAAGAGCAGCAGAAGATGCCCAGATGGAAACCTTTTTGGGCCTAGCCAGCTTCCATCTCCTGATGAGTAGCCTGTCCTCAGATGAGAGAAAATAGTCCCTTTCTCTTTTTACCTTTGTACTGCATGAATTGCTGTAGGTGTCTGAAACAGAAGCACCGTGGGTCTGTTCTGTGACCTCAATTCAATTAGTTCCCCCCGTTCAGTTCCCAAGAGTGCAATTACTCAAAGCCCATCTAACATGGCCAGATTACATATGTGCCAATGGCACATTCACGCTTCTTTTCTCATGCAGTTCCTCCCACACGCTAGTGCACTTAGATACACTTACTGTACGTAGATACACACACACACACATACACACACACACATACAAGTACACACACAGATACATTGTACATGTTTGCGCCCACAAACACACACACACACACACACACACACACACACACACACACACACACACACACACACACACAGACACACAACGTGCTGGTATTTTCCATTGTGAGGACATTCTAAACGTCGCACTGTGTTCCTACTGCTCTTTGTGTGATAATTGCTTGCTTGCTGTGTTCCTTCCATGTGTCCTCCTTTGCTTCCCCTTGTCCTACCTATCCAATTTTAACCGCTGTGCCTTATATACCTGTTTCTGTCTTGCTTTGAAGAGGTCAGACCTCGGTCAGACTAACTCTGACCAAGACTAAGTGAAGAAAGTGTAGGAATTTGGATAGCATGAGAAATATTTTTGAAGGAATTTTGAATGTTTAGTTATTTGAGACTTTGAGTTCTCCCCGTTGAATGGGACACAGTGAGGAGCTGCATTTAACTAATGCTCTAAGACTGACATCTAGTGGACATCTAGAGGAAAGGTTCATCAGAGTCAGATCACTGGTTCTGTGAGGTGAAGATACAGTACTTGTATTTGAGAATAAACATTCTTGAAGATTGTACAATTTGGGAAATTGCCGTAATAGTAGTACTGCACTCATGTGCTCTACCATAAAAAAAAAAAAACATTTTTCTGTTACCTACTTGCTACCTTTTACACAGTTTAAAGACTATATTTACAAGTTAGCGCCTAGTATAAGACTATAGTAACATCAGGGTTTCCTACTAACCAGGTTAGCACCCAAGCCATCTAAGCTAACAGCAGTATTACACATTTACATATTAAGTATGACAGTGTCATGTAACCTGTGCTCTCTTGACGGTTTGCAACCAACCATGTCTGTCTGTCTCTCTTTCCCTTCTGCATTACTGTCTCTCTTGCTGTCTCTCTCTCTGTCTCTCTCTCTCTCTCTGTCTGTCTCCTATTGTCTTGTCTCATCCTCTGCCTCTCTGTCTCTTTGCATCTGTGCTCCTGTCTTTCCCCCATAGAGAGGAGGACGATGACGACATCGCCCATCAGTTCTGTTGCCCTGCCTCAGAGTGCAGCAGCCCCTCCTCTAGGTAACCAGCAGATCAGTTGCCCCTACGCCTGTGCAACCCGCCCGCCCTCCCTCCCCGCCCCACACAACTGCCCCCCGCTCCCCCCCCCCCTGCTCCCTCCACTTCCACCCTGCCCACCTCGCTCCTCATCAGAGCTCCTCTTCTCCTCCTCCGGGCTGAGGAGGGCCGACGGCTCCTGTCAGGAGCAATGTCCTCGTCCGCAGTCGCCCACGCTAGAGAATGACAAACTGTTGGGACTCGGCGACTCTCGAAGGAATTCCGCCGCAGCCTTTCCCTGCCGGGGCTGCTGCTGGATGATGCTGAGACTGACCCCCGGATGATAGACAGCTGCCCCCCCTTAACCCGCCACCGCGTCGTTTTGCACTAGCATGTCACCTGCAACTTTGCCCCCCTCCCTTGTTAAAACAAACAAACAAACAAAAAAACATATTTAAAAAAAAAATAATAAAAGAATGAGACCGCGACTAATAATAAAAGAATGAATGACTTGTAGCCGGCCGAGGGGGGAAAAGACAAAATAAGAGGACAAAATTGACTGCTCCAGGAATCTAAGACTGTGTGTGGTTCGGGAATGAGAGAATTGAGTGGAGAAGAGAAACAAAATGGCCCCTCTTCAACAGCGCCTCCTCCTGTGGTGTTGTCTCCAAGCCCTTTGGTCGTCTCCCCTGTCTACACTCGACACACACACACACACACACACACACTCACACACACACACACACACACACACACACACACACACACACTCTCTCTCTCTCTCTCTCACACACACACACACACTCTCTCTCTCACACACAAACACACACACACACACACACACTCTCTCTCTCTCACACACACACACAGACACACACACACATACACACACACACCTTTGACTTCCCCTGGTCTGTTCTGATTCTCCCTGCTGAGTAACACACTATGTTGCATTTCCCTCTCACTCGCCTCTCCGTGCAGAAGCGCCGCTTGAGTTCCTTTGTCTCTTCTCCCTAGAGATCGCACAAAAAGGGTTGCAGCTCTTCTGTCGAGGTGTTCAATCATAGTGCATAATATGCCACATCTTGTGTCAGGAAATCAGTGATAAGGAGTCAGTTGCACTGACTACTCTGAAAAAAACAACAACATGTGGGGGTATTTGTGAATGTGTTCTTTTTCAAAAGAGACATAGGACGCTTTGTGTTGACTTCTTTGACTATGAGATGGCTCCCAAATGGTCTATCAGGCCCACATATACAGTAAGAACACGTTTGAGCAAAGTTAAACATATGCAATATCTCGATGAAGCATTACATAGTGGCAAACTTGACAAGATATGGTTTACAATCACATGGGTTTTTTTGCGGCCGTAAAAAGTGACAAGATGGATGCATCCTATGTACCAATCATTGAACTGGTTCTCTCTAAAGCCATACTTAAAATGCAAACTAACGATAACCAGCATCCTCTTTCACTACCTCTCCCCCATCCTCTTGAGTTGCTCCCCTGTTTCCGAATCCTGTCTCCTTTTTCCTCTCCGCCCCTCTTCTCTCTCCCCCCATCCTGTTTTTCCCTCTTTCCTCTGTAACTCTCTCTCTCCGACTCTCCCCTGGGACTGTGCGCTCCTAGTTTTTAGTAGGCCAGCTGTGTGAACCCTGTGTGTGTGCTCGACTGTGCCATTCTTCAATCTCTTCTTTGACTGCAGTAGGGACTACATGTGTTTGCCTCTGGCATTTGTACATAGAGTAAACATGTCAGGTCCTCATCATGAGACAATTATTCAAAAAGAACACAGTATATCTTAGTGTGTATTTTAAGCACCACGTGTTGTGCTCATACCAACAGGATGTGTATGTTCATATTCAGTTTACTGTAACTAATCCATCAACATATACTGTAATTAATGCAGAGCTGGTCATGGAGCAGGATCCAAGTGACCAATTGCAACCAGGGGCATCTGTAGGCATATGGCAACTGTACCATTGTGGATTTGAGTTTCTGGCAGCACATCCAACCCTTTTACACTCATGAACATTGTGCTAGTCAACATAAATAAACACACCTTTCATTAAAAAAAACATATAAAGACAAGAACTGTTTACAAATAGGGGACGGCTGCTTGGTAAAATATAATTTAGGTGAGGCTTGAGGTATGTTGAAGGGGATTAAGTCCTCTACAAAGCTTCAGGCGATACCCACTGGTTGCAATAGTATGACAAAACCTCATAGTTTCGGGATCCTTGTCATTAGCTCTTGAAGATCTGGATACCTTTATTGTCAGTGTTGTGGTTGTTTCATGTGTTCCTTATCTCAGGATATCATACGTCCAAACCAGTTCTGTTTTTGAAAGGAAAACATTTGGTAACTTTGTGAAGTTGATGTATTTTATTCATTGGTTTATTTATTTCTGTCTGTCAAGAGAATGATTATTCAGACAGTATGAGCGTCAGACGTAGTTTTGCCTGTCTCTTATTGCAGAGTCAGGCATGGGTGCTGCAAACATGCATTTTCAAGATGGGTGGGCAGACTCTTGCATGTTCAGTATACAGACATCCCCCGCTCTCTCTCTCTCTTTCTCTCTCTCTCTCTCTCTCTCTCTCATTTTCTCTCTTTCACTCACTCTCTCACATAAATGCATACACACACACACACACACACACACACACACACAACCACACACAGACAAACAGACACACACACAAACACAGTAAGGGAAGATTACAGTAACTGATTGTTAAGTGTTCATCACTGATCATGGTTTTGCCGAGATGCAACAGTGTCTCTTTTTGGGAGATGACAAAGTAATGGATGCCAATAGAAGGACACAACACTAAACGGCAAGCTATTACACTATCATGGAAACAAGAGTTGACTGCTTGGGAACTTTTCTAAAGAGATTCAATGACACAGTTACATTTATGAGCCCAAACTGAACGGTACAACCGTTAAGTAGAAGGCAGACATCATACTATGAAGAGGGTTCTGATCGGAATTGGGATGGATATAGCAGGATGCAAAAATTGGAATTATATAAAGGTAAAGACAAGAAAAATCCAGAGTGAATTACTTATGCTCTGCTGCATGTTTTTAGAAGCATTGATATTCCTAATCATTCACTGTAGTAACTTTTAAATTTGATATATTCTTTGTTAACGTTCTGTTTGGTTCTCCCACATTTTGGAATCTCGGAAATTAATAATGAAACAGTACGGTGCTTATGGCGGAGTTATCATCCTGGCCAAAAAGCTCATAGACTAATAACAGCTGTCAGTGAGTCTGGAGTGAGCATCAGGAAGCTGGGTCCGTTTGGTTGTCTTTTGCTCTGGGGGGAGGGATGAGATCAAGAGGCTGGGGCCTAGTTCCTCTCCTTGCTCGGGGGCCTTGTGGTCTGCTCTGGCGAGAGGCCCTCTGCTGCCTGCGCTTTTTTGGCGTGCCAGATCAAGTGTCTCTCTCGACAGCCCGCCCGGACCGGGTATCTGGGCTCCCCTTACTCGTCCCAGCTCACGCCAGCCGTACGCTCGTCGTCGCGGCGACACTCCGGGAGTGGCTCCTGGACCCGCTCCGCTCCGCCGGCTCACCTCTCTCGCTGCGCGTCTCCTTGGAAACCCGCTTCAAATCCCCTTCAGTCTGGACTGAAGTCTTGACGTATTTTTTTTTTCTTTTTCTAACCCCCCCTCCCCCCCGCCCCCCTGCCCCCCTCTTAGAACGAAGGCTCCAAAATGTGAGATTATGAAACAGACTTCAATGAGAAAACAGATGAAAGAGGAAGGGTGGATGCCTGATGTATTTACATGTAAATCCCCCCCGAGACTCCTGTCATGTCTGCATTCAGCGCTTTTAAACAGAAGGGGATAAATACGATGAGTCACTGAGGAAGAGAACTTTCTCTTCCTTTTTTCCTCCTCCTTCTCTTCTTCTTCTTCTTCTTCTTCTTCTTCTCTGGTGTCGCTCTCTCTCAACCCCTCCTCCCCCCCAGCGTCCCCGGCATCCTGTAAATAGTTAGCCTTCATGCTCCTGCTTACTTTTGCTTCGGAGGAGGGATCTTTGCTGTATAGCAATGAATGATATTGGTAATTATATTATATATAAAGAGACCTATACAAGAATATAATTTACTGGAATATGTGAGAATGTTACTGATGGTGACAATGATGTAATTGAATAAAAGCTCTAATGTTTCAGATGAAAAATGGCTTACTGTGCACTGTAACTGACATGTCATTTGTCATTTCTCTGACTGACTCTGTGTGTGTGTGTGTGTGTGTGTGTGTGTGTGTGTGTGTGTGTGTGTGTGTGTGTCTGTGTGTGTGTTTGTGTGTGTTTGTGTGTGTGTGTGTGTGTGTGTGTGTGTGTGTGTGTGTGTGTGTGTGTGTGTGTGTGTGTTGGTGTGTGTGTGTGTTGGTGTGTATGTGTGTGTTTTTGTAGGTGTGTGAGAGAGACATCATGCATGAGTGATCATACATGTACCAGTGCATAATGACACGGATGAGATTGTCTGTGTGTGCACAGAGCACACGTATAACCATGTATGTGTGTGTGCGAGTGAGTGAGCATGGGATTATGTTTCTCTCAGTGTGTGTGTGTGTGTGTGCTTACGTAGGAGTGTGAGTGTGGGTTGGATTGAGCTTCTGAGCGTGTTTGTGACAGCAGGCACGTGCGCTGGAGCTCGCTGCTCCTCGGAAAGACAAGGTCAAGGGAAGAGATAATTTGATTAAAGTCTTAGCGGGCGAGAGCAGCACAAGATGGAGAGAGCGTCAGAGAGGAGGAGGAGGAGGAGGAGGAGGAGGAGGAGGGGTAGATGACAGGGGGAAAATATAGCTGAGTTACCGAGCCACTGTAAGACATGGGCACACAGGTGACAGGCACCTGTAACACATCATGGATGTACCATACCTCACCACAACAGGAGGCTGGGACTGTGTGAGCTGAGAAAAGACCATAGCTAACCTCAATTTAGCACCTGGAGTATTTTACTGAGTTCTGTGTTGTGCTAAACACAGCCGTGCAGTTGTAAGTAGACTGATCAATATAGGAACTTGTATATGTGCCTGTCATTATCGTAGGTTTTACCATATTGAGATAGTCCTTAGCTTATAAGGGAGGGAAAATGCAACGTGTTTTTATAATTGTTAAAGACCAAACTGAATCTAGATCAGGCAGAGCAACTTACTTCATTATTGTCCTCGTCCTGCAGTGACTTTTTTTTATTATTATTTAAAAATAGCTCTGTTAATGCATTTTTTGGAACAGGATCTATCCAAGTGGCCATAAAAATGTATTTTTCTTGTTAAGAGTCCTTTACGGGGTAGCAGACGTTTTTCACCGCGGCTGTTGTGTCGAATCAGCACTGGAAGATGAAGCCTCTCCCCCCAGAGCCGCAGTGGCCCCCTCGCGGAAGTGGATCGCCTCGCGCATTCTTCATTTGTTGTGGTGCAGTTGTCAAAGCTCGGAGGCGGCGCGCGGAGAGCAGACGTCGGCGCTGTGAAGTTTGACAAGGGCAAACGCGGACGCTCGGAATTTATGTGAGCCGAGCGCCGAACTGTGGCGTCCTGCTGTGTGGGGACCGCTGACTGCTGACCCGGGGGCTGTTGTGAATACATCCCTCGCTAAAACAGAGGGAGCCAGAGTCCAGACACAGTGGCCATGATATAAACTCTGACGACCGTTGTATCCTCTGACGGATGGTGCCACGGCCTCAATTACCATGGATACTTAGTTACTCAGTATATTCAGTTCAATTTCCTGTGCCACTTTTTACAGTACACTTCTGAGTTTTTGCACATGAGTCAAAACGGAATGCCCTTAAAAGCAGGTCTAAGTTGACAGAGCATAGGCAGCTTCACTTCCTGAGAAGGAACCCCACAGAGACCAACTTCTAGGCAGTACATACTGTAGAAACAAGCCAGAAACCTGGACTGCGCTATGTGAGATGGAGTCCTGAAGAGCATGAACTCAAAGTTATCTTGTTTGCTGCGCCACTGCTGTCCCTTGGTCTCTCCTCTGGGCTAAGGGGCCTGGTTATGTTCGTTCTGCAATGCATGTGTCCAGAGATATGGCCACTCTTCTGCCTGCGGCTGGCTGGGAGGTGGTATCGGAGGTAGGGACTGACTATAACCACAGCTCTTGTACCCCGTGTGCCCCCTCGGCTCTGCTTTAACCCTGCGGTCGTGTTGTCGCCTCCAGCCCCCTACTTTAGTGTTCCCGGTCAAAATTGACCAATCTGTTTTAACTGCTCTTAAATTAGCAGAAAAAAATGTTTGTTCAGAAGTGTGAGAGTGTGTGTGTGTGTGAGAGAGAAAGTGTGTGTTTGTGTGTGTTTGTGTGTGTGTGTGTGTGTGTGTGTGAGTGTGTGTGTGAGAGAGTGTGTGAGTGAGCTGGGGCAGTGTGTATGGGGATGTTTTCTGTATGTTGAATGAATTTACTCTGGATAGGATACCCATTCATTTCCTATGGCGGTCACTTTTGACCTGGAACACCACAGGTGTAACAAGGTTGATTAAAACACTCAAAATTGAATGAAATGAAGTGATCATCACTTTTATATGTTCAAGTATAGAGTGTGGAGGATATCATAAGGTCTTGAGGTAATCAGATGTAAAACATAATAATAATAATGAGTATTATAAGTTGTGAAACGGTCAGATTTGACCCGAACACGACAGGAGGGTTAAGCTTGTCCCTGCTTACAGTATGCTGCTTACTCACCTTACACATAATGTAGGTCTATCATATAGGCCATAGTCACACATGCACAAGTAACTGTGATTCATTGGCAGTCCACTTTGCTTGATTTACTCAACACCTGCCTGGCTTTCTAATGTTGTGAAGTGAAAGTTAGAAGTGCCAACCCTCTTCTTAAAGACTGACTATTGGGTTTACAACTTCATGTGATATTTGAACCTCAGTCAGCATGCTACAAAGACACTCATTTTGGTGTGGGAACAGCGTCTGGACAATGTTTCAATTTGTTTTTGTTTGTTTGTTACAAATATAGACCTACATTAAGAATATTCTAATTCGCCCCAGCACACTGGTGTCCAACATATGCTATTTTGGCCTCAAGATAACCTCCCCGCCTCCTCAAATCTGAAATGAAATGTATGCTAATGTACTGTACATTCATGGCCCTTCCAGCGTCCAATTCTTTTGTCAACACAGCATCTCTTGTCGGCCGCAGTCTAGCGTCCTCCTGATGTAAACAGTGAGCTAAACGACATGGCACCAGTCAGATGCAACCCAGTTCAGTCTGCAGCAATCTGTCCGAAGCCTGTCTCCATTCTCACAGTTACTATTTACAGCAATGGCCTATGCATGACAGAAGGGGGGGGGGGGCGGGGGGGGGTAGTAGGGCTATATGCGATCTGTTCTCTGCCTGTCTATTTTTGCATATGTGTGTGTGTGTGTGTGTGTGTGTGTGTGTGTGTGCGCGTGTGAGCATATCTGTGTGTGCGTGTGTGTGTGTGTGTGTGTGTGTGTGTGTGTGTGTGTGTGTGTGTGTGTGTGTGTGTGTGTGTGGTGACGTTGGCTGATTGCTGACGACGAAGCCTGCCGGTAGGAGCAGGGGCCCAGCTAGCCATCAGGATGCCTCCGTCGCCCACCCTGCTCGCCCAGGGAGCCGCTCTGCCATTGGGCATCGGCCATGCGAGACCTCCGAGGCAGATGGAGAGGTGGCTGGGAGTGCTGACAGACAGAGAGAAAGAGAGAGAGGGAGAGAGAGTGAGAGAGTGAGTGAGAGAGTGTGTGCTTTGTACGTGTTTGTGTTTGTGAGATTTCTGAGTGCTAGCTCTGGGTGAGAAATGTGCTGCAGAATGGTCCTGGCAACAGAAACAGGGATGGGGAGTCAGAGCGACACATGCCAACAGAAGGGAAAAAAGGGACAAGTAGAAGAGAGAGAAGGAGAGAGGAAGAGAGAGACAGCACAGTAGGGGTCCACTGTTTGTAAATATAGAAAAAAAACAATAAAGAGACACTGGCACCGCACACGATGAAAGAGACGGCAAAAAAAGAGGAGAGATCGCAGCAGGGTGTCACTCCGGATGTGGTCATTACTGTTTGTGAATACTGTATATAGAAGCAGAAATTAGGGGACCAACCACCGAGAAACAACACATATTGGGAGAGAGAGAGCAAGGAGTTAGAGAGACATGGAGACAGTGTGAGAGACAAAAGTAAATATTTAAACTCAAGCTAAACTCATACGTATGTTACTGCATTCAGTAGGTATGTACTCTTGACCATTGGCGGGAAGCCAGAGGCATTCATATTCCCCCTTATCAGCAAATCAGAATCATAATCAACCGTATTGTGTCCACAGACCTCTGTAAGATTCAGGGCGCACAAACTGTACCAGTGGAACTGTACCTTTAATGAGCGATATGAAACTGAGCAGGCTGCTCTTATTACTCTGATGCATCTACTGTACCATGTACAGTATTGGAGTGCTATGAAAGAGGAAAAACAGGCTAATGGGAACATGGGGAATTGAACACTCGTATGTAATGTGCTTTAAGCAGGAATACAGTGAATCCTCTGTATTCTCTGGTTCATCTTGTCGATAAGAATGTGTTAATTAGTATAAGTATGGCATAATTAATTGTCATTTTAATTGATATTTAAATGAGGAAAGAGCATCGTACAGAGAAAATAGATAAATGAATCGAAGACCTACAGGATAAGCAAATGTTTCATGTTACACGGTGGAGTAAGATAGCCGAGTCTGCAAAATGATTAGCTGAAAACGTCAGCAGATGTGTCCGTGTGTTTTCCGTGCAAAAAACATTATTCACGTGGGAAAATGGCTAAGCCTCACAAAAAGGAAAGCTTTGCACAGGTATTTTGCACTGAGAAATGTGCAGCGCGCCATGAGAATGATGTCATGTGGAACTGTGTGTGTGTGTACTGTAAGTTTGCATGCTCCGCTGCACCTGCTGCTTATGGTGTTACAACAGCGGAGAACGGAGAGTCACCTGCGCTTAAGGCAAGAACAATACCTGCAGGCGGCATTTGTGTGTGTACTGTCGAGGCACCTGTGTTTATCCTGCCGAGAGAATTTGTGCCCTGCACGTGTGTGTGAGAGAGAGAGAGGGAAAGAGAGAGAGAGGGGGAGAGAGAGAGAGAGAGAGAGAGAGAGAAGGAGGGAGCAAGAGAGGCTACGGGCGTGCAATGAGGAGTGAATAAGTGCACACGTGGAAGAGGACTGTCAAGAATGCAGTCTTGCAGCTCCTCTGAGACGGCAAGGGAGAGGGGGGACCGAGCGAGAGAGAGGGGGGAGCCAGAGAGGAGAGGAGGAGGAGGAGAAGGAGAGGAGGAGGAGGAGAGGAAAGGAGGCAAAGACGGGGATTGAAAGAGAGTGAGGAGGGAGAGAAGGGTTTGTTTGTTGTACGGTCTCTCCTGTCTGAATGGGACTGCTGTTTGGAGGCGCTACGGTAAGCACCCATTCATTTTTCTGACACCACACACCACACACACACACACACACACATGCACACACACACATGCACACACACAGTACTCCTTCTTGGAAAGCTCATGCTGTTGTGTTGCTGTAGGGGGTTATCTTTTGTGTGTGAAACTGATGCATCTCGTCAATATCTTACTGTAACAGTCTTTGTCAGGCCATTGTGATATGGAAGCTGAATGTAGTCTTTAAGGGCCCAGTGTGTGATAGTTAAATGACTGGAATTTCTCTTGCAGAACAATTGTGATTAGGTGGAGATAATGTGTGTTGAGATATTTCCTAAATATGCACACATGCACACAAATATGCACACATCTAATAGTGCATTCAAAATCTATTTGCACATGGATCAATTTCCATTCCTGTGTGTGTAATGGGAATGTTCTGATCTTTGATGCTAGGAGCTAATTCTTCAGCCAAAATTTAGCGATGGCTTTCAATTACTGGACGCCTCACGTCTTTCTTTCTGTCATCTAGTGACTGACACATATGTACATACATTACATTTCGTCTTTGGAAGGTTTGCAGTATTTCTGTCTCATTGTGAATGCCTTTTCTCGCTGCATGTATGTAAATGCAGCTGTAAAAATAACCTAAAATCCATCGGGGCCAGAGACAAGTGAAGTGTGAAATGCTGAAGTGAAATCACTCTCAATAATTCACCACTTTGGACCGACATTACAGGCAGCATCTGGCTGCTTATTGGTCGGTTGTGCAAAGTCAGGGCACTCATGCGAGGCGAAGGTGCCCCGTATTCCTCTCTCTACATGTGTCTGTCCTTAACAGGCCACAAAAAAAACTCTCTCTGTGTCGAACAAAGAAGAAGAACAGAAGGACAGAAAGGAGAGGAGTTGTCTTTTTGCATTATTTAATTGAACATACTCTTGTCTGTGGTCCAAGAGGAAATTGCAACTTCATGCTCATATCTCTTTAGTGACGGAGAGAACTGGAGGAGGACCAAAATGTCAATAAAAGGTCTAAAAACAGACAGACTCCACCTGCGGTGATGTGAGGGAGATGGCAGGGGGGGGGGAGAGGCGAGCTGGGAGGGTGGTGGGGTGGGGTGGGGTAGGGTGGGGTGTGGATCGGGGGGGGGTTGTTGAGACCGAGATTGATGGAGTGACATACGCGGCGCCCGGTGACAGACCACTGGGAGATCCAGAGGGAGAGAACCTGAGTGAACCGCTGCCTTCCAGCTTTCATTTCAGAGACATGGGAATGAAGTGAGGGGGAGGGGTGTGAGTGAGAGAGGGTGTGTGTGTGTGTGAGAGAGAGTGAGAGTGTGTGTATGTGTGTGTGTGCGTGTGCGTGTTTGTGTGTGTGCGTGTGTGTGAGAGAGAGTGAGAGTGTGTATGTGTGTGTGTGTGTGTGCGTGTGTGTGTGTGTGTGTGTGTGTGTGTATTTGTAGGTGTGTGTGTGTGTGTGTAGGTGTGTGTGTGTGTGTGTGTGTGTGTGTGTGTGTGTGTGTCTGTGTGAGAGAGAGAGCGAGAGAGACAGAGGGCTCATTTGCTTAACTTGTTAATATAAGAAAAAGCAGCCGGTAACCCTTGGAATTTCACAGTAACCGTATGCTTTTTTTCTTCACTTATGCACACGTGACTTGTGATGTGTGGTGTATGTGTTATAAGAGTAAGACAGAGGAGGGGGGGCTAAGTTGGATGGATGGGAACAGTAATATTATATAGAGTCTCTCCAGACAGCTACCATTTAGAGGTGGAGGAGGGTGACAGAACATGTTCAGAAGATTAAAGTGCTTGCAAGAGGCTCTGTGGTCAAGTGGAAGATTGCCACCTACTGTTCCCTTAGGAAGCCAAACACACTATTACCAGCAAGTCGTCTGAAATCCATTTTTTTAAAGAGGGACGCGAAGAGATAGCTAGTGGTATGAGAGCAGCGGGCAAAGATTATTTGGGAGTTAAATATCAACCCGGTGGATGTGCACATCAAAGTGAGGCTTTGCTCAGTCTGAGAGGCTTTGGTAAGTGAAGTTGACAGTTACCAGGAAGAGATGCGTGTGTGAGTGGATGGTAGCTGTCAGCAAACTATTTTCTGAGCACCTGTTACATAATGTGCTCCTGTTTCACAGTGAAGAGAGAGAGAGAAATAATATGACACATTGTATGAAGAATGAAGTAGAAAGATCCAGGGTCTCCTTGAAATGCAGTTGTTTTATCTGCTGTAATATTTGTGACTGAAATTGTGTTAGCACATTGACATTTGGAGTGGGAAGAATGATAAGTTGTATGACGCAAATCTCCCTCCATACATATTCTGTCCCTGGTTGTCCCTGTTTATATTTTCACAGTTCCACTCAATCATGCAGGTGTTGAATGTATCTGGTATGCAGCGGTTGTGATTCCACTCAGTTGTTGCTTTGTCTGTGGAAGGGAGCAAAAAGAACATGGATTGCTGTAGAGAAACATCCCAAATTGTATGTAGGCCTACAGTACGTGCATGCTGTCCTTCATGTTGTCCTGTTAATCTAGTAGTCTGTCCCCTATATTACACCAACATTAGTGTAATGTACAGGCTCAATGCTCTCCTTTTAAATAGTCAGTCAGATCTGTGGGGAGAAATGGATGCCCACTATTGCCAGAGCGAATGCAGGTTATGTTTTGTATTCAACACAATTCAACGTTCCAGGTTCTTGCAGTACTGTATGTGAAACCTGTCTGAACCGAAAGATCAGTTGAACATGAACTCTCATCTTGCTGAACCTGAATGGAGCCTCTCATCTTTATGGATGTGATAGTTACTTAACCATTCGATCATCATTATCAGCTTCATTCCTCATTGTTTAGGTTCAGCCTGAAACTGAATATCAGAGTGCAGTGGCATGGCCAAAAGCAGAAAGCAGAACATGGCAGTAGCAGGCCTACTCCCCCCTGAAAAAAGAGACACAGTTGTCTGTTTTAATATGCTGTCGAATTTAGAATAGCATGGAAAAGTCCAGAGTGAGAGATTAAGGGCTCAGGGTAGACTTTGAATTAGCTAATTAGCTCATCGCAGGTCAACATTTCTGTATTGTAAATCCTTTATTGTAATATTTTGAGATTCTGGATTTTTGATTTTCATGACCTAGCAACCATTATCATCAACATTACAGTAATCAAGGTTCAAATGATAATGATTAAAGACTTAAGTTTATGATTATGATTATATGAAAGTTTCACTTTTTGAAATAAATTAAGTCTCTTGGACTAGACATATGGACTCCTTGTCTTACATAGATTGGCGTTATTGGCTAAGATCTAGATTAGCTAAATATGCTACACTGTTAAACCTAGCCACTCTAGACATCATTATGACCACATTCTAGTTTCCAGTGCCGTATCGCACAATTTAAATAGCTCCCTGAAATAATTACAAATATGGAATGCAGTGGAAATCTATCTAATTGCTTTCCCTGTAATGTTATTCTGTGAATTACTGATAGTAGGAAGAGTTATCTATTTTTCTGTGAAACCTGGAAATGGTCTGCCTGACTGAATAGTACACACATTTAATTGAAAACATTTAGAATAACATATTTTTGTTGACAACAGCAGCTCATCAAAGGATGATTACACACCATCTTTACAAGCACACATTCAGAAACATGTGTGATTGTGTTGTAGAAGTATATAATTCACTCCTAGCAGATCTTGTTAAATGTCTTTCTCCTTTGGGATGCATAATTTGGCTCAAACAGCAAACACTCACAATGTTTTATTTTTTATTTTGTCAGCATGCAAAATAATTATACTTTCTTTATAAATCAGTGTTGTGAGACCTCTCACTCTGTAAGGAAATTCATTTCCATTTAACACAAGATGGGCCTACAAATTAAAATACTGAACGTAACCATATGATGTACTGTATAGGTCTCTAGGCTGTGCTGCTGTTTAGGGCATTTTTGTACTGTGTCAATACAAATAAAACACATTTATACTGTTGTAGCCGTACAACATTACAGCCTAGGCCCTCCCATCTTGTGCCAAATCCAGTAAGACAGTGTGAAGCCTTGGTCGCCACGGCAACACCACACTTGACTCCAGCAAGTAGCACCCCTCCCACATTGGTTTCACGGCAACCGTCACTAAGCAACCTCCTCCTCCCTCTCCCGCTTTCTCTCTCTCTCTTTTTCCATGTGTCTGTTTTTTTTCCGTCACGCTGAAGTTGATGGAGAGATTGTCAGTCAGCGAAAAGCAGACATGCTTCACATGTGGAACAGATAGTAGTGGTTGATCCAGGAAAATACAGAAATGGAGTGAAAAAAAACGTTCATACTGTAGGTAGAGGAGGAGAAAGAATGGGCTAAATGTGTACCGAGATGGGATGACAGAAGAGGATGAGGAAATTGTAGATACAAATAAGAAATCTGATAGAGAGATCATGAATTGAAAGAGAAACTTGATAGTGTGAGAAACTCAAGTAACGTGAGTAGAAATGGGATTATCGGCCATACTGAGTTCAATGGACAGACGCAGGTACAGTACAGACAGGGCTGAAGATAATGGATGGCGAGAGGTGGATGGCGAGAGAGAAGAGGTGGTGGAGGCAGAGGTGGAGAAGTGGAGAACCGCTTAGGCAAAATATATTTTTTGATACGCAAAAAAAAAAAGAATGGCTGAAGACTGAATTATACATGCTGGGAAATGGAGGCATAAACAGAAAGGGGGAAGAGAGAAAGCGAGAGAGTGAAAGAAAAAAAACACCTTTCTCCATTATTCATCGACTTTACTCCATTGCCCCCCCCCCTCCTCTGCTTATTTCTTAGGCACAGTTTGCATTTCTTACACCTATTAGGAGAGGCCCCACCCTGAGCCTTTTCTCTGGAAGGCACGGCTGTGCTTTACATTAACGCACACGTGGAGCGGGGAGTGCTGCTCAACGTCTGACCCAGTCACCCCTGATATTTGCTTGGCTTCCACAGCCAATATTGCTCTAAGGTGCCGGTGCTTCCACAGAAAATTCCAACTGACCTAGATAGACGGGATGAATAATTAGACAGGGGGGGCTTGATAGTGCTCTCTCGGACGTGGAGAGCTGCTAATAGATCATTCAATCAATTAGTGTTTGTGTGTGTGTGTGTGTGTGTGTGTGTGTGTGTGTATTTTTTTGTGTGTGTGTGTGTGTGTGTGTGTGTGTGTGTGTGTGTGTGTGTGTGTGTGTGTGTGTCTGTGTGTGTGTGTGTGTGTGTCTGTTTGGACCCCAGAATCAGTGCATTTTTCTTCACATGCTCTGGAAGCACTTAGGAAGTGAAAGGATTAATTGTGGAATGTGTTGTGTTTTTTTTCTTTCTTTCTTGTTTTTTTTTTTGTTCATTGTGTCTTATAGATAAAAATAAACACATCAATCAATGGGTCAAACCATAATTCTAGCACATGCCACTCAGAAACTATAAATATTCTTCATCCTTCAGCAGTGAGCAGCACCAAATAAAAATGTATCATCTCCATCAGGGGCTGGCACCAGAGAGTCCATTTTGCTACTCTAGCCTTGGCTACCGCCACAGACATTATTATATTGACGACTCGCCATCTGACTTTGATAATGCATTGTTTAACCTATCCAGTATGTTTAGCTCCCCATTCTTTAAGTGATATTAATAGCCATTTGCATAATGAGTAATTCCATGGCTCATCACACTCTCTGGCAGTCACATGGGAGCGTCTGCAATGAGGATTTATGGACGTGTAAAGTCATGTGTGGTGGAGTTGATACACAGAAGGCATTCTGGCTGGCACTGGGAAATGAAATATTAGTATGTGGTTATAACCTCCATTTGTCAGGCATCTTGTCCAGTTACAAAATATAAAGGGAAACAGCTAAATATGTTGGTGGTGTACATGGGAGAAATAGAGAGAAAGAGAGAGAGAGAGAGCAGACAAATGCTACAGATGATGGATAGAGCAGGGGGGTTGAGGCTCCAAAATGGCTGCATCTTTGGAATGGTAATGAATTATAGAGGTTTATCCTGAAGGCAAACCTTAAGGCAAGGGCTACGAACTGGTCCTTCTGTTTTTTATGACAATGAAAGATGGGAGGTTGGTGAGCTCTCCTCCTGGCTGTTGCCATATACGAGAGAGGTAAAATGCCTTTGAGAGGAGGCAAGGACAATCCCAAAATGTGATAAGTTAGTTGGTTGATGTGACTCAGAGGGAAAGAATGTCAGAACAGAGATATGCTGGTGCTTGGAGCAGCATGTGATGGTGTGTTGGGGGTGTGGCTCTGTGTTCATTTGTGTACTAGATGGATTGGTTGTCTGTATTTGCGTGTGGTGTGGCATAGAGAGAGAGAGAGAGCAAACACCAATGACATCTTATCGACAGTCTTGCATAGTTCCAATACTGTAAGCCTACTGTAATTAAACTCGGTAAAAACATTCAAACTACGTGTATTTTGTTGTTCAGCTCGGTAGGTTGTGTTGTTTCCTTTAAACTGACTTGATACGTTTTACTTGATAGTCATGGAATTAACCTGAGGGGGAGAGAGAATGGAGATAGAGGAAGTTTTCCCTTCGTAGTCTATTGTTAACGAATACTAGCTCTCACTTGTGTTGTTGCCGTGACTGCTGTGTCACGCTGGCTCGAGCAGCCGCGCGCAGCCTGGAGAGAGTTTGCCGCGTTGGAGATTCAAAGGAATGAAAGAGGGAGGAGGGTAGCGATTTGAGGTGGGAAGCGATGAGAGAATGAGCTTGGAGGCTCGACGATTCTCATCACCTCTTCGCTAAATGACAGAACATGAATTTAGAAATCATGCGTATCAAACCGAAGCCCTCTCACGCAGACACACGGAGGGGCTGTGAGAGCTCAAGCCAAATTGTTTATAAGAAGGAATAGCGGTTACGCACCCGAACGTGGGGTAGCAACAATGTGGTGCATTAATTGTGCGTCGGATAAGACTCCAGCGATTCTCCACAACAAGCTTGTATACTGGTAAGCAACGCCTGTATCATGTTGATTGACAATTTTCTTTATGGGTGTCTATTGATTTTTTTTAACCCCAAATATTTTACCATGTTTATTTACCATGTCACATAGAAGGCCAGTTGCATTTGTCATAGTTTTAAATAATTAACAATTTCGTGTCTTTCGATCACTAATTTTCATTAGATGCTATTTAAAGACTACATTAAATAAACAAATCAGTATTTTGTCAGTTGGATTGCAGTGAATATCAAGAACGTTGAACAAGGTTAAAATGGTGGCATATGTTTTTTTTTACTTATTCATGGAGAGAATAACAGGACTTTTTTAGAACAGCCCAGCTGACCTGTTATAGAGATATTCAAGTTGTTTCCTTTTGCATAAATCCCGTCAGTCAATCAGAATATCAATTGCCTGAGTTAGAGTGTTGAAAATTGATTAAATGCGTGCCCACTAAAGTACTCGTCTATGAATTTTGGCCCTGCTGAAATCAACCTGTCCTAGGGCCATCCACTCACTTTGGAGTGATTAATCTGGGAATGATATATGGCTAGACTAATGCTTGGACTCAGAGGATGTGCTGCACATTTCATCTACTGTAGCTTGCTGTAATTACCTTATGTTCATTAATGCTAGAGGTCTATCTATGATGAATAATGGCCAATTTACGTAAAAAGTTGAGAATATTTTGTATAACTCGTTGCCATCCAACTTGAAATTGAGATTTTTTGAGGTGATGAAGAAGTCGTGTACACTAGAGGATGGTACCAATGTCAGTCTAGACAGTCAGGTAATGCCCCATGATTTGCCACACTGCATAACTCTACACATGTTTATCTATGTGTGTGTGAGTGTGTATGTGTGTGTGTGTGTGTGTGTGTGTGTGTGTGTGTGTGTGTGTGTGTGTGTGTGTGTGTGTGTGTGTGTCTCCATTTTTGAGACATGGCAGACAGCTCTTGGAGGATTAGTTGTAGGCTACTCTCTGGAGTTGACTTCACCTATAGATCCCCTTAAAATAGGGGGAAGAATTTCTGGGTTGTTTTTATAGCAGTGGAGATTTATGCCCTTGTCAGCTCCAACACTCTCCAAAAGAGTCTTTTTAACTCCTGTAGCGTGACTCTAAATTTAGATCCTTATTCAATTCTGCTTTGGATTTACTCTGTCAAGGGGAGAGATGCATGTATGGGTATATGGTATGCTTATGCACCTTGACTAATGAGCTGTCCAAAATGAGTGTCTGAAGACTGTTTTGAAACGGCTCCATAAACACAGTTGCTTATATGACTTCACCTTCAACCTGTCTCTGTTTCATTTCATTGATGGACTATTGGCTTGGGCGACAATACAGGTCTTTGAAATGGAGGATCTTAGTCCTAAAAACATGTGCCAGCTTTTGTTTAATGAGTTAGTTTAGTCGCCTGTGCTCTTTTAGAGCTGCACGGCTTATCTGCCGCATTTTTGTGAAGGGCCATTTAAGTGCCATTTAAGACTGACAGAACGAGTTGATCAAATAGGCATTTTAATGGCCCATCTCGACACTGAGGAGACTTTCTCTGAAGGAGGGCTGCATTTCTAATTTCACGCTGGCATCCTGTGGCAGCTTGCTGACAAACCCCCTCTTGTCCCCAGGAGAAAGATTAAAAACAGGGAACACGGGCAAGATGCAGGAGGCCTGGCACACGCTCTTATTAATGCCAGGTAGACTCGCCCCGCACAGCCCCGTATATGGGCACAGACTACTTATTAGAAGTATTGAATATTTGCAATCTACCTGAAACTAAGCCAGCATTAGCAAAAGTGGTTACGTTCGATTTTCATTTCTTCTCTTTAAGCTGTCAAAGTCAAAGTCTTTCAATGTTTTAGCCCCAACCACGAAAGCACCATCATCGTGATGGAGTGATCCTATTGAGGCTGTTTGTCTGAGGTGCTCCACAGTTAAACAGGTAAATGGACGGCTTCGGGGTGGGCATGAGTGAGTGCAGTCTGTGGGCTTTTCTGCCATTGCGTCTGTACGAGGGGCTAGTGGAGAAAGGAGCCTCTCAAGGCCCTTCTTGGCTTGTCTCATCTCCCGGTGTGGGCAGCGGAGACGTGAATGCCCCGCTTGCATGCTGAGTGGGTCTTTGAGAAGCGACGCTCAAGCCTTCCTTTGTGGCCCGTCTCGGCCGACGCACAATGGACCCGATTCAGAACGGTGGGGGTGACAAAGCAGGTGACATTTCAATAAATTCCGCCGGATTCAGGTCCGGCGCGAGTGGACCGAGTGGGAATATGAGTGTCCTTTCAATCACGTCATTCAGATGAAGCCCATGTCTTATGGCAGCGGTGGGATATTCACTGGATGTGTGGCTCTTGTGCGGTTTGTGTGTGTGTGTGTGTGTGTGTGTGTGTGTGTGTGTGTGTTTGCGTTTGCATGTGTATTGAATATGACTGTGCTGTCAATTTGTTTGTGTGTTTGTGTCTTAATGTGAAATCCTCGCACCTCACGGTGTGCACTCTTAGCTGATGGTGTGGCGGTTTGGAAGCCATGATCTTGCAGCCGTGTTGCTCTTCTCTGCTCGGGGGAAGCTGGTTTTCTGGCACATGCTCGCTGGTTCTCCCGTTCTCTACTCCACACTCACATCCCCTCTCTCCCTGCACAGCACCGCATGCAGCCCGCCTTCATCCTGCCTGGGCCACCTGTCTGTCCCTCCATCCTCTCCTGTCCTCTCCTCTCCTCTTTACTCCTCTCCCCTTACCCCTCTCCTCTTTACTCCTCTCCTCTTTACTCCTCTTTCCTCCTCTCCTCTCCTCTCCTCTTTACTCCTGTCCTCTCCTCTCCTCTCCTCTCCTCTTTACTCCTGTCCTCTCCTCTCCTCTTTACTCCTGTCCTCTCCTGTCCTCTCCCCTCCTCTTTACTCCTCTCCTCTCCTGCCCCCTCCCCTCCTCTCTTCTCCTCTCCTCTCCACTACTCCTCCTCTCCTTTCTTCTCTCAGACATGTTGGCCGGTGGTCTGACTCGTCTCCAAGATATGAGGAGCCACCTTGCTTTGTCCTCCACCTCTCTCATCCTATCTATCCCCCTCCCTTCCCTCCCTCTCTCTTACACACATACTGTCACTCTCTCTGTGTCCTGGAGAGTTAAAGGTTACACACACACACAAAGCAGCAGTCCTGGTACGTTTTTGCTCCAACGACATACTGTAGAGGCAGCTGTCCAAAATGAAAACACTCTCTCTCTCTCTGTTTCAAAATACTTAAAAATCCCTTTTTTCATCATGGCTTAGACATTTTAAACCTTTTTAACAAACTCAAACATGTTTCATAAAGACAGCTATGTTGGCTGTGCTGCTCCTCTGCTTTGAGCAGTTGTGATAACTGTGAAATGTGAAATGTAGAGGGTGAACAAGAAAATAATGTGAAGATAATAATGTGGAGATGATCTCTCTCTCTCTCTCTGAATTTCTGGTAATGGCCTTCTCTCTCGTGCGACCTGGTCTTTTCTGACCTGTGGAGCCACACATACAGGGCACGCAGACCTGAACTCCACATGACTCCATGACACTGTATGACACATCTCACTGTGGCTCACGAGCCTGGCTGCTCATTGGCTCGTTGGATGAGAACAGGAGAGACGCATCATCAGAGAGTACGTCACCTTCACCGTGATGAAATGGAACCTTTGTTCACACGGAGCGTGCAAATCCCTGAGTGTGATCCCATCCCAACCCGACTATGAACTGCTGAGGATACAGAGGAGACAGGGAGAGAAAAAAATCAGTTAGTGTTAAGTCGTTAAGCTCTATTTTAGTGTACACGCGAGAGCAACTTAAATAGAAGATATATCCACTCAGTATTTTTTTTTTTTAGAAGTGCACACTTTGTGTCTGAAATATCCCGGTGCGAGTTCCTAAACGCGTAGCGTCTGACACCTTCAGATCTCACACTAACGCTAGCACAGCTGACGGCTGAGGAGAAAATAAAGCACCCGAGAAAACACGTGAAATGTGAGATGATGATTCAGAGAAAGTTGTCTTTCGTTTCTTTCAACACATACGTATGTAAAATCCATCACTACCATACATGTACTGTAGCCTACTGTTGGTGGGTAGCAGCTGTTTGTTAAAGCCAACAATCCTTTGCTACTACCATTTTGGTGTGATCAGTGCAGAATGCCTCTTTGATGCTGCTTGGGGAGTTGAGCAAAAGAGAGTAGTGGCTGAGCTGGCAACTATACAGACACACACACAGACACACACACTCACACACACACAGGGAGCTAATTATAGAAGAGGCTTGGTCCATTTTGGCCCTCACAGGCCTCCGTATGGTCCTTGTGTTTTGAGCTACCTCTCACCACCCCCTCTGTCCTCTCCCTCACTTCCTGCGGCAACTTCAAGCAGGAAGGCAGATACGGCCCTGATTCCCTCTCCTGCTGGACTGCATACAGTAGCTGCCACTTACCTGCTTACCTGCTACAGTAGGTGTGAAGCTTAGCCCTGAGGCTTGATCATTAGCTACCCTCTTGTGTTTTAAGAGAAGAGACAGTTAGATTAGATCTCTTCTCCTGCACTGGGTGTTAGGGCATATGGATATCGCTCAGGGATGTGGCTAGCAGTGTGCCAACAAGTCAATACACACGTGCCCACTGGCAGCCATGGCTGTAACTGTTACGAGTGGGTCAGAAGAATTGCCCCTCGTGGGCACAGAAGCAGCATGTGCGGAATTGATTCACAGTTGATAATGATGACTTTAGTGTGGCGTGTGTGTGTGTGTGTGTGTGTGTGTGTGTGTGTGTGTGTGAGAGAGAGAGATTGTTTGTGTGTGTGGGCGGGTGGTATTCTTAGCCTACCTGTTATGTTGGTATTGGTGTTTTGTCATGCTATAGTGTGATATGTACAGTATGTAGTACTACTACTACAGTAGTAGCCTCTCTCCTTAATGATAGTGTAGTGGTTTGTGTGGGGAAAAGATACTGTATGTGAGAAGCTAAGGTGGAAGTGGAAGTACTCTTATGTAGATAGCCCTGTGATTTGTGCCAATTGAATATCACATCTGCACTGTAAAAACATGCCCTCAAGCAGTGTGTGTTTGGGTTTGGTGTATGCGTGTGAGCGTGTGTCTGTCTTTTTAGTGCCAGGGTGTGTATGTGTGTGTTTGTAAATGGGTGCGCATTGTTATGGATGCTGACGAGAAGGGTGCCTCCATTGTGTTCATTAGTGATGGCAGAGTATGCATGGCTGATCTTTTCATTGTGTCTGTTTGTTGGTTGTGGTGTCAGATGTCTCTCTCACACATTAATTGGTTAATAGATTTACAGTGAGCTGGCAGTGGAAGGAATCCAATAACCACAGTAAAATCGATGACTGGTTCCTCTCCCACCCCTCCCCACCGCTCTCTCTCTCTCTCTCTCTCTCTCTCTCTCTCTCTCTCTCTCCTCTCTTTTCCTCACTCACACACAGACACGCACTGTCTCTATTATTGCTGCTCTGCCTGTTTGTATCTTTAGCTCTGTCTCTCTCTGTCTCCCACCTCCATCCACCCCCTCATCATAGATCTAATGTCACATCAAAACAGGCTCAGCATCATGTTTACATTGTAAAGGGAGCTAAGGTACCTCTTACATTACAGCCCACAACGTCAAACTGTGTACATCAGCCATCTGTGTTTTCACTGGAATATTATTATGATAACCAGCATCATTCCGTTCATGGTCATTACTTGCTCGACAACACCATCAACTGGTGTTATACGCTAGAAATTACCCTAATGGAACATACAGTAAGTGAGTATTAGTGGCAGAACTCTCTCAGATAGCAGATAGCAACCTCAGTCAGTATTGTTGTTTATTTATAAGGTACAGTGTGCATCAATCAACATGCTCTCTTAAATAAGCCATGCAAATGTACCAGGCTTAGATGTACAAGCTGGATTTCATTTGCAGTGCCTGGGAGGTTGATGTTCTAAAAGAAGATAGAGATAGCACAAAAACGTGGAGAAACATAATCAAATATCAAATGGAATGGCATGGAATCATCTGTTTCATACATATATATAGATATAGATATAGATGTATCACAAACATACAGTACATATGAATTATGAACATATGGAAACATAATTTACAAATACACAGAACATACAGTATACTGCAAACTTCTTTGGATAACAGCCTGAAAAAACGTATCAGGTTTGTTTGGTTGAGCTAAAATAAGTAGCGAGTTTCGAACTCTGTAGATTGAGTGATGATATGATTGTTTTTTTTTTTTTTTTTTTTTTTTTTTTTTAAAGTATATTTTTTGGGCTTTTTGCCTTTATTATGATAGGACAGTGAAGACGTAGACAGGAAACAAGTGGGAGAGAGAGATGGGGTGGGATCGGGATATGACCGCAGGCCGGATTTGAACCTGGGTCCCCGTGGGCACTCGGACCCGTAAATGGTATGGACGCTGTAGCCTGCTGCGCCACAGCGCCCCCAGATATGATTGTTTTTGTGATAGCACTGGGTTAAGAACAGCTGCTGATCTGAGCAGAGGGCACAGACAGGCAAAGCCTCATCCCAAAACCTCAAGTGCTCTTCTAATTAACAGCCGTGCGATTAATCACGCTGAATTATTAATTACATCAAGCTGTGACTCGGTGGTGTCCTTGTGGATGAGTCCGGACTCGGGCTGCCTGGTGTTTGTTGACCTCTGACCCTGTTTTGCAAACAAAGAGGATGAAGCATGAGGAGGCAGATTCCTCTGAAGACATTCGTTCTCCTCTCTCCTCTATGCACCTTTGTAAGCAAAATATTCATTCATTCAATCCCTTACAAGCATCCTTACTATGTACTGCTTTAAGTAATAGTCACATTTTACTCAGTTATTATAGTTTATAACTAACCCCAAACAGAACTCTTACAATTATCCCAATTTATTCCATATGCTTCATAAATATGCACTGTATCTAATAATCAAATGCTATTTGAAGTACTGAATGGCAGCGAGTTTAAGGTGAGGCTAGCTAACTGAATATACTATATGTTTGAATGTATAGGAACTGAAAAGACTACCTTATGGATAGGATACGGAAGTGAACTCCTAGCACTGCAACCAGGACACATATGGCCCATTGTATGGAAGTGCAGATATTTTAGGTCATTCCCTCTGATTTAGAATTCCCACTCCGTCCTCTCTTTGCCTTTTGGACAGCGGAAAAAAAAGACTTCCCTCCTTCCTGCCAGTCAGTGTCAGGGGTCAGGGGCACAGGGCAGCTCCGAGGGACTCACAGGGAACGCCGGAAATAAACACGCTCCGGAGCGCCGAGCCTCAGCCCTGGTGTTCCCTTGTCCTGCTCCGCCATGAATAATTCCGACTTATTGGAGACAATTCCGAGAGCCATGTAACTTCCAATATGCAGGCACCCGAGTGGCTCAAATCCATTATGGATGTGCTGTATTGTGAATTATGGAAAGCTCTGTCATTCCAGGCTGGGGGTGATTGTTCCGTATCAGCAGGGAGTGACAGCGCAGATGACGGTCCCTCGGTGGCATAATGATGTTAGCAGGAGGAGGAAGAAGACAGAAGGGGGTTTAATGTGGAGGCCTGGACCCTCTAAGTTACTGGGGCAGACGGATTTTATGCTTGATGGAAGAGCATGGCATTTATGTGCCTCGATGTTGATGTGCACGTTCAGAGTGGCCTTAAAATAGGGAAACACACTCGGCTTTATTTGAATCATCCACATACTGAGTCATCTAGTGTCTTGTCATACCGTGGCATGTGTGCCATACTGAGTCTCAGACAATAGACACAGCCTAGAGGTGTGTGTGTGTGTGTGTGTGTTTATTTTTGTGATCGTGTGTACATCATTTTGTTCATAGTATATGTGGGTATGGGTGTGTTCATTTTTGTGATCGTGTGTATATAATTTTGTTCATACGTCCATTTGAGTATATGCGTGTGTGTGTGTGTGTTGGTGTGTGCGTGTGTGCGTGCTTCTCTCTTGCCCGCGTATAGTCAAATCTGCCTCACCCACTCAAAGGCACACCATATCCATGTGCAGCTGCGGCAGTGGAGACATCCTGTAAATATGAATGGATGTGAGCGCTGTGTCCGGTGGGCTGTTTTTGTCCTGCTGCCTCGGTGGGTGGAGACACAGTAGGAGTGTCCGCTGCTCAGTGCTCACCATGTGACAGTGGCAGCCTGGCTGCCGCCCTTACCGCTCCCGCCGCTGGTCTGTCTTCCTGCTCCTGCTGCCGCTGTGGTCTTCCAATCCCAGCTGGACAGCCACCGCCACACTCACTCGCACGCCTGCCCGGCAGCGGCGGCAATCACGGATTATGTTGTTTTGGCTGGACAAGAGGAGGAGAGGTGGAGGGTGCCTGTGCCTCTGTTTACCTTTGTGTTTGTGTGTGTGTGTGTGTGTGTGGGTGTGTGTGTGTGTGTGTGTGGGTGTGTGTGTGTGTGTGTTTGTGTGTGTGTGTGTGTGTGTGTGTGTGTG
>NC_085000.1:23247039-23252039 GCF_963854185.1 Sardina pilchardus | reverse complement strand
ACGCAGCTGCCCCACCACACCATCCTGCACCACCACCACCACCACCACCACCCGCTGCACCACCCCCTCCACCTGCACCACCACCATCCGTACCCCGACACCCCCACGTCCCCTTCCCCGCAGCAGCCCCCGCTCACCCCGATGACCCCCCTCACCCCCCTCACCCCGCTCTCCACCACCTCCTCCCTGCCGCCGATGATCATCCCCGGCGTCATGGAGCAGCCCTGCTGCTCGGACGGCGACAACGACTCGCTCAACTCCACCACCAACTCCAACGAGACCATCAACTGCAGCTCGGGCTCGTCGTCCAGGGACAGCCTGCGGGAGCCCATGCCGCCGCTGGGCAAGCAGACCTACCAGCGGGAGAGCCGCCACAGCTGGGACTCGCCCGCCTTCAACAACGACGTGGTGCAGAGGAGGCAGTACCGCATCGGCCTCAACCTCTTCAACAAGTAAGAGGAACACTGATTGGCCACCTTCTCACTGCTCCACTCACTAGGACAGGTCAAGGTGGAGAACAATTATGTAAGGAGGAACTAGGGCCTTTAAAAGGGACTTTAAAAGCCTTTAAAAGCTTTTAGAGATGCCTATAGATAGATAGAGTTGTGAAGCCTTGGCCCAGTGGTTGGTTGCAACAATGGGAGTGAGGAATTAGGTCATGCGTAGGTCATGGAGGGTAAATACTTCCTTATTCGCCATGATCTATATTTGGCCTTAGAGATCATCAGTATCATAGCTGGATTATTGGGTTGGACTCCCATGCGCTGTTGGCAGTGCCACTGGTTGGCATCCTATGTAGTTGGTTTTGAATCAACAGTCATCTGTTGGACCTGGAATTGTGTCCCCCAGGGGTCAATTTTAAGCCCACTGATGTGTGTTCTATTGCAATCCTAGTGTTGGCTGCTACTTTAATGAATGATGTCTTCTTATATTCTTTCGTGAGAACATGCAGCTGATATGCAGTATTCAGTAACACTTTATTTGAAGGGGTCTACATAAGGGTGAACATTCCAAAAACCGAACGACACATTATGACAACAGTCATAAACATCAATAATGTGTCATTAATGTGCGTGACATGTGTCATGTCATTCTTATGACGGTTACATGTCACCCTTATGTAGACCCCTTCAAATAAAGTGTTACCCCGTATTTTTTCTCTTTAGCTCCTGTAGGGTGGCATTGATGTCTGTGGTTGTCTCAGAATGCCATAGATAAGCAAAGACAAAACAGCGAGTTCATTATATTCTTGATGGCCCTTCTTATTGTCTGTAGGCCCATCAACAATACTAATAGCAACAATAAATGTGCTGTAACTATGGCGATATGAGCGTCCAACAATAAGGAAGGTCTCTCCGGAGCATTCTTCATGCTCGCCAATGATGCCTAGAATTCAATGGACTCTGATTGTCAGCATTGTTATTGTTCGCAAAATTGCCTTAGTGTGTGGTGCGGACGCTGCCTGTCATTGTTATTAGCTACAGTACAGTGATATTAAATCTGGTTTTATAGTTATTGCTATAGTTACCATTGGCAGTGTGGAGAGGCCAATAGCTCTGTAAGAAGCCCCGTCAGTTAGAAGAACCACCTCAGTGATGTCTACCAGACTTGGCTCTGTCAGCTCTTGAGAGTGTGCGACTTCAATTCTGTGGCAGACTGTCAAAGGCTTATATATGCACTTGTGTCAAGTAAGCTGATTTACTGCAGTGTGCTTTCATCTAAACCACCCCAGAGCACTGTTACAAATCTGAAATCCAAAAGCGCCACCGCTTCAATCTCAGCACACGCCAAAAAAAAAAGGATAACAATAAACAGACTCTTAAGTTCCCCCTGGATCCCAGTAGCCTTTAGAGATGACTCTCAGATTCCTCTCTTGGTATTCAAACCACAATGGACTCTTTTTCTGTCTCTACTCTTGTCTCTTAACATCGGCTCCCTTCATTCGTCTTCGTTCTGACTGAGCCATCCTAAGTGTGTGCATGGTGCATTTTCATTGCAGTCTGATGTGATTTTGTCCTTATTTTTTTTTCCTTGTGCCTTTCATTTTTATGAGTGTGCATTCTGAGACTGTTACACTGTAGCTCTTTGATATGTCAATTTTGAGCTTGTCCTCCTGGCGTGTCCTCAGGAAGCCGGAGAAGGGCATCCAGTATCTGATCGAGAAGGGCTTTGTGTCGGACACGCCCGTGGGCATTGCCCGATTCATCCTGGAGCGGAAAGGCCTCAGCCGGCAGATGATCGGAGAGTTCCTGGGCAACCGGCAGAAGCAGTTCAACAAGGATGTGCTGGAGTAAGTGAACAAGGGTGCTGTTGAGGAGATCAAGCCAGAAATGACCGAAGCCAAAGAGTTTTGAATGGATTTGGCAACGGACAAGCCACAGCAGCCGTTATTATGATCAGATACAACATAAAAGATGACTAATAGTAGGGCTGCAGCTAATGATTATGATTATATAATTAAATATACATAATCTGTCTAAATGTCTTATTCTATATAATCTGTCAAATATTTGCTTGATTGAGGGATTAGTTGTTTGGTCTATAAAGTGGTAAAAAAAATGTATTGACTGTTTCTCAAAGCCCAAGATGAAACCCGAAAATTACAGTAATATACATGTATACCTGAATCTTATGAATCTGTCCTGTGAAGCTTACACAGTTATGTGATCTTCATTTGTCCTCACTCGATGTGTTTCTGTGTGCTGTAGCTGTGTGCTGGATGAGATGGACTTCTCAGGGATGGATCTGGACGACGCTCTGAGGAAGTTCCAGGCTCAGATCAAAGTCCAGGGGGAGGCCCAGAAGGTGGAGAGACTCGTCGAGGCTTTCAGGTAGTTCACCGGCTCAGAGAGCTATCGAATTACGCCTGCACTTTTGTAGGTAACTTGTCAGCCAATTACAAGTGAAGTGAGATAGAAAAAAAAATCATGAACCAGATCAATACATGGTAATGTTCTGAAATTACCTTTTTTTTCTCAGCGGCTTGTTTAACTCTAAACCAGTAACGTATCTCTTTCTTTCTTAGCCAGCGGTACTGTGTCTGCAACCCAGTGCTGGTGCGACAGTTCCAGAACCCCGACACCATCTTCATTCTGGCGTTTGCCATCATCCTCCTCAACACGGACATGTACAGCCCCAACGTCAAACCGGAGAGGAAGATGAAGCTGGAGGACTTCATCAAGAACTTGCGAGGTGCTGCGATCTTAAAGTCTTCAGTTATATTTCCCTCTTTGTGTAATGAGATTATACTGTCGACTTCATCTAAAAGCAACATTGGACTGCTTGGTCTCTGCACTGTGAAGGTTATGGGTTTAGATACTAGCGTTATACTTACAAGCCGACTCAAAATGACCTCTACACATAGATGATCAATAGATAGTTGCTGTGTTCTTTATCATCTGGAGGAATAAGAGAGCAAAAAGCATTCTTCGGCAAAGGGAGGGCTGTCCTTCTTATCTGCCCATATCTCACCATTCTGCTCCTTAACCAGGTGTGGACAACGGTCAGGACATTCCTCGAGATCTGCTCGTTGGGATCTACCAGCGCATCCAAAAATGGGAGCTGCGGACCAACGATGACCACGTGTCTCAAGTGCAGGCTGTGGAGAGGGTGGTCGTGGAGAAGAAGCCTGTGAGTAGTGCCTCAGGAGGCCATATCACCAAACGCTTGTGCTTGTGTGTTCTTTTGTTTATTATAGAGTACTTGACGTGTGAAGGTTTCACAGTTTGACTCGGCTTTCAGACAGTGACACTTCTCTTTGACTGTTTGTTTCTCAAAGGAGAGAGAGATAACTGCGGTGTGAGCACATAACGGAAATTTGAGAGTCATTTTGAAAAGGTTTTAAAAGTGAACGCAGCATAAGGTCACAGAGCGTCATGCTGTGCCGTCTGGATGTTTCCAGGCAAAACTTTTCCCCCCTTTTTTATTCTACACTGTGAGAGACAAGGACGCTGTGACCACAATTACCGGCAAAAGTCGTTTATTTTCTAAATGCCAACGGGCTGGGAGGGGAGCCGTGACCCTGAGTTTGGCAGCGTGTGGGTGCCTGAGCAACAGGGGAGCTGAAAGGCTTCCTCTCGCTAGCAGATAGTTTGCATAGCCGTGAAAAAACCAACAGACAGGGGCTGTCAGGGCCTGTACACAGACAAGTCCAAACAGAAGGTGAGGCGTTTGTTTGTATCTTTCGTTTGTGTGTTGGTTTGTTTGTTTGCGATGAGGCTTACGTGCTGAAAAGCAGCGACGACGTCCGTTGAGGACTAGGGTCGTTTCTAACCTCTGTATACTGTTTTTTTGTTTGTCTGTTGTCTGTGTTGTTGCCGGCGGCAGAATTGCGCAGGTTTGTGTTGCTTTGTGTCGGTCGCTTATGAGATTATTGTCTGGCATATGGTGCATTATGTTGTCTGGATTGAGAGGTTTTGGATTGGATTGCTTGATAGTGGTGCAGTGCCCGGGAGTCTCTCATTCATCCATCAGTGGAGCGTGCCAGTCTAGTCAACATGCGCTCGTATTGGAGTCTCTGGTCTCAAGTCGAGTCTGAAAGTGCTCAGTGCCGGGCAAGATTTGAAAATTAAAAAATTATGCCTAACGGCATTGATCATTTCAGAGAACTTCAGAAATGTGAAATCCTCTAAGCCTGAATGTTTATGATTGTGTGTCGTGCCACATACAGTAGCACTGTAGGGAAAGTCCATACTACACCCATTCATGTTTTGATAGCACAGACATAGCACACATAACACAACATGGCAGTGCGTACAGTATACTCAGCAGCATGACCTTTCACTGAGAGGCCAAATCCTAAACGGCCTCCCTAAACCACTTTTCCACTGAAGCTATTTCAAGAGCGTCAGAGAGCAGCTGGTGAGCAGCAGCGCCGAAACTGGACTTGAGCCCCAAGTGTGGAGAACGGCCGACTCGTCTGCTAGTGCGTCAGAGCGACGCGTCTCCCCGGCGCTGTAGATAAGAAGACACACACACGTCTGTGGCCACGCTGGCTGGAA
>NC_085000.1:23154539-23244539 GCF_963854185.1 Sardina pilchardus | reverse complement strand
ATTGAAATGAGCGCCGGCTTTGTGGTAGCATGTTTGTCGGAGTGTTGCACTGATGACTGTCGCATCCTTTAGAGCGAGACGGAGGCACAAGAATTACTAAATGACTTGTTGTGTTCCTGGTAGACGCATATTACGAAAGGCACATTGGGACAAATAAATAAATAAATGTATGCATAAATAAATAATTAAATGTGGCTGGAGTTTAATTAGGAAATGGCTTCCACATTATAGTTTACTTCTATGTTGTTTACACAGTGTTAAGCATACTTTAGTAGTTAAGCATACTTTAAATGGCACGTGCTCTGCTAATGCTTATATGTCTTTATCTTGTTATGTTCTATATGCATGTCTCCATGTCATGATGTCCAAGCTGCTTTACACCTGTGCTATTCTACAGGTGTACTTGCACTTATTTTACAGGTGTATTGTGTATAGTATAGTATAGCCTGACCATAGGTTGTCATATCACCATGTGCTTTGTTTACCTTTCTCCAGATTACCCTCACGGGATTCGCCTGACGTCGGCCATGCCGGGCAGCGAGAGGAAGGTTCTGATCGTGTTCACGGCGCCGAGCCAGCAGGACCGCACGCGCTTCGTGAGCGACCTGCGCGAAAGCATCGCCGAGGTGCAGGAGATGGAGAAGTACCGCGTGGAGTGTGAGTCAAAAACTGCAGCGCAGTGCAGCACAGGGAGGAGGGGTGCGGGTGGGGGTGGGGGTGGGGGATGGAGGAGCGGTGGATGGAGGAGGAGAAGAGGTGGGGGTGGGGTGGAGCGATGGAGGGATGGAGGGAGGGAGGGAGGGAGAGAGGGCCCTGCTCTGTGCTTGAGTTTAGCTGTGATAGCGGAGAAAATGTGTCTGCTCCTGCTCAGGGTTCATCTTTCATTCTCTCCTCCTTCACTCTTCATTTCCCTCGTGCTTTCTCAATCCCCCTGCCTTCACTCACTCTCTCTTTCTCTCTCTCTCTCTCTCTCTCTCTATCTCTTGCTCTTCTCACTTTCACTCATTTTCACACATTCGGTCTCTAAATATTCTCTCCTCCCCCTCTGCCGCCTTCGAGTTTCTTTCCCCCTCTTCTCTCTCGCTGTTTCTGTCTCTTGTTTCACTTCTTTTCTTTCATTTAAATTCATCCTTGTCTCCTGCTAATTGAATTTCCCTTGTTCCCTTCTGTGTTTCTCTCTCCCTTCTTCTCTCTCTCTCTCTCTCTCTCTCTCTCCACAGCCGAGCTGGAGAAGCAGAAAGGCGGGATGCGGCCTGGCCTTATGAGCGAAGGAGGTGGTGGCGTGGGAGGAGGAGTCGGCGGCGTGGGGATGAAGGGCGAGGCGGTGAACGGCACTCTGGGAAGGCCGAGCCTGGACGACACGTACGCCAGCACGGACGGGCTGAAGCGCACAGCCCTCAGCTCCTCCTTACGAGACCTCTCAGAGACAGGTACGAGCCCCCCGCCCCCCATACACACACACACACACATTCACACACACTGATCTCTACTGACCACTCAGACCTGGAGGTGGAGATCAGCTCTGCTCGTTCCCAGTCCCACACACACACATCTCAGGTTTGCCGAACCAGGACGAAGGGATCCAGAGCTGTCGGCCTGTCATGATCGCTCCACGTCAAAGCGCACAGCGCCGACAGATAAAGCTGTTTGACTCACTGTTGTGACTAAGCTGCCCTGAGGTCTGTCATATCCTGAACACTATGGGCTACTGCCTGACCACCGCCACAGGGGGAGGGAATTATAAAATGGGCCTATTTCAAACATCGACTGAGTGTAGGTGCGCTCAGGCGAGCTGCGACTGCTTTATGCTCGAGATGGCACGTTTCTCAAATGTGTCAAATGAAGGGCTGCGCTCCGCGGGGGCGATGCGTCATCACCTGTAAGGTGTGTAGACTGTGTCGGCTCGGTCTCCTTTGTCCGGTGCGGAGGAGCTAAGTACCGCCGAGGAAGAGCAGCCAAGCTTCATGGCTACCCACTGACACTGGGCACGCTTAACGCTTGTGTTACTGTGTCACTGTGTCTTTTGCCCAAATTGCAGGGTGCTGCTCAATCACAAAATGGAGAGAGGGAGCGAGAGAGAGAGGGAGGGAGAGAAAGAGGGAGGGTGGAAGAGAGGGAGAGAGACAGAGAGAGAGGAAGAGAGGGAGATAGAGAGAGGGAGAGAGAGGGATTGGAAGAGAGCAGAGAAAACTGCGTAACACATGTGACAGCACCCTCTAGTGGGTCATAAAAGCCAAGCTACATTTTGTGGGACTTCCCTTTGCCTCAAGACTGAGAATGAAATAACAACATATTTACACTTAACTACTTAGAATGTGAAATGTACCCGAAAGAGTTTTTCATGAATAAATGGATGTTAAATGTTTTTAAGTAAGTGTCTTTGAAGAGAGATGTAATGTGTCACTGCCTGGTAAATTATTCTTGACACTTTCTTTGATCCTGTCTGGAAAAGGATCTGATATTACCGCATTGGATGAAAGCGGGCAAACATTAAATACTCTCACTGATCATTCCACAGTAATTACAATGATCAGTCTAATAGTTGTTGGAATATTTTAAAAGCAATGCATCCATCCCATTGGATTCAACCACTAATTTCTACATAGCTGAACTAGACTGACTGCCCTGCGGCACTAAGCTTTTTCTGTTTGATGAAGTGAATGCTGCATTTACATGATCTCAAACGCTGGCTGTGTTGTATGATGTTGTAAGTTCTTCCCACGAACAGTTAGTGACTACTAGACAGGGGGTTGATTTCCATTCACCCCTAAAGGTTTCACCGCACTGCTTCCATAGTAGTCATATCCCACTCTTCAAACAGCTGAAGATTGATAACTAGCAACACTGCTGCCAAATTGTGGCCCCTTAAAGCGCATGCAATATAGATATACAGCACGACATTCAATACCGAACCAATTCATCTGCACTCAGCGTTATTTTGTCTCAGAGGCTCACAGCGGCGGCGGCACCGACATTACGGATGCAGTATTCAAATGAATCTCCATTCATCTCCGTTTACAGAGCGGAGAGCACTGAGCCGCTCCAAATGCAGATTGGGAAGCCTGATTTCTCAGTAGAAAGCCTCACAGCAAGCGAGGACCGCCTTTGAAATGCATTTCTGGAGGGAATTAGACTTTGGAAAGTTACGACGTGTGTGTGGGGGGGGGGTTTACAATTGTATTCCTCTTTATTTCTAAGAGAATGAAACCAGGCCAAGAGGAGAGGAACGAGACATGGGGATTTATGGCGATGTAGTACACGACAGCGTTGTGCTGTTGGTTAAGGGGTTGAGGAAAAACGCTCAGACTAAATGCCTTTAGCGAGTCGTATTGTGTGTTGACAAAAACAGTTCCGGGGGGTAATGGCGCACCAGTCATACTGTATGTGGGGGAATCATTTATTTTATGGGAGGGTTCAGAAGAAAAAATAAAGAATATGGGAGCGTTCAGAAGAAAAAATAAAGAATACGAGAGCGTTCAGAAGAAAGAATATGGGATGGTTCAGTCAGTGTGCTAAGGTGGTCCCTGGGGAGGCCAGGTTTATAGCGCTGCTGTTTCCCAGCATGTGTGTCTGTGTCTGTGTGTGTGTGTGTGTGTGTGTGTGTGTGTGTGTGTGTGTGTGTGTGTGTGTGTGTGTGTGTGTGTGTGTGTGTGCGTGTGCGTGTGCGTGTGCGTGTGTGCGTGTGTATATGGTGGGCTCCAGTGGGGATTTTGTCCTCCTGACCTTGCTCTGCTTGGTTGGGCTGCAGGGAAACGAGGTCGCAGAAACAGCGTTGGCTCCTTGGATAGTACCATTGAAGTAAGTCCGAAAGGGGTGTTGAATGCGCTGCTCCCATTCTCGCTCTCTCATAATCAAACCCCATCCCACCCCACCCGCTCGCCGAACATGGACTGATCCTGTACACCTGTGCATGACCATTCTTCTTGTGCACCGTGCATATTCCGCCCATCACAATTGTGTTTGTATGTATGTTTGTGTGTGTGTGTGTGTGTGTGTGTGTTTGAGCAGCCTCTGCTTGTGAGCATGTGCACACACAAGGCAGTGATAGCATGCTGCATGACTACTGCTCTCTCACACACTGTACCGAATAACACGTGGCTTTGCTGATAACACCATTCATTCATTCATTCATTCATTCATTCATTCATTCTTTGAGACCTGAAGTCTGTGTTGTGTTTTGGTTTGGTGATTTGAGCTTGTGGCTGCTCTAATGAGTTGATGCTGAATGGATAATTGGAGAAGCTCTGCTTGATGGTAGCTGCTAATGAACTAAACAGCCACTTCATTATGCTGATTCTCTACTCACTGAGTATCAGAAAATATTCACACGAATACAGATGAGAGATTTCTCATTTATTAGACACACCTGCCATTTCTGATCCACGTTACCTTTCACCTGTGTGTTTTTTTAATGTGTGCTATGTGTTTGTGTGTGTACTCAGCGTGCTTATATTTGTGAATGTGCATGCATTGTATGTGTGTGTGTGTGTGTGTTTGTGTGTGTGTGTGTGTGTGTGTGCACGGGAGAGAGAGAGAGAGAGAGAGAGATTGTCCACGCGTCCACCCACACGTATCTGTTTTTAATCCCCCGTTTGTTGTCATCTGTCGTCGACAGGGCTCGATCATCAGTAGCCCCCGGCCCCATCAGCGCCTGCCCATGTCCAGCTGCTACGGCCTGGACGACTACCGGCCTCACCGCCCCATCCTGAGCCCCGGAGTAGGGGTGGGGGGTGGGCCGGGGCAACAACCACAACAGCCCCTCTCGTCTGGGGGCAACAACAACAACGGCGCCGGCGGCCTGTCCAGCAGCAGCAGCGGCGAGCGCGGGGCTGGTGGCTCGGGGACGGGCGCCAGTGGGGGGTCGGGCGGCAGCAGCTCGGCGTCCTTCCTGGGCTCCCTGTTTGGCAGCAAGCGCGCCAAGCAGCCGCAGCCGCCGCCGCCCCTGGTCCCGCCTGGGCCGCACTACCCGGCGCCTGTGCCGCCGCCTACCAGCGGGGGGCCTCCGCCGCTCTCGCCGTCCGCCCTCGGCCAGTCGGACCCCGGCGGGCCGTCCAAGCTGCAGGCGCTGCACGCGCAGTACTGCCACAGCAACAGTGGCGTGGTTGGCCAGCCGCCGCCGCCCTACCACCACCACCACCGCTACCACGTGCAGACCGTGCCCATGGCCAGCGTGCCCTCCTGCTCGGCGCCGGGCATGCACCACAGCGTGGCGCACCGCGGTTCCTTGCCCAGGCGGCCGCCGCTCGCGCCAAGCCACGCGCAGCTGCAGCAGCAGTACAACCAGCAGCAGATGGCACAGCACGCTATGCTCCAGCAGCAGCAGCAGCAGCAGGGGCGCTACGTCAATATGGGCATGGGCCTTGGCATGGGTATGGGCATGAGCTGCACCCCGCCGCCACTTTCGCCACACTCCCCGCTCTCGCCCGTGTCTCCGTTTCCGCTGTACCACGCGCACGGACACACACATATGCACGCGGCGCATACGCATTCCCACACCCCCCTGCACCCCACGCACTCGGTGCGCGGGCCCGGGCCGGGCCCCAAGATGCCGCTGACGCTGTCGCACTCGCAGCCGCACCCGCACGCCCACTCGCACGCCGGGCACCCGCACAGCCACGGCCACCTAGCGGGCGCGGGCGGCATGGGGGTCGGTGGCGGGTCTGGCATGGGGGTCGGCGGAGTTATCGTCGGCGGCGGCGGTGGACTGTCCCACAGCCCGCTGCCCAGCTCGCACCACCAGCAGCACTTTGTGTTCGCCGCGCCGCCACAGGCGCCGCCGTCGGCCATCACGGCCCGCTACGTGCCCCAGTACCCGCACCCCTCCACCATACCGCCTCCGCCCCCGCACTCGCCGCTTCCGCCGCCCTCGCCGCACACCCCGCTCACGCCACTCTCCCCGCACCCGCCGGGGGCAGGCCCTGGGGGGGCCGGGGGGGGCATGGGCCCCGGCAGCAGCAGTGGGGGTGGGGGCAGCAACAGCAACAGCGGCACGGTGGGCAGCTCCAAGTCCAAGCCCGTCAACCGCATCAGCACGGTGGTGTGATGAGCGGACCCGCGTCAGGGGCCCAGGCGGCCCGAGGGCCGAGCGTGAGAGCCAGGGGCGGGGACGTGGTCCAGTTTAGGGGCGGCACCATCACCCTGCAGCAGCCGGGGCCGCCGCCAACGCAGCAGCAGCAGCAGCGCAGGGGCAGTGGCGGAGCGGGCGGGAGGAAGAGGAGGAGGAAGAGGAGGCACAGTCTGATGAGGCTCTGCTACTTTCACGTCCGCTGCCCGAGCGTATAGCCGGAAAACCCTTGAGCCTTGCTCCGCCTCGCGACCAAGACCGACCTGCATAAGCATGCCTCAGCATCATCCAAGCCCCATTTTTTGTTTTTTTTTGTTTTTGTTTTTGTTTTTGTGAGTGTTTGTTTTTGGATAGCGCTTGTGCTTCAGCCGTAAAAGAAAAAGCGAGGACGAGACGCGCACGAACGTGCTTGCTGCCGCTGCCGCCACCACACACACACACAAACACGCAAAGCGAAAGCCAGCCCACGTTGCTTTTACCCAACGCGCAATCATGCTGAGGACAAACAAACATAAGAGGAGTGTCATGGACTATAAGTACTGCTAATCACAGTTCAGAACACGTCAACGAGTGCATGAAAGAGAGAGAGAGAGAGAGAGAGAGAGAGAGAAAGAGAAAGAGAGGAACGGATTATGACAGAAGGTTGTCAGAGTGGAAGAAAGTAGCTGAGTGAGAAACCGGCAAGATTCCACTCTGGCCCCAGAGTGTGTGTGTGTGTGTGTGTCAGATCCCGGGTTGGATCAGCCGTGATTAGCGAATACAGGTTCATTTAGTGGTCTTAAAGGACTTATGCATAGTCGCACATACTCAGAGACCACAGCTGTCAGAGCATGGACAAGAGAGCGCATGGCTTTTGCCATTTGGATTCATCGGATTCTTACATTCAACACCTGCTGTGATGTTGATCATCATATGACAATCATTTCATCCCCCCACTCAAAGGACACAGAGAGCTTACGAAGCTGGCTGGTGTGGGCTTAATTACGACCTTGAGATGTCAATGTCATCAGCTGTTGTTCTGGCCAGGGCTAATCATTCCAGCCAATGTTCTTTTGTCTATTCTGATTTACTTTGACTTGAGCCATTTGGCAGACATTTGATTTTGCAAACATGGTGGACACATTTTCTTTTTGACGGAACTACTTCAAAGACTGTTCCTAACAACATGTAAAAGGTCTATTACCCACTCCTGCAATTTTGAAGTGTCAAATCCAATGTATATGGTGGAGGGTTTGTTGAGGTATTGCTGTAAGTCACTTCTCAAATGCAATAAGCAAGCCATACTAACATAATGACAGATTGATAGTTTTGGTCAGACAATGTTATGAAGTTATAATATGAAGTTTTATATCAGTGTTATCGGTGGTGACATGGCTGAGTTTCTCTCTTTCCTGTGTTGCACACACAGGAAGTAAACCGTTTTTAACTAAGTTGGATTGTTTTGTTTTTATCAATGATATTGTGTTTTAATTCGCTATCATTGTCCAAGGAAAGTTGACCCCATCAGTTCTCAGTTCAAGTTCTGGTATGTTGTTGGAGTGAGTTAGCAATTAGATACTGTGTGTACCGTATTCCGTACATACCCTTTAACTAAGACGTAAACTCACAGATTAATGCCATTTTGCTGTTTGTCATTGTACATAGCCTTAGTGCCTATATGTTGAGCTAGAAACATCAATTAATGGGCACTTTGTACAACATCGTTCGGAGAGATTACTGAAAAGGTTGTGATGGATAATTTCATTCCTATACAAATGAAAGTGTCAACGTCTGATCATGGTTAATATGTTATTGTAAAAAAATCCTATCTTTTTTAATGTGAATGGAAAGTAACATTGTTATAGATATATAAATATAAATATAATATGGACAGTTCTCTCATGCATTGATTGTAAATGAGAGTGAAATGCATAGTGTGGGAGAAAAATGTTTTTGTTTTTTTGACTGCGACTGTAAAGGTAACCATTGCAGACATTAATATTGATATTATCAGTGTAATAGCTGTCACTAATATGGGCTGTTATTGTTCCAGCAAAATACAGTAATGTTCTCTAGTTTTTAAAGAATTTTTGATTTGACTTATTTTAGTATTATAAACTGTGCTTTGTTGTATGCGGGCAGCGGAAGTGCTAATCATCAAGGGGTCACGTATGTGATGTGATTGTGTGCTGTAAACTTTGCCTAGGCCGACATTTCTTTTCTGACATCAAAAATGACTACCTGCTTCCTTAAGCGACACACCTTTTCAGCGGTGTCATTTTTTCTTTTTCTTTTTAAACCTCCGCAACTATTAACAGCCCCATAATATCTATCAGGGAGGTGGGGTGAAGTAGGTCTAACTGCTCTGGGTCTCTGCACACATATTAGGCCTAATGCATGCTGGTGTGTGTGCTGGTGTGTGTGCCACAGCATGTGTTTTTACACACACACACACACACACACACACACACACACACACACATACACAGACACACACACACACACACACAAACACACACATACATACAGTGACAAACACAGGTACATACATTCACTTTCTTTTACTTGCTGTCTCATACATACTGCACACACTAGCTTATTTTCAGGAATTCACTTTTGCTCTTCACACACACTAATATACACAACATCACTTTATCTCTGTTTCTGTCTCTGTCTCTCTCACACACACACACACACACACACACAACACACACACACACACACATACACACACACACACGCATACTGTAAAACATTCTGCTCTTGGAGCCTTTACCCGACACGTTCGACATGATACGAGACATGCTGCTTTAGTAGTTGTAGTTGTCTGGGGTTTAGTTGGCAGTGAGGCCTATGGCCATTCATGTTTCAGATGTACAGTAGTTCCCACAGCTCCCCCCTCGTCTTCCTTTGCTCACAAACTTGCTCTCTGCCATTCAGGGAATCACTAAAATATTTGAACCTCTGAATACTGGACATACTGTAGTCTTTGAACAGTAACAGTGTTTTATATATTCACTGACACCAGGAGAGACAAGGTGCAGAGAATTTGCTGAATCATTCCTAGAAAGCCTGACTAGGTGCCCCCCCCCCAGTCCCCATCCACCTCCACCTCACACCACATCTCTCTCTCTAACCTTGGTGTTTGTCCCCAATCGCTCTAACTCCGCCTCCAGGACTTGTGTTGAATAGTCGTGGATAACATGGCGCGTTTTGGAGCAGCAGACTAATAACACGACGCTTCTGTATGTCCACAAAGCTTTTAGGGACTTTAAGGAGCTCCAGTCCAGACGCTTTTGAGCTGTGTGCATTGGCTGTCGTTGTCTTCGATGGGAAATGCCAGTGTGTGTGTTTGCGACCTTGTGACCCCCTCCGTCTCCTGTTGCATGTCGAACCTGCACTGCGATGAATGAGCACTGTATAAAAAGCTAAATGTACAGAATAATCTCTCAACATTACGGTATAAATACTCGACATGTACTCGGGAATGAACTGTACCTTAAATATGTCTCTGTAAACTTGCCAGGGATGATGATGGGCCAATGTCAGTCTGTTCATATTTACCAGAGACCTGGGGCTTGGGAGAATGACCTGTAATTGTAAAACTTGTACCAGTATTTGTGTGCATCTACAGATGAGTTATTATTTTGAGACAACAAATATGTATTGAATTTAATATGTATATATGTATGAGGTTTCAATGCAAATTATTCAGAGAAATTATACGTGATTATTTATTGCTCTTATAAAATATGTTCTTGCTGTTGGATTGCTGTATGGTTTTTCTTTCATTCAGTTTACAAAACGCTTTTGCACACCTCTTTTGTAGGGACAGGTGCCTCGGAATAGGTTACCCAGTTAAACTTGTGAAAGAAAATCCCGCACACTGTCCATTACGCATGCATATTTATTTACAACGTTTCGGTCATAGACCTTCCTCAGGTGAATTTTCAGAAATGTTTTGAAAATTCACCTGAGGAAGGTCTATGACCGAAACGTTGTATATAAATATGCATTCGTAATGGACGGTGTGCGGGATTTTCTTTCACAAGTTTTCTTTTCATTCAAAAATCAAACTTCCATGAGTATGAAAGCTTACAGTACGTGAGAAGATTAAGTTTTGATAAATTAATCTATTTAGTTACTCCAGGCAAGTTCCAATGTTTACAGCTCTTCGGCTGCTTTAAGTTTTGGAGCAACAGGGACATGAGAGCAGCACAAGTGCTCATTTCTACACAGACACTTCATCAGAAACAGCCAGGTATTATTCAACAGTACTAAGTTTTTACATGCAGCCTATAGTTAGGATGCATATTACTGTCGACTTGGATGTACTTTGCATATTATGACATTTTCAACTAGGCCTACTCCATTTACAGTATGTGTCCAAAAGGATTGTTGCGCAATCTTCTGTGCGTATCAGCATGTTGAGAGAGAAAGAAATAAAACACCATGTAGTTGATACATGTGAAACAGCGAAGAAAGAAGTTTATCATAGTGTCAGTGACCATGGGGTCCATTGGATTTTATTGTATGGGCGGTAGACATAACAATCAGCAGTTTTACATTAAACATACAAAATGACTTCTTCTAAAATGTGTCCTTGGGGAGAACCTTTCACAACACCAGAGGACAGCTCATTTAAGGAGTACACAGAATTGATCTACATCATAAATGGCACTTTTAAAATACAATTTAATAACAGATATAGGAAAGCCGATCACAACGCTATAACAAGAGTTTAAAAACTTCAGCCACATACTGTGTATATATCTAATGGAACTGATGATTCTATGATATTTGACATTTTATAGATAATTTCATAGAGCATTTCTGAGTAGTTTCTCTGTACAATAACCTGTTACTTAAACCATGCAAGTGGAAGGATCCTCATTTTTCAATTGCTTGATGGAACCTGTAGCACCACGTTGAAGCTCTTCAGTCTCAGATGCTTCTTATCATCTGAAGTAGTTGTGCTGTCTTGTCACTTCCTAGGCTGGTTAATATTTCAGTGTTGAGAATTATTGTGCTTCATTAAGGTCTCATCCACTTCTTGACACTTCTTTCCTCGACACATCCTTTCATGAAAGAGGGAGTCATCTTAAAATTCTGTCTTCCTTGTTGGTGGTGACGAAACTGGTAAATTCTGGTATCAGGTAAGTTTTTGTAAGTCTTGTTCTTGAGCAGCAGAACCCACTATCCACGTATTTTACATGACTTATTGTTCGTTCTCCTCTTGGACATTCAAGAGGAAAAGTACATCTTTAGCAAAGATGGTTGTTAAAAAGGAGACTGAAAAAAGCTCATGCTTCCTCTGATTGCATTAAGCAAAACAACTAGCCTACCGCACACAGTAGCCCTGCTATAGGCTACAGGTTCTGGATAGTGGATACTCTACTAGCAGAAACAAAAGCGATAAAATCAGTCTGGCTTGAATGACTTTGAACACTGTAGGAAAAATGAGATATGTCAGTAGAATGTCGGCATATTGTACAGCAGTGTTTTTAAAAACGATATTGGAGTGTACTTTGTGTTCACCGCGTGTCTGAAATGACGTCCTCATCTTCAGTTAGCACGAGCTGTTACGGCTCCTTTCCTTAGCTAAACTCACGTCTCAAACGGTGGTGACCGAGAGCAGTGAGTTATACACTTTCTGCCCGTCGGACGAGCGGCTCCCGTGGGTTAGCAGTTCCTGGATGGTGATCCAATTGTCCAGGATCCGTCGGTTGCGCTTCTTCATGCTCTTGCGCTGGCTAAGCTCCAGGATGTAGGAGCTGGATCGCGCCGGGGAGTTCTGCTGGGACGTGGCCGTTAATACCGTCTCCCTCTCCTGGGTGGCGCAGTCGCGCTCGCGCAGGTACTCCAGGCGGCTCTGCATCATGAACTCGCGGCGGCGGCGGTGCTCGCGGGCGCGGAGCAGCTGCTGCTTGCGCTCCTCCTTGCTCCAGTAGCGGCCCATCTTCATCTCGCTGACGGCGTCGTCGTCCGTGGTCATGCCGCTGCGCTCCTCGCGGATCTGCATGGCGCGCGCCTTGAGCAGGCGGTCGCGCACGGGCCGCTTGGCCACGTAGCGCGTGCCGTCGCTGCGGATCTTCACCTTCCACTCCATGCGCGGCGACGAGGCCGGCGACAGCGGCAGGTTCAGGCTCAGCTTGGCCGGGCTGGGCGGCAGGTCGGAGACCGGGATGAACGCCGGCGCCGGGCCGGAGGTGCCGCCGCCGCCGCTCTCCGGGCCGCTGCTGCCCACCGCGGCCTCGCTCTCGCCCTCCACCGTCCTGTCCAGGGCAGCGCCACCTTCAGGATTGGCGCCCAATTGCATGCAGCTCTGGTAGCGCTCCAGGGGCTTGCTGCTGCTGCTGCTGCTGCTGTGGTGTTGGCGACGGGCAAAGTACGGACTGGACTCTGCGCTGTGCCCGCCCATCCTGTCGGGCACCTTGGGGGCCCTTCGCGTCGGGGTGCCCCCGTCGGCGGGCACCCGCCTGGACGGCGACTCCCAGCACAGGGAGCGGTACTTCTGGCTGGAGCTGCCGCCGCCGCCACCACCGCCGAGGGTGGAGGCCTGCCACTTCCTGTAGCTGGTGGGCGAGTAGGAGCAGTTGAGGTTGGCGCCGGCGCGGCCGCGCTCCCGGTGCCGGTGCATGCTCAGGGGGCTGAGGGGGGGCTCGGAGAACGGCGGCGAGAGGTGCTCGCTGACCAGCGGCGTGCTGCGGCAGCTCTCGCCGCCCGTGTTGTAGGCGCTGGTGCTCTCCTTGTCCGACCGCTCCCGCTCGGGCAGCTCGTTGATGTCGGACAGCTGCGCGTCGGGCGGCCCCAGCAGCGGCGGCGGCGGCGGTGTGTGTGCGGGCGAGCCGCAGCCCGACGCCTCCTCCTCCATCATCCACGCCTTCAGGCAGCGCTCGCGCAGCTGCTGCATCTTCTGCGCCCGCAGAATGTTCCGGCACTTGAACTCCAGGTGACGCAGCTCCTCCTCCAGCAGGGCCATCTCGTGCTCCGACAGGCACAGGCTCTCGTTGCAGTTCACGTCCAGCGTAGAGACCCCCATCACGTCCCCCTCCTCCCCCCCTTCCTGTCCGCCCTTCTCTTCGCCGTCTTCTCCCCGTCCCTCGTTCTTTTCTCTCGTCTGAGCGTTGGCGTTCTTTTTCTTGCGGTCGTACTGGCACTTGATCTGCAGGAGCTGCTGGTACCTCTCGCACTCTTCCTCAGTCAGCCCTGGCATCATCATCATCACCGGGCTCGTCATGTAACCCCCGCCACCGCCCACGACGCCCACCCCGCCACACTCCAACCCCGGCATGCCGTCGCCGCCGAACTGGAGCTCCCGGAGGTGCAGGGGGGACGGGGTCTCCCCGCGGCTGTGGACCGGACCCAGGCCCAGTCCGGCGGGCCGGAACTTGCGCAGGCTGGCGGGCGTGTTGGTGGCGTTGGTGTTGCAGGCGCTGGTGGTCTGCTCGTCGGCCAGCAGGTCGTGCTCGGACGACTCCTCGCAGCGCGTGCTCTCGTCGGTGCGGCCCACGCCGCTGTCCAGCTCCTGGCTGGTGCAGAGCCCCGCCAGGTGCGCCGCGGGCGCCCGTCTCTCGCCGGCGGCGGCGGCGGCGATGGCGTCGGCGGCCCCGTGGAGCGGCGTGGTGGCCGCAGAGGCCGTGCTCACCCCCATCTGCCGCAGCCGGTAGATGCCCGACAGCGGAGACGTGGTCAGGCTGTCCACCTCCATCCCCACCGGCAGCTCCAGCTCCAGCTCCTCAGGGTTGTCAGACTAAGAAACACAATGGGAATATTTTTCATTCATATTTGCTCTAAACTAATAGGAATAGAAAAGAATAGAATAGAATATATACTTTTTTGAAAAAAAAAATCCTGTGAGGGAAATTCAATACGTCATCCAGTCTTACTACTACTGAAGTAGCAGGGGAGATATAGGCTTACATTGATGACAGCAGACAGAGTGGTAAAAAAAATATAAACAATCATGGAGGAAAAATGTTTCAATGATTCAGCTAGTCAGCGTTTAAACACTAGGTGGCGATGTGATTGTACCAAAAAAGGACACAGTTTCCCATTTTTTCCTCCTTCGTGTGAAACCGCACAGGCGTGTACTCTCTGCCTCATAAATCTATTAATGAATGGGATCTATTGACATTCAAACCTCCACTATTAGACCTGTGAATGTTAACCCTTCCTGGTCCTCTCCAGACGCTGAGATCGTGAGCCTAAAGCCTAGAGATCAATATGGTTTTAGGCACCGTTTGATTTAATGAGATGCATAATTCCAGTTTGAAGGGCATCAATGGACTCATCCCGTCTGGGGTTATTAGGACTGTGATCGATCCCAGTTTAATTTGGATTGTTCTGGCTGTTCCGTATGCACGGAGCGCGGCATTGATTGTACTCTTTGTGCGTGTTTGACTCACAAAGCCCCCCCCTCTCTCCCACTCCCCGCGTGTCCCCCGATGATTCTGAAAGCCCTTAATCTCTACCTCCTCTCCCCCCTTATCTCTCTCCCCCTCTTCTCCCCTCCTCTCCCTCTTTCAGTCTCTCTCTTCCTCGCCCTCCCATTTTTTTTCCTCGAGCTCTGCCACTCACCCTCTCTCCTCTCTCCATCCCTCCTCCATGCATCTTTTCCCTCTTTTGTTTCAAGTAAGGTGAGTCAAGAGCAGACTTGCTCAAAGGGCGGAGAGCTGTTTGTGTTGTGCGGCACATACCATATTCAAATTAGTATCGAGTCAGAATGTACCACAGACTGTGCCTCAGAAGTGAACTGCAGCATTTTCTCTATGAGTCATTCAAAGTCGATCGAACGCTCGCTCGCTTTGAGATTTATTCATTTGTTTGGTCTGATTATGATGCGTGTTTACCGTGTGGACGTGCTGTGCAACTCTTCAGATGCTCGGCGTCAGAGGATTGTTTGTATTTCTGGGTGTTGTTGTTATTGTTTAGGAAAGACTCATAGTCAATATGTCAATTTCGCCTCTTCAATGAACTGAATTGTGTGCAGTGTGCGCACCTGTCAGTGGATGTTTGATCTAAATGTCACTCTTATCACAAAACGGGTGCAGTGTTAAATTGCAGCCATCTTTTACTGTGCCTACCGAGGACTGATCATTCTTGGTGCGTAACCACATTTCCATACAATAGCATCACAAGTGCTTTCTATTTTTGTGCTGGAGAACATGTTTTGTTTGAACACAGAGCAGTGTCCTGGAGGGGGCCCTTGACGACTCTCTGAGAGCAATTTGCCACCATCTATTTTTCTTCTCCTCCCTATCTCCCACTTTCATCCTCTCAACCGTCCTCTCTCCATCATCCCAACGACCCCCCCACACACACACACACACACACGCACACATCCACCACCACCCTTCATCTCCATGTCTTTCTTTAGCGTGAATTAATGGCATCCCCGTCCAGAGCTGTGAACCAGCGCATCGTCCTGTCTCTCTCCTCGTGGAATACTTGCTAATGGAAGTGGCACTGAAAGCCTCTGTCAGCCCCTCGGATGCGGTCGGCACATGATTGCCATTGTGACTGATCTGCACGCCACGTTTCACAACGCTCAGCAAAACAAGCCATTCGTTTTGGGACGGCTAGTCAGAGGGAAAAGAAGACAGATTGAATTGGATTTGTATTTATTTATGTGTGTGTGTGTGTGTGTGTGTGTGTGTGTGTGTGTGTGTGTGTGTGTGTGTGTGTGTGTGTGTGTGTGTGTGTGTGTGTGTGTGTGTGTGTGTGTGTATGCGTGCGTGCGTGTGTGTTCATTTGTGAGGGCAATATGCCTTCAGCATGACTGGCTGGGTTTATTGGTATTTATGTTCATAGGGTTCATATCTGCCTGTGTGTACAAGGCTTCCTGGCCTATTGACTGTGTGTTTCTTTGTGTGTGTGTGTGTGTGTGTGTGTGTGAGTGACCACACGGATGTGTCTGTGTGATATACAGTGATTATGACAGTGGCTTGTGATATTTACCTCTCGTTCGGGTCGAGCCAGGAGCAGAGAAATATTGGTGCTGTCCTCTCGGGTCAGGATGGCCACCGCCTCCTCCCTGTTCTGAACATCCATCCCATTTATCTGAAGAGAGAGAGAGAGGGAGAGAGAGAGATAGAGAGAGAGAGAGAGGGGGGAGAAAGGGAGAGATAGAGAGAAAGAGAGGGAGAGAGAGAGCGAGAGAGAGAGAGAGAGAAGGGGAGAGAGAAAGGGAGAGATAGAGAGAGGGAGAGAGGGAGATAGAGAGAAAGAGAGGGAGAGAGAGAGAGAGCAGTCACGACTGAATCAGGACCTGAGTGCCACGGATGGAGAAAATGAAATAAACCACTCGACCCTCAGCGTGACCAAGAGATATGGCTGGCGGCAGGGGCGGTGTTGGTGTTAATGAATGTGGCACCCTGTGCGAAACTGTAATATGCTCCCCAGACAGTGGTGCTAAAGGTGTGTTTTCATGCTCTTTCGCTACGCCGGGAGAAAGAGCCACCACCACCTGGAGCGCGGCCAGTAACCATGGTTACGCGGAAAGCGCAGACAATTATATTCCCAATAAGTCTCCTTTTTTTTCTTTTTTTTTGTTGTCGCCGGGTAAAAAACCAGTGTTGTCTGGATTGTCTATTTTTAAACACGTGTTTCTGGGAGTCTCCGACATCTCAGCAGGATGTGGTGGTGTGCTTTTTAATGTCTTTGTGTGCGGTGGTGTGGCTGCTTGACATTTTAATGTGTGCAGGCAGTCAGTGCTGGAGTGGTGGAATCTCTGTGGTGGTGGAGCATTCGCATCCTCGGTCTCAGTAGTGTGCGTTGCGCTCGTGATGGGCGTACCTGCAAGATTCTGTCACCCTGTCTGATCCTCCCGTCCTTTGCTGCGATGCTATTGGGATTTACCTGCACAGATCACAGGAAAAAAATATGTTTTTGTCTAACCATCCCAAAGATTTCTATTCTACTTACAATTCGAAGCTAATGAAATGGTGATGAAATTCCTATAAAAATCTCACAAAATCAGTCCCATCTAGAACATTTCTACTTTGTTTATTATCAGATTATTTTTTAAAGGTTCTTTACCTCATGTGAAAAAGCTCAAATAAAATATCATTTGATAGATATTGTGATATTGCTTGTAACATTCTCATACGATGTAAAACAACAACAAGAAATGTTTAACTGCACTGATAGTGAAGATAAAATGGCAGTTGCTGAAGACAGATATACTGTTGTGTTTTACCTCTCCCACATAAATGCCTTGGTCCTCCTCGTCATCTGTACGGTAGCACACGGTCAGGCCCAGCTTGTCCTGCTGACTGGACTTATACAACTCCACCTCCTGAGACAGAGGAACAGTCAAGCGGAGAAGTCAGTGATCTATAACCTCTGCTTTGCCCTGTGGTTGGCCCTCATGTATAATGTATGTGGCTTTGATAAATGACAACTCAGACAGCTGCTCAACTTAGAGTCTCTAACAGAAGCCTTTGTGGTGATCCACTGCACCCTCCACAACAGTGGGGAATCCAGCCCCAAATCAGACATTATCTGAGAATGATCCTAAGTGCTGCTAGGATGATTATTTGAGATCCCCCAAGTGTTTGTTCTGTAGCAATAAATATAATCATGTGGGGGGGAAAGCAATATAATGTATGACACATGAACAAATAAACAAACAAAATATACAAATATAACCAAATAATACAGAGATGTCCAAAATAATATCCCACATTTTTTAGGGGTTGTAAGAAGCAAACAATAACCAATGAAAATCAGACCTCATACTCCAGCTCATCTTGTCGGTCTACTTCATGATGAGTGACGTCGAAGTAGTCGTGGGGGTCGCTGTACACGTGCTCCAAAGAACAGCTGAGATGGAGGAAAAGGGAGAGACGAGATACCGTCAGCCTGCTGAACCATAATATCATGTACCACACAAGAGACACACACCCTCAACATGAAACATTAAACAACTCTTTTTTTTTTTTTTTTTGCACAGCGCAGAATGATGCGTCATCAGTACCAGCGGATAGCTGGTATCACAGGATAGCACAGAAACACACTGATATGAGGTGGTCGGCAACATTCAAAATGCACGTGAAGTACAGATGGTCAGGAAACAGATGTCAGGATGCATTTTTAACAGGGAGCTCACACTGATTTGAATATGCACCTGTTCCTTGCCCCCCTCTTTATTGGCCAGTCGCTAACACAACACTGCAGATGACTGACTAGTTACCACCACTGCAGTGGCATCACACATTTTTCCATTTGGCATTCCAGGAGGGCTACTCACAGGTCATTTAACATGTACGGCTCCATCTGTGGTGGCAGAGGTGGCGATGGAGGGGGCGGTGGCGTCCCATTGGTTGCGGCGGCGCAGGTGCCGTTTCCCAGAATTCTCTGGAAGCTGATGTCCGTCTGGGTGCTGTTGTCCATGCAGTCGGCGATCGCCAGCACGCGAGCCGTGCCCCCAGCCATGCCCGTCCTCCGGCGGTGCCCTTTACGCACCACCTGAAGCAGCAGAGGATCGTGGGGGTGCCCATCCTGGTTGTGGCCCAGGTGAGAGCCTCTCTTCTCCTTGAGCTGCAGTCACACAGCAAGAGAGAGAGAGAGAGAGAGAGAGAGAGAGAGAGGAGGAGAAGGGAAAAGAAGGACAGAAAGTCATCCACTTCACTTAAACTCAGTCACCATAAACCATTATAAACATATTTTAATAATGCTTATTATGCCATATGATGTCATATCTTCCTATACAGTAAGAATTTCTGGATATCAATAAAGCATTTCGCTTGCACTGTATATGATGAACATCTTGTCTTCTCATGTCTTTCCAATGAATTATTTGGTAACACCTTACTTAAACCCAGTATTCTTAGAGCATTATATACACATTTATAAATGTGTAAGAAGCATTTATTATACATTACAATGACTGAAATAAGTTTCAAAATACCTCTAAATCATATTTATAAATTATATTAAGTATTTTGTATAAGAATTGCTAAACTTATTTCAGTCACTGTCATGTATAATAAATTCATGTGTAATGTATATAAATGTGTATAATGCTTTAAGAATACTAGGTTTAAGTAAGGTGTTACCAAATAATTAATTGGAAAGACATGAGAAGATAAGATGTTCATAATTTACAGTGCAAGCTAAATGCTTTATTGATATCCATTTCCAGTTTAACATTGATATGGTTTCAAATTATTTAAAGAAACAGATTGAGAAACAGACATGACAGCGAGATACTCTATGAATTGCATGAATATTGAGTCAGACCGAGGTAGAGGTAAAATTATCAGATGTGGAGATCGGAGGAAGAAAGGGCCTCTATATCAAAGGCACATTATTTAACAGCGTTGGACAGGCTTTGACATTCAATCAGAGAAGTTGGCTATAATTAATGAGGAAACTGGCGCACATCCAAAAGCACTTTGTGGTCAGAGCAGAGAGTAAGATCTGTGCACAACAGGAACAGAACAATGTTCAAAGCTCATATTTGACCCGTCTGAGATCAAAGAAATAGCTGAACATTATGTATGCATGTGCATGCTATAAGAACTAAAAAAATGTGAAGCAAAATTTGAAGAGCCTAATAGACTAAGCTTAATTCCTCCATCAATTGTACAAATTATGTATGCGTGTACACTCTTGGAGTTATGAAAGTGGACAATGAGGGCCTGTGCCTGTCTGTCTCACACATACAGTACAGTACACACACACACACACACACACGCACTCTCTCTCTCATGCATTCATGCACACATCCACACGCACACATCCACACACACACACACACACTTCATGCACACATACACACTCTCTCTCTCTCACACACACACACACACACACACACACACATTCATGCACACAAACACACACTCAAAGACGTATGCACACGCACGCACACATGGGCACACACACACACACACACACACACTTTTGTGTCTCATTCTTATTCTCACTTGGCACTTAACGCATACTATTACTATTTATTGCTGAATTAAGGAGCCGAAACACAAGATTTTGCTATTTTATGCAAGTATAATGAGGTGTAATAAAGTAATGTTGAATCTTGAATCTTGAATTAAACATTTTTGAAGTAAAATTTGAAGACGTACAGTAATAGACCTACCTTAATTTCACCATCAATTGGACGCAGTATGTTCCCTTTCTGTGGAGGAGAGAGAGAGAGAGAGAGAAAGAGCATTTGACAGTCATACATCAGTTTTGAAGGGGGATGGGCAGCAATTACTGTGGCAATTATGTTGCTGTATGAGGACAATGCATTATTCATTTATACATCTCAGTGGAGCACAATTAATATGCAATAAACTGAGCTGGGTAGTGCCTCATAATGTCATCAAAATTGCATCAAAATCTGTCAGTGTGGAGACATACAGAGAGTCTGTGCAGTAATTGGTTACAGTAAAGGAGAATGAATGCCATCTTCTATGTATATGTTTATGTTCAGCTTAAAAGGTACAAGCACTGAATACACGCATTATACGGGAATACAGACACAGTGCCAGCCAACATACAGCATACACTTACAATCCGCCCCCCCGCCCCCCCCCCCCCCCCTCCCATACTCCCCCCTCACTTCCCAGTCCCTTTCTTGAAGCTCTGCCTTTTCACCACTCTGCTCTTCCTTGTTGTCTTTTTGTCTTCTCCCTGGTTGCATGGGAGATTGTCACAGGTGCTAAATGCTCTGCTGCTCTGGGATTCTGTGTGTGTGTGCTGCTGTCTGCTTGGCTATGCATTCCCCAACAGTGCAGGAGACACCACGCCCCCACCCCCAGCACCATCCCCAGCTCCTGTGGGGCCGATGAGACAGAGGGAGATTTATACAGTCAGGCATGTGATGCGAAAATCAATGGCGGGTTAATTCTGTTGACGTTCAAATGTGACCTCCCCAGCCTTCTCATCTCCCTCGTGTTACTCATCCTGGACCCCAGAAATGAATGACCTTTTGATCTCCTCTCCCATCTTTTTACTTTGGCATCTCACCCTGACATCTGCCCTCCTTACACCTTCCCACACACTAAGAGAGAGAGAGGGAGGGAGGGGGAGAGGGACAGAGAGAGAGAGAGGATAAATACTTATTGTTGTTGATATTAATCCCTTTATCGCTTATTATTCTGGGCAGGATCGACTGGGCCGTGAGTAAATGTCAGGGTTCACTGCCAGCGCTCTGATCAAGCATGGCAGTGTGGATGGGAGCGCGCCTCCTACCCCCACCCCCCCACCCCCCATCCCTGTCCAGAGACATTACCAGCTTCCCCCGAGGACGTCCGCAAAGATCCGGCCCTAATTTAATCCGACACATTACCTGCGGAGGTGAGGATCCAAAACAGTGAATTACTCATGAAGGAAGGCTCCACATGAATATGGATTCAATTATATTTGCACAGGCCCTCATTGCCCAAGTATGTTCCTGTGCATTATGTTAACTGAATAACAATTACTTTGCAATGATTTGACAGTAAAAGGGAAGGGAGGAGGAGGAGGATGAGGAGGAGGAGGTTGCTGCTGCTGTGGTTGTCTGTGTTATCAACATGATGCCAGGAGACAGCAATTATGTATCTGACTGTCGGAGGGCCCTTATTAACCTTGACCTTGATATTTGGCCTCGTTCCTCCAATTGTGCCTTTAATTAACACGGATCTGTGCCCAGCCGGTTGGGCGCTGGCCTGGCATCCTCTGCTGCATCTGCGTGGGTCTGTGCAGCCAGTGCCCAGTGCACTCCCATTTCATGATTTAATCCAGAGCCTTAAAAAAAAAGCAGTGAGTGGTTGTGCCATGCTCATGCTAAAATCCTAAGCCCTCTGGTTATTGTAATCACCATATCAGTTGATTGCTTCCAGGTCTGTTATAAGGCTTCAGAGACAAGAGCACATATCCAGCAGAGTCAGGCAATTTATAGCCTGCTGCAAAATTACCCCCTTTTTTAGCCTGTGGCTTTTCCTTAGAAAGCCCTCTTCTGTGTGCATTTGCCACTTTGCTATGGTTCATCACTTTAGAGAATGGATCCCCAGAATAATGTTTAATACAAGCCTCATAATAGTGTCTGGGTGAAGGAAATTAGAATTTTAATTTGTGTGCGTGTGCATATGCATTTGTTCGTGTCTACAGTGTCACTGCTCCCAACACACGCGAAGGACAGAGAGGGCACCAACGTTTAGCCATTTAGTAGCTTTACTCCAAACTGCTAGTCTTCCATGAGAACGTTTACAATGTCAAAATGCACCAACAACATGCAAGGATGAGACTTATTGGGTCCTCTCAATATCCCCCACATACATTAGTAGATCTAACTTTGCTCCCCTCCGCATAGTGCGTGCAGGAGACAGACAAAGAGAGTGCCAGATTCCAACTGGCTTGTCATGGTGTACCCCCTTTATAATATAAGAAACTTTTTAAAGGAAATCATGAGGCTACAGGAGGTTATGACTTGCGAGGTAATTCAGTTGCCACTACTGACCATTTTAAAACTCAGATTGTAAAGAGGGCTATTTAACATAGGCTGCAATCAATGTGATTTGGAACATGGACAATAATACTGTATAAAGACTAGTCGGCTACTTTGCCTTCGTAGAATGGAATTGGTGAGTCTTCAATAATTCATTTTCCAAGCATTTGCATAAAGCATGATATGCTGAGCCGACTGAAATGCTTTTCATTCAGATAGCTAGCTGGCTACCAGGCTCATAATTCACTTTTAATTCCAAACAAATGTGAAGAAACGTGTCATTGGAAGCAATGGAAGCTGCTTATAACAACTTAATATTGTGCATAGTATTGCTAATATTGTGCTATGGCTTAAACAAGCAAGGCCTGTAAACAAGAGCTAGCATAAGGGCATTATGAGAACATAAAAACTCAATGCTCTTGGTGACAATGTGCCATAAATACATTTCTTCAGAAATTAATGTTTAAAAATACACAGTATAGTCTATATATTTTATTTTATTATTTTTTTTGCGGGGGGTCACTATAGGGCACCAAAATGGCCAGTGGCGGCACTGTGTGTTTATATTTCTAGCTGGCTGAAGTACCCACTGCACTCTTTACATTTACCAGACCTCTTCAAGACACCTCTCTCCCCCATTCCTCTCTTTCACCTTTACCCTTTCCTCACCTCTCTCCCATTCCATCTCTCTCCCCCTTTACTGTCTGCCCCCTCCTCCTTTACCCCGCCCCCTTTTTCTCCCTCCCTCCCTCTCTCCCTCTCTCTCTCTAGTGTCTGATCCAATCTACAGCTCATCAGCTCTCCATTTCCCCCCGGTGCTCTTGCCCTTAACTCCCTCTACTGCCTCATGACACTCTGCAGGGAGCAGAGTGAACCCTCAACCCCCATTGATCCTGTGGTCCACTTCAACAGTAATGCCTCTCAGGTGCACTGACATGACATGAACTTCCAGGAGGGACTAGGCAGGGGGGCCTGAGCTGGGCTTCAGTGTTTGCTTGTGAAATGTTAGGGGACTACTGTGGGTCAACTGTTGGATTAAAGGATGGGGATTGTGGTGCTGGCTGGGTGTTAAAGGATGTGTGTGTGTTTACTATGGCAAATTCTGCTCTTGCGGAAAGGCCCTTTTACATTAACATCAAAGTGGGCTATCAATTCATCCATCGTTTCATTGTGTTGATATTCATAATATGTGTGTGTGTGTGTGTGTGTGCCTGTATGTTGCTGTGTATTATTTTTTTTCTGTGTCAGTGTGTCTCTGTGCTTTACTGTGAGAAAGCATATAAGTCTTGCTTAATGACCCCAGTTGCCATGGCAACGGCATCCCATAGAGACGAATTTGACAGGCCGTGCAGAGAGCGAGCGAGAGAAAGAGAGAGAAGACCACCAGACGTGGAGGCTGGGTCGAGAGCAGGATTAGGAGAGTGAAAGAGGAGCCCCCCTCTTGCTCTCTCTCTCTCTCTCTCTCTCTCTTTTTTTTTGTTTGGGGGGGGAGCAATTCTGCACCATATTTCCCCACCATAAATATTTATTTTTTTATTTCAAAGCCAGTTCTTGACTAGCATTATCACCGGCTGTGCTTTTTACCCCCCCCCCCCCCCCCAAATGGCAGCCTCATCATGCAGCGTGAATACCAAATGACTGCAGTCTCCCCTGCAATCCAGTATCCAGCCTCGTTAGCCTGGAGTTAGGCAGGAGTGGAAGTGACGTGGGGGTGCAGTGCCATCTCCACATCAATAATCACCTCAGCAGAGCAAGTCAGTCGAGCTTGTCTGGGACTCGGAGGCTGCTATTATTATCCAGCCAACCAGAAAGCACACACCGAACAGGAGCATAAAACGACATCCACGCGCGTCAGGAAATTGGGAGACAGCCTGCGCAACATACTGTGCGAGCCCGGGCGAAGTGATGGCATGAATTTGAAGTGGGAAGCTGGCGTTTCCTCGTTGGTATTTACCCCCCCCCCCCCCCACCTCCCTCCTCCCCGATTTCCACAGCAATCTAATGATATCATTAGCGCTATCATGTGTGGTTTTGATGTATGTGCTGTCACAGCTGAAGAGGCCGTGTGTTATGGGAGCATGTTGAAGGGGCTGGAGTGCTGCTGCCTAAAGGAGAGTCATCTGTGAATTGCCTGCCCTGGGGCAGCAAAAGGGAGGTTAGAATGATCTAGGGAATGAAAACTGAAATTGGGAGGATCAAGTGGAACCCCCCCCCCCCCTCACACCCCACACACCCTTATTTTTAGAAGGAGCTGTAGCCATTCTGCCGTGACATATGAGGGTCCTGGGGGACCTCAAATGGCTTTGTGGAAAGCGCTCTGGACCAGTCATCATGAACAGGGGCGCTCGACCTGAGTGAAATTTGTCGACTTTTTAAAAGAATATTTGAAAGAGTGCTGTATGTGTAACAAGAACAAGAGACTGTCAGCCAGGGTGTTCGTCACGCTCTGTTTCACTGCATTTTTTGGCTGTCACTTATGAAAAGTGAAGATGGAAGAAGCCACATTTGTATGCCATACATCAGACGAGAGTCTCGTGGTCTTTGCATGCTGAAAAAGCCTTCACAGGCAAATTATACATTATATACAGATCCTGAGACGGTGACATTTTGCAGCTGTCAGCCAAGAGCAAAGGTTAATGCAACGGACCTTAACGCAACCTCAACAGCACAACACGGCCACAAAACGTGCGTCAGCCTCGGAAACATCAATTTGGTTTTGATAGTAAAGTAAGTATTCCGTAAGTCACTTTTGGACAAGTGTCTGATAAATGAAATAGCCATAACCATAACATAGCTTCTTTCCATATTTACTTGGTGTAATACATGTTTTACCAGCCAAGGGCATAAAAAGCACATAAAAAACTGACCTCAAAACACATTAGAGTCCATCAGACTCCAGAGAATCCATAATGATGATTCTCTTGTTCCTTTTTCAGTCTTAGTGCTTGAGCAGTTCCACTGAAGAGTCAATATCAATCACGTCACCTGATGGCGGTCCCCCTGGACCAGATACCCAGCCTGCGGGACACCTTGCGGAGTCTGTCCCAGCACTGTGTCATTCATGAATATGGATCTCACTGTGAGTTTTACAATCAGTGACAAGTCTCATTCCCTGTGTGTGTGTGTGTGTGTGTGTGTGTGTGTCTGTGTATGCAATACCCTGTCCATCCATATAACCTCCATATGAATTGTCAAGATGGGATACATGTATAATGAATGGAACCATTTTCCCACCTAGAGTCAGCGAAGGAAGGTGTGTTTTTGAGCCTTCAACCCGTGCCATTATGAATCCCCACAATTTAAACTCCTAAATTCAGCCCCCCTGTATCAGACATCATTAAAATGGAGAGAAGACATCTGACTTGAGTGACATCTAAGTACAGGTCAAAGGTCACAGCAAGTCGCGAGCTCACCTGGAACATGATGCGGTACTGCTCCTCGGGCCGGTCCACCACACACATGTTGCACCCCATCTCGAAACAGCCGGCGATGGCTTCCGGCACTTTCCAGATCTCTTGTCGCCGCGCGCTGTCTGTCCTCTCCTGTTCTCCTCCAGTGGGCAGATGTTCCACTGCTGGGCCCAAGTCCAATTACTCCCGACGCCCCAATTATACAGCAGCCTTTCAGTCCGATCTGAGGTGTGACCCTGACTGGGAGAATGCCTTTGATGTTCTCTTGACGCCCGTGTTATGCATTCATTCAGCACAGGGCTGCTTGCAGAGAGAGAGAGGGGTATTAAAAATATATAGCCTTTCTCCTTCAGGGCGCTCTGTTAGTGGTCCATGGTGTAGGTGCTGGGAGTCCGACAAGGCATCACAGAGTCTGAGGGTTTCCGCTGAGATATGGTATCGATCAGAATCAGTCAATCAGCAGATATTTTCTTTTAAAAAAAAGATAAGGAATATGTGTAGGAGGAATGAAACAGGATTTTATTCCCCTTTTACAATGTTTCTGGATATTCTGTCAACTTACTGTCCACTGCCCAAATGTATTTCTGTATTTTTCTCGTTCAATGTTCTTAAAATTCACAAATAGATCGAAGTTACGGTAACTTTTTTCAAATATAAACGATTTCGAGAACGTTTTAGAAGGGAAAATGTGCTTTTGTGTAGTTTTGCACTGTTAGATGTCTAAGCATGTGGTTATTGTTCTCCCTGACAACCACTGTTCGTTATGTGCTTATTTTTTTATGAGATATTCACAACAGCATCCCTCTGAGAGCATTTCATTATACCCACATAAGAATTTAATTAAATAGTGGAATGCCTGGTTTCATGCAAATATCGACGAGCAAATCCACTGCGTTGTTCCCAGGGGGATCCCTTAGGTGCTACTTCTTTTCCTTTCCCTCAGTGTAATTGTGCTATTTTTAGCTGAGAGTTAATAAGCTGCATTTATTTACTCACAATGTGTTAATAGGCTTTGGTATTGCATTCATTTACAGCACTCGCATATCAAGACACCGTTAATCTAACCACTCTCAAATGTATTTGTTGTCAACCAGTTTGTGATGGTGGCATACCTGTTGAGTCTAGTTCAATTTAAAGTGTTCAATCAATTGACGAATTAACTTTTATGCCACCAAAAAACGCATAAGGCATCATTTTCAATATGACATTCTTCTCAGTGAAAAGTTTATTTCTAACTCTACGCCTGCATCCTGGCTTTAATATTTATATATCCTAATGCACACTCCCCAGGGTGAACTGATTGAAAGCACCATGGCATAGTGGGAAGTCATCTAGATAGCAGTCAGCGTCTAATGGGTGTCCTGACACCTGAGTTCACCTGAGCTCGATTTGCATTGTGCCTGGCCTGATCCCTGCAGATGGGCGACTGTCTCTCATTTGTCACCCACAGACAGGTAGCACGGTGCCCACTCCTCTTCTAGCTGCCTGTGTCAGATGTGCATGCTGCGATCCTATAAGTGTCTTGAGGTGTGAGTGACTGCGCCTGTCACGACTCGTCGGAACCACTGTCACCCATCCATCCTCGCTCTCTACCTGACAGTCTTCTATCCCCCTTTTTTATCTCTCTTGATTTTCTCTCACTCTCTCTCTCTCTTTCTTTCTCTCTGTTTCTCTACCTCAGGGATGTGTTGGGAATTTCTTACCTTGCCCTCACTCAGACTAATTTATCATGGAGACAGGCCACCGAGATTGCTTGAGTTCTTCCGGAAAACTGTGGAGAAACACGAAGACGAGGAAAAAAGGCAATCACAGATAAAAAAATGAGCAACACCAAGAGTGAGGAGCTTGGGCTCGGCAGCTAAATGGACGGGCTAGTTCTTGTCCAGAAGGGGAAAATGGGTCCCCCCCACAAAAAAAACTCCTGCCGTCGTGCAAGGTGATGGGGTTTTCCAATAAAAAAGAGAGAGAAAAAGACGCAATTGATGCAGTACCTTTTTCTTTTGATTCTTCTCCAAGGCTTTGGAATAATCCAGTTTAGTTAAGCTCCCTTGATGACTGAATTATTACACTGCAATAAAAAAAAACAAATCACACCAAATGCTTTCATTCATGCCGTAAACCAGATGATCACGTCTCAGTGTGCATCCTCAGACTAAGCTGAGCGCGAGCTCTCTCACTGCGTGGTGGCACACACAAAGGCTGAGACCGGTCGCGAGAAGCATGGCATTCCAAACGGCGTGGCTGACACCATTCTGGCGCGGCGGCGGCGGCAAATCCCTCTCTCTCTCCTTCTCCCTCGCTCGGTCGCTCTCAGCCACAGCAGAAGCCAATACCCACCAGCTACTGCTCATTCTCTCCTTCTCTCCCTCTTTCCTTCAGCGGGCCAGCGGTGGTACCTCCCCTCCCCTGCCCCCTCCCACCAGGGTTTTTTTTTGCCATCTTCTTATTTGCTGCTCTCCTTTTCTCCCTCCCCCCATTCCATGTACCTCTCTCATTCTGTCGCTCTCTCTCTCTCTCCCCCCCATCGCCTTTCCCTGTTACCTGAGCAACAGCTTAGCATCCTCTCCATTGTCACCAAATAACACACTATGTGCTTTTGTTATGCTTATTATTTGCAGTAAGAAACACATAGAAGCCCTTGCTATAGCTGCTGTGTGAATGGGTTTTCTTACATGCAATCCAGCACAAGGATATCTTCAGCCACTAATGAGCATTCTGCAGATCTAACATTAGATCATCAACTTGAATCCACTGCTATGATGCCACACTAGAAGGTGGTTGAAGGAGAGAATATATGGCGTGCTTACTGGCAATAAGGGAAAGGTCACGCCAGCTAATGTCAGATAATACTGTAATCCCGGTCTGAGTTATTGGCCGCCCATATCTTTATGAATAGGACATTACGCGTCTACAGACTGACACAGCAGGACAGTAAATTACACTGGATACTTCCCTCCCTGCATGCGACTGATAATCCTCGGCTACTGTCGCTGTGGTTTCGCTCCCTTACCACCCCACCACCACACTACATACCCCCAAACTGCCACACTCTATACCCCCAAACGTCCCCCTCCAAAAGAAAGGGCCGGCTTTCCAGCTTTGCTTTCTTATCAGGGTATTTATGAGCCCTGCAGCAACAGATTGGTTTGTTGACGACACGGATTATCACGACACACCGGCGAGCGCACAATACCCTCAGATCATCTGTTGACCCCTTCCTGTACTGTTTGATTCCTTAATACTTCCATCTACGGCACCAGGTCTGCACGGGAATATATTTGGGCTCTAATCTTCCCTCTCCTGTCCCAGGTCATGCTGCAGACACCGAGGGATTTGCTCTGCGTTATTATTGCACACGGCGCGGGGGTGAAGAGCGCTGTATGGGTGTTATGGGAGAGAGTCTTCCTCCTCTTCCTCTTCCTCCTCTTCCTCTCTTTCCGTTTCGCTCACCCATCGCAGGCCGGTGAGTGCCGTTAATCACAGAGAGAGCAATTGCCCTGAGTCACCTCTCTGTCATGCATCACTCCCCTCAGCATCATAAATACACACACACACACACACACACACACACACACACACACACACATACACAGAGAGAGAGAGAGAGAGAGAAGAGAGACAGCAAAATATATTCTCCATTTAATCCCATTATATGAGGATTAAATACATTGGGGCGTTATATTGGGATTGTTAGGATATTATCTTTTTTTCCCTTCAACTACAGACATGGATATAGAAGTGTAGTACGCCTGTGAGCTGCCACCATTCATAAAGCTAAATCTGTGACAGAATGTTACAGCAGTTGGAGTCAGCTCACTGACCCAGTGAGCGTCTACTACACAGATGTGGCCTTCCTCTCTCCCCACTGCGGAGAGAGTATATCTGTCAACTGCTAACCTCTCCTTGCTGACCCTATCTGTGTAGCACTGTCTACAGCCTCAGCATCGCCACACACGGATCACACTATAGTGCCTTTAATGTTGAGGAAACAGAGAGGATAGAGAGGAAACAGCAGAGAGAGAGAGAGAGCGTAAAAGCACAAGGGTTTGGGAGGGGAGAGAGAAAGAGAGGGTTGGAGTTGTATAACGACACAAAGAACAATGATTAGAAAACAGTGAGAAGACTGGCAGTGAAATTAATTGATATTTGTGAATTATCTCTGTGAGTTTCCTTTTTGGTGTTTGCTGAGAAATTGATAGACACCAGGTAATGAAAGATACCACTGTTGCCTACGCCAGGTAATTTCAAAGATAACACATTATTTCCATTACGCTGTTTCTGGTTTCCATTGCTTTGTGCATCTGAACAGAGAGCTCTGTGATTGAGATATTTCACTGTGCCATTAGTATGCATTAGAGCGTATGGAATGGATTTGAATAGTGGGAGACAGACTGAATTTTAACAATGTGCTCATGACTAATTTACTGAGTCGAGTCTATATAGTAGTGGGGTGTTGTAAATAATAAACATGGCATGTCCATCAGGGAAATCAACATCTGTTTTCAAATCTCATTATTCAATTTTGTTTCTGTTTGTGCTTCTGTGTATATGTATATGTCTGTGTGTGTGTCTATGTGTGTACGTGTGTGTGAACAAGTACATGTCTGTGCACATTCATGTTTACACAGAGACAGTAACATTTTCAATTCAAACGCTGTGTCGTCAGCGTGGTTCAGTTGCAAGGCACCTACAGTACTATCGACTCAATTTCATGGTGCAGGGCTGCTGAAGGCTCATAATTTATTTGCATTACATCTGCACGTGTTCCTCCTTTAACAGCGATTCCTGTCCATGGCCAGAGGCCCTCGTGCAACACTTGACTGTGAGCAGCAGAAGCCCCTCTCCTGCCACCCACCCACACAGACACACAGACACACACAGACACACACAGACACACAGACACACACACACACACACACACACACACACACACACACACACACACACACACACACACACACACACAGTGAGAGTAGGCGACATTTCATTTCAGCCCAGCGCGATTTCCCTCCCAACATTTCCCTCTCTCTGCTTATCTCACATCAAGAGCCCAATGTGTTTTTTCGGTGCATGTGATATCCTGTTCCATTACGCTGCGGAGGGTCTGAACGAAACATCCAGAATGGGACAGGAGAGGGAGCTTTTTGCGTGAAGGTCACGGGTAAACACACTCCTAATACACCCCCTCACACACACACACACACACACACACACACACACACACACATACCATCCCTTGCCCATCCTGAGCGACATGCCACGGGATTTCAGATATAGCGAAGGATTTGACAAGCAATTATAGAGGTATCTGTAATGTTCCTGCTCAGACAGGGCACGGGGGGAACAGACAGGAAGAGATCCAGGCGAGAGAGAGAGAGGGCATGGAGGGGGACCGTGATGAGAGGGGCAACGTCAGGCTGTCACCAGGAGATGAGACGGCACCCCTCTCCCCCTCCCTCGTTTGGGTGCGGGGGTCCACGGAGATACGGAGAGCAGGGAGATATATATCCGGCTGTGCATCTGCTGTCTGTAGAGGGGAAATGCTTTATGCGCGCTGATAAGATCTACAAATTGGAACAATGTGGAAATTGGATGGAAAGATGGTGAAATACCGGAAACTGCTACTCGCATGAAGATTCTGTATCAGCTGTAATATTCTTGATATGAGGCAAAGCAAAGATGGATACCACTACTACAGCTGCTCTAATTGAGACAACAATATTTGAGCTATTGGCTCACCAAACAGAAGACACATTTGCACAGGGAAATTAATTATTCTGTGTCCTATGTATTATACTGTCAGCAATTCTGTAATGTGTGCGTGCATGCGCATGGACACTCGCATCAGTGTGTGTGTGTGTGTGTGTGTTTACAATTGCATGTCTGAAGCAGTGAATGAAATCTATTCATTTAAATGTGTAAATATTTAAAAAGAATACGGCAGATTGTATGCCCACTGTGATTGAATGCACCTTCCATTTAACATTTTGTTTCAAATGAATTGCAATAGCCAATCTCTAGAAAAATACATATCATATTACATCAGAATCAATAGTCTCATAAATTATCTTTTCACACGACTGACCTAATTGTGAAATTGCACTGTTGATGCCTGGCACCCATTTCTTGACCAATACACTGACACATATAGAATTTAAACTGAATGCATACAGTGCATATAAAACATATGACATACGGTATGCTTAAATGAGCATACTACGTAACCATAGAACATAGTTTGACACATACAGTACATTTCATACGTTGCAGATCCATCAACTCATACCTATTCAACTTTCCCCTGTGCTTCTTTTCAAAAGCAAAACACTAAATAATGAGGGCCAGCCAATTCGACCTGCTAAAGACCCCTAATTACACCTCCACCTTAATAACAGCGTTAATGGCACCTACAGAAGAGAAAGTAATGACAGAGAGAGAGACAGAGGACGGAGAGAGAGAGAGCGAGGGAGGTCAAGCAGAGGGGAACGGCGGAGCGGTGTAGGAAAAACCCCTGTGCGTGGACCAGCACTGGGAACCCACAGCTCTGGACAGTGATTGGAGGATACAGACAGAGCTGATTAGGCAGTGAGAGATAATAGATTTCCTCTGATGCCCTGGATGATCCATAGGCCCTGTCTCCCACGGCCTAATGAATGGGAGAGACATTACGGATACCGGGATACGGAGGAGGCAGAGGAGCAATGGTATCTGGGGACGTTTAGGAAGAGAGGAAATGATTGGTGTGTGGAACAGAAGCATTTGGGGAATACGCATTTGAGAAAACAGTGGAAAAATATTGAAATGATGTCAGATTTTTACAGTGGCATGGTCATGTCTTCCGCTTCGTTCTCAGTCTGTTAGGCAATCAGCCATTACAAAAGATGGTACTCTTAAAGTGATAGTTGAGATGTAGTATTATCAAGCAATCAAAATCAAATGAAGAGGCATGCCATCCTGTATATAGGGTATTTAGATTTCAATCCGCACATCCTCTACCTGTTTCTCAGAACTATTGGAACTAATGAGGCTTGTTATCGTCAATCGTTCATTGACAGTACAATTCTCTTGCTTAGTAGACATCCTTTGTTTTCGCTCAAGCAATGCAATTGACAGACCCAGAGGATTGCAGTCAAACACTTGTACCAGGGACCAGCTCTACATCACTTGGGGGATGGGGGACGAATGAGCCAGACGGACTCGCCTGAGTTTCTATGGCAAAGAGGAGAGAGAGAGAAGAATAAAGGAAGCAAAAGGGGATGGGGGAAGGGTTGGTAGTAGCAGTGATGTGAATGTATATAACTGCATTGTAGAGCCTCACCCTCCAGGTGACAGTACCTACAAAAGGCTTAATCCACCGAAAACATCCTCTCACCCGGTGTGTTTCAACACGTGCGGGGCATTATCAGAACAGTGCATTAAACCGCCCGCCCAAAAGCTCTTGCCATCTTCTCCAACATAACTGGAGAGTGTATTGCCTCATATGTGGCTTATGCACGGAAGCAATTTATTTCTTTGCTGTCGCTTCGTACACATAAGCTGCATACAGCTCATTTTCTGCCCTTTGATATACGATGTTGGGAATTTGTGCGCAGCAGTATTACGAAACGGGCTTTATTTTCTGCGTGTCGGACCCCTGTGTTCTACCTACTTCGGCCCAATAATATTGACCCACTGGGACAGTAAATAAGGCAGCTCACTACTTCCCTTCCGGCCATTTTAAGTGGAGCAATAAGGTAGAGATTGTTCAGTCTCTGTAGGCCATCCCCCCCCCGAAGGCTGCTGTTTCACTCCATCAGGCCCTGTACTGCTGCAGCTCTGCGGTTCAGGTCTGTGGATGCCTCTTCTTACTACTCCACTCTCTCCACTCACCTCCACGCATACTGTAGCTCATTTGTTAATTACTTTATGCAGATTATGTGCTGACTTTCAAACCCATACTTTACTAAAAACTGTCAATACATGTGCCAGTGCAGATGACTGAGAGACCCTTGACACAATGGCATAGTGGCGTGTTGCAGAGTGTGTGAGAGAGAGAGAGAGAGAGAGAGAGAGAGAGGGGGGGGGGTGGCAGAGAGAGAGAGGGTGGCAGAGAGAGAGAGAGAGAATGAGAGAGAGAGAGAGAGAGAGAGAGGCCATATTTCAAGGCCTAATTCATCAAGTCGCATGTCTGCTCCATGTGGGTCAGCAGCACAGGGGAGTGGTGGGGGAGGGAAGCGAGTGCAGGGGCTGCTTCTGAACAGCAGCCTGAGCCGAGGCCCGGCTCAAACCCCCAGGTGTATAAATAGGCTCCTGCTGCTGAGGGTAGTGATGAATTAGAGGCAGGCAATAATTTAACCCTGAAGGACTTTGGTTAAGCAGGCAAGAGCGACACCATGCCCGCAGCTGATGGTACTGCATGCAGCCTGCTACTTATAGGCCTTCCAGTCATGAGGCACTGTGATAGAGTGTTCTCATGCTTATTTCAGAATTAGAAAATGCAATAGATTATAGATCGTTTTTTTTTTGTTATTAAATTAAACCTATGTCAACATTATGTATTTTAAAAACGGATTTTGTTCAGCTTTTTTCGTATGTAACTGTTACAGATCATAATGGAAAACAGGCTACTGAAGGGCTATAGGCTACACTGATATGTGGTTTCACTGACAGTTGAATAGCCGACAACAGGACTTCAACCATCGCAAATACTGCACCTTCACTGACATTCTCCAACACGCACAGCATCACACAAAATCTTTTCGCGTAGCCTATGTATTTTCAGCCATGACCATTGGCTAAGACTTCTCCCATGGTATGATTGATTTACTGGAGACTCTCAGTCTAGGTTTGTTTGGCCGACTTTTACGAGCCCAGATGTAACTTGCATACCACGTTTTTGAGACATCTGGAGGTATCCCTGTGATGTCCCTGAATCCGAGCTCGGGTCGAGATTTGCATGATACTTCCGGAATCCGCATTTCCAATGCAGTGAGCTTTGGCTGAGGTAAGGTAAGAATTTCAAACACAACGCAGAATTTCGTGCGGGGGACACTAAAACCAGTTTGTCATCGAGCAGCGAATAATGTTGCAAATCCCGAGAGGCGCTATGGTCGTGATCTGTAGATGATTCAGTCTCGATTGTGAACCAGAGTAAAGATTTGTGGAGCTCGGCGAATATTTCTCAACTTGTTTCAGTCGTACTGAATAAAGTATTTTTTGTGTGGCGGTGGTTACCTTAGTGTTTCCTTACATGCATAAATAATCTTTAGCTGTCTTGGTCAGCACTCGGTCCTGTTTTCAGGCGTGTAAAAGATCAGAGGCGGGACACAGCTCTGTTACATTTCATTGTTCGCAATGCATGGTTAAACATAGCTGTAGCATTCGTAACCACAGCTAGGTCAATGATACCCTCTGCAGGCATAGCTGTATTAATCTGTCCCCTGTTTCGCCCGCTAGCGTCGTTAGCCTAACTACAATTTCCATAAAGGATACACGACTAGCCTATTATTTGTAGGCAGGAAATACGTGTCTGTAAACACTGTTGCAATGTTCTGTAAATTTGCAACATTGTTGCAGTATTCGTGGAAGCGCACGGTTACATGTAACTTCGAGCACTTTCACAGCAATTGATGCAGTTTCTACTCCCCCTTCATCTGTTAATTTTTGGCAGTTGACATTCCATAGTTCTAGCTCAGATGTCATGACTGTGTCATTTGTGTGTGTGTGTGTGTGTGTGTGTGTGTGTGTGTGTGTGTGTGTGTAGTTAACCCTGCTATCTTCTCCCCCTAGATTCTTCAGGAGATGCCATGGCAACATTCAGTAGGTGGGAGTTGTTCCAGGAGTTGGCAGTAGGCTGTGTGTTCCCCACTGCTCAGCAGGGCTTTGATCAAGTATGGCAGCTCCTCTTTGTATGCGTGCTGTTTCGCCTTCTCTGTCGGACAGGTGAGAATGTCTGCCACTGTCTATCTGTTTTGAAATACACAAAGCTCACAAGGGCACACACACCCCAAACTGACCTATATTGACATTGCATGGTAACTTAAGCAACAAAATAAACAGTGAAATATCAGGATAGGCCTACAGTATGCCATGTTGCAGTTGCTCATGTTTTTTATTGTGAACGTTGAACACACAACCATTTTGTAGCTATTGTTAAACCTTATAAATACACCTATAAGCAGCATTCTCATATGTCTAGAAAGTAAACACATTTTCTCAAATTGTCATTTTGACCATCTCTGTGAAGCCCCATTAGATGACCCTGACTGATCCTGTGTCTGTTGTTGGTCCTCTTGCAGGTCTGCCACCAAGTGTGAAACATTTGTGTTCGTCAGCTGCGGGGCTCTATTGCCTGTACCAGTTCTTCGAGCTGCACATGGTGTGGGTGTTGCTGCTAAGCGTCCTGTGCTACCTCACCCTCTTCCTGGTCTGTTACTCCAACAGTCGCGGCACCTTCCTTTCTCTCGCCATCCTCATCTATCTTCTTGTGGGGTAAGGATCATCATCAGAACCATTTTTATTTATTTGATCTTATTATGACGGATGAGTGTGGTTGACTGATTGGTTTTGTTAAATTCTTTATCTTTTTTCTCTTGGATTTGATTTTTTTGAAAATATGATTTATTTAGGTATGTTTGGGTTCACTTTTACTGTGAGTGATGTTGGATGAAAGTTACTGCAAGTCACACTAGGATTATGTGTTAAATTATTAAGTACTATCTCACTGCTCTTTTTGTCTCCAAGGGAGCTGCATTTGGTGGATGCTACAACCTGGATAAAAATAAGAGGTGAATGAAATATTTCATGCAACATTTCTAGTATCTACTGTTGTTCCAGCCTGGTCTGGATAATTTACCCACACAGCTTTATAGAAAAGTTATTTCAACATACCAGCACGAGTGCAGTGAATTGTAGTGTGGCATTTATTTGACTCCCTGTCCAGGATCCCAGATGGTGATAGCTATGAAGGCTATCTCATTGGCCTTTGATTTGGACAGAGGGGTCATTTCTACTTTCCCTTCACCTGTGGAATTCATGGGCTACATTATGTTTGTGGGGACAGTCGTTTTCGGTCCCTGGATCAGCTTCACCAGTTACAAAGATGCAATCGAAAGCCGCAAGTTGGTGAGCAAGACTATCTGTTTGTCTTTCAGCCAGCTTTAAACCTGGCATGGTCAGCTGACGGATGTGCTGAAATATTTCCTGTCCATCGGACAATAGCTATAAACTTCTTCTCTCCACAGAAATTTTCCTGGTTTGCAAAGATCTCTGGGAGCTGGGTGAAGTGTCAGCTCTGCTTGGTCGTGTCGACTTGCATTGCACCGTACCTCTTCCCATACCTGATCCCAGTAGATGGAGGTGAATATCTGAACAGGTAACTGAACGTCAAATCAAATCACTTATTTTGTTAAGCATCATGGTAAATTAGCTTGTCAGAAATGACTGTGGCCTCGATGGGGGAACTCATATTAGATTAGATGTCATACAATCATTTGAGACATTATTGTGTGTATGTGTGATATTTTGTAGTCATTTGTTTGTTTTTATGAGTGTATTGCATGGTGAATGCTTGTTGATGGACAACACACTGTAGGCTGCTGGACACCTGAATTTCCCCTGTGGGGATGAATAAAGCACCTACCTACCTACCTACCTACCTATCTATCTATCTATCTATCTATTGTGTTTTATCCATAGGTGGCTCGATGCCTACGAGAATGCAGTGTCTTTCCACTACAGCCACTACTTTGTGAGCTTCCTGAGCGAGACCACCACCACACTGGCAGGAGCTGGCTACACGGACCACAAGGACAATGTCAAATGGTGAGAAGCCGAAGGGCCCAAATAATTGCTGTTTCTTTAGCAACAACGTGGAGAGTGAGAACAGATATTTGGAATTCATTATACTGGTCTGGTCTAGTGTTGTAGCTGTTGGTAATCTCCGTTTATTCTAGGTGGACTTTTTTTAAAAAACAGGATAGGAACAACAGAGGGAAATGAGGCTAACTCGGCTTATGTTACCTTTGTCTGTTGATGTACTGTAATGAGCACTGTCCCTGTTAAATAAACAGGTAGATAATAGAATACATGTTGCCCTGAAGTACTGTTAATCAGCTTTGACATAAAGTGACACTAGCTAAATAAAATAGAATGTGTTTTGAACTGAACAATGGATGCATCCTTGTCTTCATGTAGGGACATGACTGTGGCAAACCCTGTACATGTGGAACTGCCCCGGTCCATGGTAGAGGTTGTGACGTCCTGGAACGCTCCCATGTCTCGATGGTTAAATGCATGTAAGTGTGTCTCAATCCTGAAAAGGCTTTTCCTTTTTCCAAATATACAAAGTCGCTAAGATACTGATGTTGTTGGAAATGAAAATGTAGCATACAGTATGTGCAACTATAAATCGAAGAAATTAGAATTATGATTAATTTAAGCTTAAAACTAACTTAGTACAATGCTGACCGTTTGATTTAAGAACAATGTACACTCCATTATAAATAGCGTACATAGACAGTAGAGTGCAGATTTAGCTAGACCACAATTTACGTGGCAGAAATATTATCTCCTAGACATGTCTTTTTGTCTTGGTCTTTGCTTCTACAGATGTCTTCAAAAGTGCACTTAAACTGGGAACATTTCCTGCCATTTTGGTCACCTACACAGCCAGTGCCTTACTGCATGTGAGTCTGAAGTTCTGTTCATACAGTATTTTGCTTAAACTGGTCTTTTAAAGTCTTGATGTTGTCGAAATCAGTCATGTCTTTGATGGAATTTTAAACATTAAACAGCTGTGGATTTTAAGTAAGTTTCAAAGTGCACAGCTTTTTTTAGTGTATGGACGTGCTTGAGTTTCAGGTTTATGATACATCATGCATTCTGTTTGAAGTGAAGTCTCTGGCAGATCAAAGTCTATACAGACAGACTCTTCTCTATAGGCTAAGGGTGCTGCCAATGCCTCAGAGATCAAATTGGTCTATCTATTCTTTAAAGACTGTTGCTTGCTACCAGCTACGCGGGGACAACAATAAATGAAAGAAAAAATATATTGTGTGTTTGTGTTCTTCCAGGGACTTAGTTTCCACCTTGGCGCAGTCCTGTTGTCTCTTGGGTTCATCACCTATGTGGAACACGGTACTTTCTACTCACACCTTTTCTCTGATCAAAAACTTGCCACTGTTAAGGGTAGACTCAGAGTGTTTCTAAATCAATGCAATTCAATCAGCACTTAGGTAGCATAGCCTTGTTTCATCATCATGTGACATTCAGGGAAGCTCTACAAGTGCCCAGAAGATGGCATCATAGTGTCATTAGTTGGTGAGTACCGTAATAAGCCTTGGAGTTAAGTAATAGGGCTGAAAATTCTGGGATACCCATTCAAAATATTTTATATAAGTGGCTTTATATTATAACAGTTGTTGTTAAACTTGATGCCTTGGGACAAAAGTCATATATTAGTGTATTCATGTTTGAAGAATTTCTAGAGAGATGGACAATACAATGTGGAGTCGCAGGAATAAACAGTGGTAACTCTATCCAACAAAGGATAATAAGAACTAGGCTACTTCAGTTTTCTGGCTGATGATGATGATGATGATGATTATCTTGATATTGATTGATTAATTGATTTATTGATTATGACCATGTGTCCAGAAGCGGGCTTACTTAAGTCTCTTGTTTCAGTTCTTAGAAAGCGCTTGGCTGCCATCTTCAGTGCCTGCATCCTGTCAAAGACTTGTCCACCTGACTGCAACCATCAAAACAAGAAGGTATTGTGTATACTAGTTGCTTTAGTTTCAGAGTTTATTTGGCTGAGCAGGAGGCAAACATTAGGTCAAATGTCGTGAGTTCCATGTAGGATTGTGGATTTACTTAACTGTTACATGACTTGTTTTTGAGATGCACCTTTTTGATACAGAATCTTTTTCGAATAGGATATGCAGATCTGTAATTGGATTAAAAGTGTGATCCGGAGTGAAAACAACCTAGAGTCTATTTATGGATGAGCTTTCGTTTCACAGCTCAAAACTACTCTGATTAACATATTTTTGCTCCCAAACAAAAGTTTGAACATGTTATCATCCATATACATGTATACTGTAGACCCTATGTTTTTTCTAACGTCAGATCATTCATTGAATTTGTTGACTTTGAAAATACAGCAGAGGAATTATCTTCTACTTGTTTCTTCTTGCAGGCTCTGTGGGTTTATGGGATCAATGTAACCTTTAGCATTCTGGCCATTTTCCACCTGACCTACCTGGGCTCTCTATTTGACACTGATATGGACAACATGGATCCAGGAGAGGTAAGGCCCTGTGAACTCTGACAAGATAGATAGATAGATAGATAGATAGATAGATAGATAGATACTTTATTGATCCTCAGGGGGAAATTCAAGACAATGCCTCAGACATGGCACAGTTGCGTTTTTGTGAAATGTACTGTAGCACAGCCACGTTTTTGGGGAAATGTGTGGATTCACTGAATTAAGTATACTGTACATGCATTCATGTTGCACTATAAATGTAGTCCATTCCTAACCTTTACATCACATCCACTCTTCCTTCTCTGCAGGGTTATCTGGCCAGTCACACCATCCAAAAATGGTCAGAACTGAGTTGGCTGAGCCATAAGCTTATGCTTGGCTGTTTTGTGTTCTACTGGCTCATATGAAGACCATCGGCAGCCCTCTTACAAAAAGACTGACTACGTACAGACAGGCGCTGTGTCTTGGGACTCGACTGACGTTCCACTGAGTGGAGAATACAGAATCCCTCACACTACAGTCAGACAACAGCACCGTTACAAATCACAAGTCATGTCAATCATGCTTGTCTGTATTTCAACAGTGTAGGTCAAGCAAAGTACCTCGGTGGGGAGTGTGCAGTCAGATGTTTTCCGTGCTCCACTACTAAGTATGATATAACTGTTATGATAGTACTCTGTTACTTTACGTGTGTTATCAGATTCACAGATTGATGGGAAAATCTGGAATGGATCTAATTTTGTATTTCTTAAAAGTGGGAGAACTGTTCATCAGATCTATTTATTTTTCTATTAAATGCTCATTTATATCCCTTTGTTGTTGTTTTTTATCTTGGATATACATGTATATATAGGCATATTATATTCTATGCTTTTCCCTAACAAAGACATTATGAACTGATAAACTGATACAATAAAGATCACAGAGATAACAGACATAGGATATCTCACAGAATGGACTTAGCCCCCATACCTGTGTGTGGTCAAACATTAACTTTTCTGATCAGGAAGGTATCATTCAGAGAGAAGGACACCACCTAGGCTTTTTACGGAAGACACCATTAGACGAAGATTAAGTTCTCGTCTTTTGGATCCCTTTCCATCTTTCAGGTGAGCGTGACTATTAAATATGACATAGTGAGTTACGGTTGTCACGTCAGGAGTGTAAACTAACAATAGGAAAAGCTTAATTCCTTTGTTTGAACTTTTCAGGCCATCAAAATGGAGTGTGTTTCGTTTCTGTGAGGCTAAAACACTGTGGGGTTTTTTACCCGCCAAGAAGATAATGGGGCATCAAAACTGCACCTGGGTTGGGGCAGAGATCCCTTTGTCATCCGATTTCTTCAAAGGTGAATAGAAATTATTGTGTTATTAAGTGTACTCCGTTTCCCAGCCCTAATTGGGGCATAGTGTCTCTTTTAGATTCCTCTTCAGAATCCAGTTTGGTACTTTTGATCATCCTATTTTTTTTGCAGAAAGTTCTTTTAAAAAAATATCGGCTTCAAGTGAAAGCGAACAGCAAAATGTTTTCATTACAAAATGTGGCTATTCTCTGTAGCAGTACCAATGATTGATTGACTGATATTCCATATAAATAAGATTGTCAATGTACGAGCACTAGCCTAAGATAAACTACCCAGTATTTTGGAGAGGTACAGTACACAACTCTTGAGAACAGCACAATGCCAGTCAGTGTTTGGTGTGACTTTCCGTGTTTGATTGTGTGCCTCAGCGATCAAGGATGAGCTCTGGCTGTTCCTCATCCCTGCCGTGCTGGCGTGTCTTCTGCTGGCACTGTTCCTGGAAGAGCTCGGCTTTTTCCTCAGGCACGTTCCCTCTTCCAGGCGGAGGCGGCTCTACCTGTGGATTCTGGGAATGTACCCGGTACTTTTTTTTTTTCCTTTAACACTGATATTTTTTTCACGTTTCATGTATGCTTTTGTCTTGTTATATCCATCATGCACTTTTCCAGTCTGACATGTTGACCTCCATCTTTTTCTCTCTCATAGATTTTTGGGTTGACCTCCATCATTGCTCTTTATATTCCACGGTCGTCTTCACTTTGCAATTTCATGGCAGCCCTGTAAGACAGAAAGCTTTTCCTTATATGTTACCATTTGGAAAGTATGAACCTGATTGTTTTTACTTCAACCATTGAATCAGTGCCTGCTGTTCGGTTCAAACAGTGTACGGCATTGTTTTTATGTTTATCTATCATGTCAGTGACTAGATATAATTAATGTTAACAGCAACTGCCTTGTACTACAGTTGTGTATGTTTTTGATTATGTTCAGGTACCATTCCATCACTTCACTGAAGTTCATGGGTCTGATAACAGACTTCTTTGGAGGCAAAAGTAGAATGGTTGAGGCCTTGGCTGGAGCTCAGGTCTCTCCTAATCCGTTCCCATGTTGTTTCTGCTGTTGCCTTCCAATGATTGGCATTACCAGGTATCAGAACTTGCCCACACCACAAAATGCATGCAGTTGAACACCGACATACAATCGAAAGCTCCATTTGATGGCACTTGTGGACAGTGTATCGTCCCATTTCGCAGAGTAGCATTAGATTAGATTCGATTCAACTTTGTTGTCATTGTGCAAGACAACCAGAGTCTGCATATAGCCAGAAAAGCAAAATATACAAATATATATAATATGTGATACACAAAGTATAGACAGGTGGTGCATAGACAGGACAAGAAATAGCCTACTGTATAATGCAGTGTAGACAGTATACGGTTAAATATAGATATGTGCAGTATATTAGCAGTTACCTTATAATCGCAGAATAACTATGGCTATGTAATATGAACAATGTATGAACAACATTTACTGATATGTGCAATGTAGCAGTAACATTATAATAGTAGCAAGAATAATATAGATATATGCAGTGTATTAACATAATATATTATCAGAAAAACAGAATAAATATGGATAATCAATATGAACCATATAGACAGATATGAACAGTATGTACAGCTATGTACAGTGTGGTAAATAATACCATCAAAAGCCAGTACCATAACGACCTGCCGTCAAAAGCCCACTGTGAAAATATCAGAATGCCTTTGGATGCACTGAGCAGGTGCAGCAGTAACCAGATCTAGGTGCGCCATACGCCAGATGTTATTGTTTACATTATTTCAGTCCAGTGTGTCTACCCTTTCCACCCAAATGATGCCTTCCACTCTCCATTGGGATACATATGGCAAAGAAATGGGTGTTAAATCCTCCCATCGGCCCTCTACTTGGACAGTGCTGCCATTTCTCGTGCCCCAGTTTTGTTCATGGTGTGTTATGAAATTAAGATGTCTCATGATGATCCAATGTTGTGACTGTTAGGACAAGCCTGGGCTGGATGATGGCTGCGGTCCTTCAGCTGTCGGTGGTGCGGACCATCCTCTTCTTCCTCACCCTGGTCCTCTGGACAGATGAGCAATATGACTACGGGGAGGTGAGTGCTGCTGTCCAAGCAGCAGCATTCTATTCTGAACAATGTATACTGTACACTCAGTGGTGCTGACCAGGGCCGGCTCTAGGCAGGGGCCAGGGTGGGCTGAGCCTAGCCTGATTACCATCGACTTTCAAAGGCTCTGCGAGACTTTAGTCTGACCAAGATCCTGTGCTAACACGGTTTCTCCAAGCGCTGGTTGACCCGCCTCGTGCCTCGATTTGCTACTGGTCGATGTCAGAAAGCGGTTTGCCGAGTTTAAACCAATAACAACACTCTTTCCTCTGCCTTGAACACGCCTCTACCCAGAGCCGTTGGAGCTGCTCAAAGTTGATTGGTTCTCGACCAAAGGGGGCAGTTCCGCAGATTTCGGGAACTCAGAAATCCTTCCCGATTAGCAGTTGACCAGACCAGCGACAGCAAAAGCCGAAGGTGTTACGTCACTGGGAGGGCGTGCCAGGCTAGGCTAAGCCCACCTAATCATTAAAATAAAACATCAAATACCCTCATTTCAAGTGTATCAAAATAAAGTATAAAATGCATTAGCCACACCATATATCAAAATAAAATACTGTATTTTGGGATTTGGAAAGTACTGAAATACTCGTTAAAATGACTATATCACTTTGCAAACCTTCCGTATCTGACTCTAACCTATTCCTTCATCAGTACACTGACTCTGTTGATTAAAAGGACAGTGTTTTAAAGCAATGTCTCTGCCTATAAGACATGCCATAACCTGCAAACAGTCCACAGGACAACTGTCTATGTGCCTTTTATATCTCTTAGCTTAAATACTGTATCAGAGATGCACTCAAAACTCACGACCTGAATTTGTCATGCGATACAAAGTGGAGACAAGTCTCTGGCCTTGTCAATGCACGCCCGGATTGAGCAATGTTGCAGGGCAACCACAGAACCGGTTCCATGTGTTCCGAATCGGATGATTAAAGTTCTCAAGAAACTGATCATTAAAGTTCTCAAGAAACTGATCATTAAAGTTCTCAAGAAACTGATCGTTAAAGTTCTCAAGAAACTCTAATGATCACTACAAGTCTGGGCAAGTCAGCACCAGTCAGAGGCTACATTCATTGTTTTGCACTTTCATGATGTCATCACATCACCAAAAGTAGGCTATAAAGGCCCCAGCTGTGGCGCAACTGGCTGGGGCACCTGCATCATACGCCGGCCACCCGGGTTCGATTCCCGCCCCGTGGTCCTATCCGGATCCCACCCCTGCTCTCTCTCCCATTCACTTCCTGTCGATTCTCTACTGTCTCTATCATTAAAGGCATAAAAAGCCCAAAAAATATATACTTAAAAAAAAGTAGGCTATAAAATATGACAAAATACTTTGTAATGTGTCAGCGATACTTCCCATTCTTTGAATTTGCGTTTTGTTTTATGTCAAACCCCAACCCCCCCAATTTCCACCAGCCAAATATAGTATGCTAGAACTGGCCCTGATGCTGCCAGTGGGTGACCACAGGACAGCATTTCCATTAGCCTCTTTCTTGACATCTGCACTAAAAGCCATGTCAGTGCTATGCTAATTCAACTTGCTTGTCTAGGCAGGCAGCTTTATTGAAGCTGAGATTTACTTTTGATTCTAATATGGTATACGTTGCACAATTTATAATCTAATATATGTATGAGTATTGACATACTTCTGGCATAATTCCCTCATGCTATGGGGGAGACTGTTGAAATATTCAGTGCTTTGCTATTGCTGTCATTCACAGGTGGAGGTGGTAAATCCTAACATGTACGTGAATGGGATCATAGGCGCGTCAACCTTCTTGTCTTTTTACGGATATCTGCTGTTTTACAAAGCAACCAAAAGTGCCTTGCATGGCTATGGCCTCAGGGCCAAATTTGTGTGCATCATCGTGGTGCTGGTGCTGTGCGGACTGCAGAGTGGGATCCTGGAGACCATGGGAGCCCTCAATGTTGTCCCCTGCACGTCACCGTTCTCAGCTCTCATGCGCTCTCAGTGTAAGTAACCTATAAGGAGAGATGACAGTAACTGGCAGTATAAGCTTTGGCTCATGATGAGCTTGTCTGTCTCTCTCGCATCCATTACTGTAATGCATTATTTAAATGAGATTTGATGATGAGTGTGTGATGACTAAATGGATGAATGTTGCACTTTTTTTTTCTTTACTGGTTTGCAGTGATATACCACTACTGTGTCATTGTGGAGATGTTTTGCATCAGCCTGTTCGCCCGCAACATTTTCCGCAAAGTGGAACCCAGCCCCGAGGAGGGCGACAGGGGGGACGACTGCTACTTCCGAGGGCCGCAGCAGGACAAGGCCGTCCAGACGGAGCAGGCGCTGCCCCTCAGTGTGCAGCTCAGCGGCCCCGCAGTGGAGGAGCCGTGGCCTGGCTGGTGCGGCGGCGGCGGCGGCGGCAGCGGCAGCGGCGGCACCTCCAACCCCAGCTACAACAGCGACAGCGAGGACACCCTCTGCCACATAGAGCACGCTCCTCTGGACCGATTCCCCTTCCCCGTGCACCCGAGGCGGCAGGAACGTCGGACTGAGGACAAGGAGGACAGTTCCAAGTTCACAGGGGAGTGTCCTCCACTGGAGCTGTCCAAAGTGACAGTCACTGCTGAAATCAACTATGATGAAAAAACAGGTGTCACTGTTGTGTAGTGAACATTAACCATAAAGGTTGTCACAGTTTATCACCATTTATTTCAGTATGACATATAATATTATTATAATGTGTTTCATGTTTAGTTCTGCAGTATAAGAAATAAATACATCGATGATCAAAACAATAATAGGTACTGATTTTATGCTTGCATTGTGCTGCCTCTGAAACCCACGGTCAGTCAGTCTCTCTTGGATGATGCCAGTGAGTTCTGTACAAATCATTTCAGCAAGGACTGAGACAACTAAACATATTGTTTTAAACCTCACGAATCAGTTGGTATATTGCACATATTAGACAATAGACAGTAAAATTTGATAGAGCATAGATAGACAATACTGAAAGGTATGCTTCCAGCCTTCGCGTAGTGCACGCACGAAGTTGTCATTGCGTTTGTGACTACATTCCTCAGCGTAACCAATGGGGAGCGCTTTCATTTTACTCCTGTAACATTCTCACCAATCACTAACCTGCAACCAGTACTTCCTCCTCTCCGTCAAAATGTAGTCTACATTGGCACTGGAGATAAGATGGCGCAACATTTAAAAGGTTTGTACGCTGGAATGTTGCATCGTCACGAAGCTCAGATTTGTTGTAAAGTTTTCGTAGCTAATGGACATAGCAATATGTACACATATGAAACAGTTCAGGAAATGCGTATTAGCGACAATGTGGTAGTGATACGCAGTACAAAGGCTACATTCTTGCAGGCAAAACATTCCTAGTTAATGGTGTTGGCAGTTCGACAACGTGTAAATGCTTGCGTAAAGACTGTTGACGGATACTTTAGAAGAATTCTATGGACTTAACCTTACAACGAGAAGTAGTCCCTCAGCTGTAATGTTATAATGATGTAGTGGTTGTCTTCGCAGGATGCTTCGTTGCCTGCAAAGTTTCATGGACTGATTTGCAAGCACTGTGTCGTCGGGCAAAGGTAGAATGTATCGAGCTTGATGTGAAAAAAAGTAGCTTCGATGAATATGAAGTGGAATATATCGCTGACTACATAAAGCAAAATGTAAGTAAGCAAGTGAATTGTAGCCTACTCACTACACCACAGAGATCAACCTCAGGGTCAATGTACATGTTTCGTAGTCGAAGGCTGCTGCCTACCATACGATAAAAGCCTTTTAATGCGCATAACTTGTGTCCTCGTCATTGACCGTCAACTGTGTTGTGTTGTCTGTTCAGGGAAAGGAGTACTTCTTTATAAAATGGAAAGGCTATCCGGAGTCCGAGAATACCTGGGAGCCGCGCAAGAACCTGAAATGTCCGAAGCAGCTGAAAGTATTCATGTCCGACTTGGAGGCAGCACTTCGACGCCATCAGAGAATTCGGACAACCAAGGACACGATAGAGTTGGATCAAAGAGCTGTCAGTTACCTTCTTCAAAAAGTCAAACAGCGCCAAGCGGTCAGGTGTTGGGAGACTCAGATAAACAAGAGAAGAAGCCATAACGGTCGTATTTACGTCCAGAACGAGGTGGACATGGAAGGGCCACCCAGAGACTTCACCTACATTGAAGACTACAAGATGGGTGATGGCGTGGTCATAACTCCGACGCCTCTTGGATGCGAGTGCACAGATTGTTTCAGCCACCCGGTGGCTGGCTGTTGCCCTGGACTCGCGCAACACCGAATGGCCTATACTGACAGAGGGGTGGTGCGCGTGCGGCCCGGTATACCCATCTACGAGTGCAACTCGAACTGTCGATGTGGTCCAGACTGCCTCAACCGAGTCGTTCAAAGGGGGATTCAGCATGACCTGTGCATATTTAAAACGGACAATGGTCGCGGCTGGGGAGTGCGGACTTTGGAACGCATTAACAGGAACGCATTCGTCATGGAGTATCTTGGGGAGGTAGGTTTGGTTGAACATGACGATGGGATTGGGATGTTTAACTGAACGTCACCAGTGTGAGCAGAAAACCTCGAAATACAGTATATACATACAGTACATAGCCCACGTACAAAATGACTGAGAATGAAGGCAGATTTACCTGCAACCAAAACATCAATTTGACTATGAATACATTTGCCTGGAGATTCACTTTGATTATTGCTTTATCTGCCTCAGATCATCACAACAGAAGAGGCAGAGAGGAGAGGGGAGGCCTATGATAGCCAGGGTACCACTTACCTGTTTGATCTCGACTATGTGGATGATGTGTTCACTGTTGATGCAGCCTATTATGGCAACGTATCCCATTTCGTCAACCACAGTGTAAGTGAATCTCAAACATTCTCTAGTAAACTTTCATCATGTCCATACTGTAGACATAAAGCTCTAGGATTTTGAGGAAAATGAAGTAGCTCTACTGTCCTTGTAGGGTTTTTTTAACCTACAAATTTACATTAGCATTATAACACATTTGAAGTAAATGTTTGAATCCCAGGATTATCAATTCAATTGGCAATTCAAGCAACTGAGAAAATACTAGCTGTCATACAGTATAGTATTGTTTACACTCATCTTAACAGCTTTTACAGAGGTTGGGCTGGACGGGAATTACATCATGGCACTGTTGATTTGACTGTTAAGGGATCAGCCATGAGGAAGTGCCAGCAGGGTGGAGAATTGATGGAGTATTTCCTTTATTATGTAACTTTATGTTGTAGGCCTACTCTAGTAAAAAGTGTGCCAGCATTAGCCCGCATGCATTTCAGTACTATCAACATTAACAATGGCAATCATTAAAAAATAATATGGTCTTGTAATCTGTAGAACAGGAAATGTATTTGGAGATATATTTGAGCACATGACTGAGATATAAGCAGCCTTAGTGCCTTTCAGCTCTATGCTACTCAGTTTGTCTTCTGATGGTGTATAAGGCTCTGCATTTCATGTCTTGATGGTTAGGTAAACATCTTTTGTCATAACATACTGAGACAGAGTCGCAAGGTGATTTCTTTGTTCAGCAAACATGTATTTTGACATTTCAATTCCTACAGTGTGGGTGAAATGCAAACAAGTCAATACAGGTAGGGCTGTCACTGTATGTTGAACTCAAGAATGAATGTCTACAACAAGTTGTGTTACATTTTTGCCATTATGCTGTTGCATTATGGTTGATTAATTTCCCTCCATCTCCTAGTGTGAACCCAACCTGCAAGTATATAATGTTTTTATTGATAACATTGATGAGAGACTGCCCAGGATAGCGCTGTTTGCCACCCGCTACATCAAGCCTGGGGAGGAGTTGACCTTCGACTATAAAATGCAAAGTAAGCAAGCTCTGTTGTCGGTATATGCGTTCCGCTATGAGCGTCCTTGTTATTTCCCCATGTACAGTAAGCTTAGTTCACCTCAATAACCGAGCCATTGTGTCTCAAAAGGAGATGTGTTGTGAGACGTGTGAAGATACAGTCAGTGCATAGAATCTTCTTTTTGTGAAGTGTTATTTAGTGGTTCAGGGCTCTCAATACAAAATGTCTCAGGGCCTTTGCAGACAGGACCATGGCAGCATAATGAACTACAACATCAGATATGATCTCATGACACGACTCCAAATGATATTTTAGTCATGGGGTGTGTGTGTTGTATTGAACGACTGCAGTGTCTGTAATCTCGCTACTCCTCGTTGTCACACTTGGCAATCAGCAGACGCGGTAGGTGCCTAATAGCGTGATGCTCTCCTGATTGTTCACAGCGCCGGTGAGACACTGCTGCTTCACCGTCTACAGCAGAGCACACACGAAAAACCGAGAACAAGCGTCACTTTAACTTGCTCATGTTTGAAATCTCCCCTATATATAATGTTTACAGTAGCAGACCTACAGTATGTTTAACGTGGTGTAGTGGTGCATTACATATAAAAAGATAATACATTTTGGCTTGCACTTTTGATATTCTGAATATTTATTAAAAATGTCTTGAATAAAACAGTAAGAGATATTATGGACTGGGGGAAGTGAATAATCAGACTTTAATGAAGGGTGGTCCTTCATTTGTCTCTCAGTTTAAGTTATAGATTACAGAGCTGTCTTTTCTTTTGCCTTTTCAACGCACAGAATAGGAGGTTACAAACAGGTTAATTGTTGGTTCAGCTACTTGAATCAAGATTGTGAGAAGGGGCTTGAATGCTATTTTAAAGGAGAAAGGCACATGTCCCAACATCAGGGAGACAGTGAATAGCTTCAGAGGTGATCCATTGATTGGGGTTGAGAACAGTCTGTAGGTTTTGTGGGAAGAACTCATGTTGGCAATTAAGATGGGGAGAAGAACAAGGTGATTTTAATGGAGAAAGTCAAGGTCAGTGGAGAAAAGGGGTTCTCATTGTGCACCTGGCATGTAACTGATTGAACCTGTATCTTGAGGAGCTGCACCAGTTTTTTGTTATGCCTGAAGTCAATACATCTACCTGTATAGAAAGACAGGGGTTGGCCTTGGTGTGTCACTGTGTCAGGTTAGGCATGAATGAGTGCCATGTCATTAAAGTTTAACTTTCAGATTTAAAATATGCATCTTCAAATGGAAGCTTGGCCTCTAGTTCTTGCTGCTTAGATCGATTAGATTGACAGTGTCTCTTGCTTTTCTGTACTTCTTTCCATGGCCGATTATTTGATGTACTCGAGTGTTCTGTGTGCTTATTAGGTGTGCTCTCCATTTTACTGTGCTGATTCATTCCATTCTGTTGTTTTCGTGCTCTGCTCATCATTTCTGTCTCTGTCACAGTTGACACGATTGATGCGGAAAGCTCCAGGATGGACTACAGCCTCGCCGTTGTGGACGGCCCCTCCAGGAAGCGCATGCGGGTGGAGTGCAAGTGTGGCGTGGCGTCCTGTCGCAAGTACTTATTTTGACACACAGGAACAGAGGAAGTGGACAAGGTCTTTGGCACAGAGAAGGTTGAGGTTTGAACTGATTCACCATGCCAAAATTAATTAATGATAACGGTTTAATGTTTTATGCGTATTTTTAAATATATTTCTATTTGTTTGTTTTTATTTCCTTTAAATATGTGTTGTTTTGTGTTCTTTTTACCCCCTCACCACACACACACACACACACACACACACTCTCACTCTCTCTTTTACAAATTCTAAAAGAACAAAGTTGTCACTTTATTCAGATTTTAAATGGTAGATGTATAAGATACATCTGCTCGAAGAATCTTTGCATTTTTCATCTAACTGGCCAACATGAAATGCTTTATTATACTGCATCTGTTTAATTTGCAATCTTTTTTGCCACTAATATCTCATCATAACCTGGAAAATGAATGGGTGACTTTAGATTATTTTATTTCTGGGTATTAATGTCAAGATTTAATGGTTAATCTTCAAGATTTTCTTTTAAATAAATGTTTGTCTTATCAATGTATGGCTTCTTTTTTCCCCCTCAATACATGGTTTCGCATTAGACACAAGAAAATCCTTTTGAGGTTGCAGTTCCACGTCTCTCCACTAAACGGCGCTGTTGCCCTTTAGTTTCCCTCCACCAGCTTCCCACATGCAGTCACCAACAGGCTATTTTGTAAGCCATGTATATTTTCTGCTATTACCTCCTCGGAAACAAACTCTCTTCTCCTAGACGTCCTTTCTGACTCCTGTTTTAATTGATCCACACCGCTGTACCTCTACTAATCGCCCCAATTCTGAATAATTTCCCCAACATATGTTGGCCAGGGTCATCCTGGCTTTACCTCAGCAGGCCTCGTGCCTTGTTTCTGGGGGAGAGAGAGGACAGCAGAAGCCCCCTCCTCTCCCCCCCTCCTCCTCCTCCTCCTCCCACCCCTGTGGCTCTGCGTGACTGCGCTGGCTCTAGCGAGGCTAGCGAGCCCACTCAGTCCTCCTGGCTGTCTGTCCTTGTCCCTTCAGTGCTGGCTCTTCTCACCTCCTCCCACTCGTGCAGATTAAGCACACAGCCCCCACGGCTGCAGGCAGTGGATGCTCCATGCCTGGGCTGGGAAGGGAAGTGCGGCTCTGTGAGTTGTTCTCAAAGCGAACCCCTTCTCCCTGGCGTGAAGGCCTTTGTTTGTTATTGTGTAAAATTGAGTCATCACTAATCGGTTATCTGTCCATGCCGAGTACCTGTTGGCTTTATGCTTTTAGTGCTGTTGCTCCTCAGTGTGAATGTCATACATTCGAAGTCATTTTAGCCTGCACTAAATGGCCTCAAATATATTGTGTGTAGGTGGGTGGGTGGTGCCATGTCTTCGTGGCTTAAGTCGATATATAAACAATTCTGCTCTAAATGGAGTAATTCTACTCGTTGGCCAGTAATTGGTATCTCAGTTGTAAGAAATGAGAGCCTCCGTTTTTCAGTTCCAGCTCTGGAGTAAAAAAGATACTGGAGATGTATACGTGGGCCTACATACATACAGGCCAGTAATGAAAGATGAGAAGACAATAGTCCTCAATAGAAGTCCAGGTAAAAAGCCTGTGCTATGCCTGCGCTGTTGGACTGTAATGTTACGCTATCTCTGACTGACATACCAACATGGACATCAGTTTTGTAATAATTTATTTTTATGTTTTTTTTTTCTTTCTTTTTTTCTATTTCCCTTCAATGAACCTTCAGGAATAGACAGATCAGGTGAGCTGAACTGAGGTGAGGAGAGTGTTACCTGGCTTGATTCCGTTCAGTGGGTCACCCAATTGCTTTAGTGTGTGTAATTAGCATTAGCCTAGGCTTGCACTGGTTTCTCAGGGGTTCCTGGGGTTGGAGCACTCCAAGGCGCCCCCCCCCCCCCCCCCTGCCAGGCAACACCAACTCATCACACCACACCGCGCAGTGAGCGCAGACCGCAGAGCAGAGCAGTCCTGGCGGGCTGCTGAATGCGCGTGGAGAGGCCTCTCGGAGCCCTTATTGGATTGAGGTGGATTTATTGTGGATCAGACCTCCTAAGCGCAGCCATAGAGAGAGGGGGGGGAGGGAGGGACAGAGATGGAGAGAAAGAGAGAGAGAGAGAGAGTGAGAGTAGGAATACTGGTCGAGGAAATGGAGCACAACCCCACACAGATGGCCCGTGCTTCAAACAGACTCAAGTCAGCCTACCACTTACAGTCTGGACGCTAAAGTGGAGGGCTGTGGAGCCAGTTGGTCCTTACTGGATGCTTCATTGGATTATTTGAGAAGCGTGTTGATGGTGTTCCCTCCCTGCCTGCCTGCTTGCCTGCTTGCTTGCTTGCTGCTACGTCTTTTTTGTGCTTTGTTAAATGTTTAAAGCTCATTAAACAAAGTTTTATTTAGTGTATTCTGAAATCAGCAGGAGCACACTAGACTGCACATGAAAACCTCTCTCCTAATTGGACTTTTAGTCGACAGCTCGCTTCCCATTATGCTCATATTAGTCCAACCCACTATACTTTTTTTCGAATAGATATCTCCCTCTTTTTTATTCACTTAGTTTTATCAATCCATCAGCCCATTAGTGAATATGGAAGATTTGACCATGGGGGCCACAATTGTTTCATTACAAGCGATATCACGAATCCACGGAGGACAATGCCTCCCGCCAGTGAGTGGGGTCAGCCTTGGCTTCTAGCGCTGCTGGCCATTCCTGCCGACTCATCGGCGCCTTTTGCTCCTGATTAGCCATCTAGCAGATTAAGGCCAAAGGTGGGGTTAATCCGCTACCCCATTAGCCCATGGTGTCTCTCGCAACATGGCAGTTGAAACTGGGCTGCTGGGAAAGGGTGGGGGGAGAACACACCAGATAGCGATAGTGGAGAGAAGCTTGAAAGAAAATCCCTGACATCACTGGTCCTACATCTATAGGCTCTGATGAGGAAGCAGCCTCTGGCACAGATTTAACTGCAGTTGAACCTTTGCTCCACTTTTGGCGCCTGACGGAGTAGCAACAGACGGATGCTGAAGATGAGGTTAATTCAGAGAGAAGCTGCATCACTTAAGGCCAAACTGCATGACAGGTTGCTTCGGGAGGAACGTGAATTGCCTAAATAAAACTATTAAGCAATGAACACCAGATTATGTAAAGCTGTAACGGGAACCAATATTTTTTCATACTGATTTTTTTTCTTTCGTTTTTGTTCTTTCAAAATTGTATGTTGATGTGAATGACCTAGGCTACAGTAAGTGTGAACAAAGTGAATAGAGAAGCAGGGGATCAAACAATATCTCATTTGAAACAGAATGCACGCCACATTAACAGTCAAAAACGCAACAAAAGTAAACCTTTATTTTTCATGTTTGGAAAAAAATCCCCCAGTTTAATTTACATAATAGGTTCTTAAACTCGTTTCAACTCGATGCCCTCTCTCCTGTTGACTTTAAATGTTATCGCCTTACATCATGACATGCACTCATGAAAAATGTGACTCCTGATGGATATAAAAACTGCTTGCCCGAGTACTTTTCGCTTCTTCACCGAGTCTGGTGTATTGCTCATTATCCTGACTGGCTTGTTGTTTTAAGAGTTTAGACTGGACATCAATATCCTCCATGGAGAGCACATGTTTGTCATAGATGCCTGTGTGTTGTACTACTCCAACTAAATAACAAAGCATAGCTGTGATGGAGAGTTGCCTGTGACGCAACTTGCATCGTTTGTTAATAGTTCAAATAACAGGCACTTCTTCAGAACATGATGGCGTTTCAAAACGTGTGTTTATCGTTTTGTTTCAGGGACTTATAAGTTCAGATACCTGTCTCTTCATTTCCACCGCAATGGCGGTGTAGCCGTACAGCAACAGGTTTCTGAGAGATGATAAACAGTGTAAAATGAGGTTAGGACTCATGTTAGTAACCCACCTCAAGCTGAGTGATTCACTCGAGACTCATGAATCACACAAATCCTCCTCCTCACCAACACTTATAAAATGTGGGTGAAGTCATTCTTTATAGGCAGAAAGCCCAAAAAAATGGACTAATGCTCTTGAGATGCTCATTCTCACCACAGACCTTGGCAAGGAATTGGCAGACTTTTGGTTCATTGTCGACATTGAATGTAGCATGAAGGCTGTAACCAGAAAGCAGCTGAACTTAGAAGCAGAGATTCGCCAGAATCAGCAGTGATCTGGGTAATTGTTGGAGCTGACCATCTCAATTTTGGGCCTGAAATGTATTTAGAACTATGTGCTGCAGATCGTTTTGCACGGCATTCTGCATATTTATCGATGTGTTTTTATTTTAAAATTGAAATAAATGTTGTAGACTACTATATCTCAACATATGGTGGATCAATGACCATACATATTTAAAATAATATTAAATAATATATAATTATATTTATATATAAGTAATGAAAATGACAGTAAGTGCAAACAACATACTGTAGGTAATGAACTACCAGTAGTATTATCCAGATTTTAATAATTAAAACTGTTGTATTCTTTGAGGAAGCTAAATTTGTACATATTGTGACTTAAAGCACCAATTTCTAGATTATTCAATATTGTACTTATTTATAAAGACATTTGGCCATGTCATTCTTTGTAAGTTGAAACAAGAGACACCCCATGTAGTACCTGCAGAGTGTAAGGGCTTTTTTCCCCAGAATACTGCTGCGTATGCTGTATTTCAGCTGTCTGGCTGGACAACTGAGCTAAGCATCAGCTATACTAAGCATCAGCTATAGAACTATAGTCTAACTGTGGCAATGTTGGTAAAGAATTAGACAAATGTAATACACTCTAATTAAAAACCACTTGTCCTCCGGCTGTTCCATAGTGTACTCGAGGTTTGTTCATTTATTTTGTACGAAACTTGCCACACAATATATTTCAACGCACCCCGGTTTTGATCTTTGACCATAATCTGTCAAGATTGAATGACCTCAATTTTCAATATTTTTTTGAGAAATCTTTGAAATTTATGCAAAACAGATGGAAATACTAAGTGGGGAAAGGATTGAGCTGTTTGATGACAGGAGTGACATTTTTCAAATTTGCCATGTTTGTGGCCTCAAGTCTCCCACAGGCTTTCTGTGGTTAATCGCGTCCCACCCTCCCTCGCGTACGCACACATTCATACTAATGTCAACACACACACACATGCGTGGTAAAAATATGATGATCAAGAGTCAGCCCCACCCCCACTGTGTTTGATGTAAGTCCATTGTCCATATAATACACATTAAATAATACAGAGGTCACAGTTAATTTACAAAAGATAGTATGCCTGAAGCAACTAAAAAAAGTTCTAACAGGCATTTTTGCTCATTACAAAATCCCCCCCATCCCACCCCCAATCCCCCCCACCTGCCCAAAGCACCTTCCCCAACACCAACCCAAAGTCTGCTTAATTTTCCAGTCCTGGTTTCCATGGTTGAATATGAACACTACCCAGCTGTCCTCCCTCCAACCCACCCAATGATAAGAGAGAGAGAAAAACAAAACAAAACAAAAAAAGTCTTAAAATAATCCACAAGAATCCAGTAAGTCTTCTTTTCATTCCATGGGAAATAAGTTTGTATTCAAGTCCTGCGCTTTTTCGCTATGCAAAATTGGACACTCTTATGTCACAATTTGGCAACATTTTTTTTTTTTTTTGTAAAGTTGCTTTGATCCATTTGATGCTTGATCTTTTTTCTGTTCCTCCAGTTCGTGGGGGGATCGAGACATGTCCTCAATTAGGCAACAAATACACAGTGTTGTGTTTCCCCAGTTCTGTATTTGATGCCTTTTCTGGATGTAAATTTCATCAAATATAGGCATAAAGCTGTCAGATCTCTCTTGCTTCATGATGGAGTAAGGCCATTAACGTAGAATACTGAAAAAATCATCTACTTTTCCGGTTGCATGTTGTTAATCATTTTTGCTTTTTTTTGATACCGTGATTATTGTTCTTTTGCAACAATGAGTGCATGGGTGCTGAAAAGAATTGGCGTTTCCAAACCCAGAGTCTAGCCTACTTAATAAACAGATTTCATGTTCCATCACCACAGGCTGCCTGTAACATTCACTTAAATATTACAATCTCTTTGTCCCAGTCTACACATTAGCGGAATTCTGTTTCAAGTCAGTGTAATGCCAGATAAAACGCTAAATTGATCAACAATTCTTCAAGCTGTGTGCAAAAACATCATTATCAGGCATCTTCTGTCTCCTTCCCCCATTTCTGCATGTCAGCTCATCTAATTAAGACCAACGATGAATAACTTCTAGAACAATCCAAACATTCTTCAGAGGCCCAAGCGAGCCCTCCTTGACTATAATCTTGTCTGTGCCATTACGGCTGGTAATACTGAAACTTTGAAAGCTCTGAATCTTTCCGCTATAGCCTTCTCGATCAGCTTGGAATGCGACACTCGTCAACCTATTGAATGCATCAAGTAAGAGTCTTTTCAGCATGGACTGCACCCAATTTTGCTTGCATTTATCTCGACTGCCTGGTTTTTAAATTTGTCCTTGCAACTCTGCTGCAGTCTTATTCACAGGTACCATGAGTAAAACTGACGTTTTGTTTCTCAAGAGACACAATTACAGCATGTAAACATTAAAGTAAGTTTTTGAAATCCGGTAAGAGAAATGGGTTTAGGTATAGCTCCTTCATGATAACTCTTAACATTATCATTTTTACAGAGGACTTCCGCAACATAACCGCAACATCATTTTGAATGCTTGACTGGCCTAGTTGTGCACCCAAACAGATTCAAGTAATTCAAGTATGTCTCTCGGGCCCAGGTGTGTTTCATAGGGAATTTCAGTGGGAGGGCTGGGACAGTTCTTTCTCAGAGCCTCACTCAAGCTAACTAGTACATTCACTCTCACCAGATGATGCTATGCTCAGTCTGTGGTGGTCAATCAATTTGGGCCAACAATCTATTCAGTCAAATTGTCTACATCTTTTGACCCTACGTAAAATAGTTATCTGCATGCTGAACACCAGCATAACCAGAAGCCGAAACCAGCTTCCAAGCTTCATCAAACAAATTCATTCCTGACATGAGGATTTTAAGAGGTTTGTGCAATGCGACGAAAGATATCTTCTTTCTTTAAATTACATGAATGATTAAATCATTATAGGACATAGGTAAAAGACTTAAGAATACAAAGCCAATGATAAATCAAAAGAAGCTAACTGCAGCAAATTCGCTCTTTCACTATTACACTGCAAATGATATGCTGTACTTCGTGATAAAAATCTTTTTTTTTATCCTTTCAACTTGGCGATGTTCCTGATGCCTTTGATTCAAGCAGATGAGAAATTATTAGTCATAGACACTTCTATCTCTCTCCATGTACATTATATTCTCTGAGGACCATCTGGCACCAAGCATGAGAACACAAGGGACTGACTTCGCCATCAGGGTCATTTTCTCATTCTGAATAAATATTTAGTCCTTAAACCAGGTTTGGTTCACTCTTTTACTTTTAAAATGTATCATCTGCCTTTCAATAGTCCATCGGTACTTGGAAATGGTGCTATTATTATTATCATTATCAATATTATTATTGTTATCATTATTATTGTTGTTGTTGTTGTTGTTATCAAGTTCATATCTTTTCCATTTCAAAAATTGTTACATACATGCACTGAGGCTGTTCTTGTTAATCATGTTTTACAGCGAGCATCACTGCCCCACTATAAGACTTTTTTTTTTTTTAAGTCTTTTCGAGATATGGGCATAGAAAGCTCTGCAAGGAGTGTATTTCAGTAAACATGTTTTTTTGTGACAATTATTTTGCCAGATTTCAGCCAAATGTAACAATTATGCATTTTCTTACCATCGTCTTTATCATGTAGTCATACATTCAATAAAGAGGTTTTGGATCTTCAGTAGTGTTTTTTTCAGTGCTTTCAAAAAACAGTACCGCTCTCATGCTTCAGATAAAATTCTTTTAAATCTACATTAATTTTTTTTAACAGAGCATCGTTCCAAAACCCAGTCCCTTCCCTAAAGGAGCAGACGCTGGGAAAAATTAGCATCGAGGTGAATTCAGACTCTCCTTTTTTAGCAAAAACAAAAAGACACATCTTGCGCTGAATCAAAGGCCACAACAACTCAAATAGTTCCTCATGCCCTTCTCATGTCATCTACCACTTCTTTTGAACCCCAAACGCTTCATCCATCCCTCAACCCTCCACCTAAAACCTTAAGAGAACTAAAGCAAACAAACAAAACAGAACAAAACAAAACAAAAAACAAAACAAACATTCGGTTCACATGACGCAGTAAGGCTCACGGGGCAGTTGAGGTTTAGTCCTACAACAAGGTGGCAGGTGAGCCTTGAGTCCCTTCTTCAGGTCCTTGTTGAGGAGAAAGCAGATGATGGGGTTTACTCCGGCCTGGGCGAAGCTCATCCACACGGTGGTGGACAGGTACCGGTGGGGTATAGTGCATGCCTTGACAAAGACCCGCCAGTAGCAGGCCACGATGTAGGGCGACCAGAGCACCAGGAAAAAGAGCGTGATCACATAGAACATCCTGCCGAGCTGCTTCTCGGCCTTGAACTCCTCCATGCCGAGCAGGCGGCGGTTCTGGTTGTGCAAGTTCTGCCGGATGCCCAGCAGGGTGGGGGGCATGGGCCCGCGTCCGAACCCCGCGATCCAGTTGGCGGCGGCCTGGCCGGTGGCGCCGGGCCCGTGGAAGGTCCAGTTCTGGCTGATGGCGGGCACCATCTGCACGGGCTTCATCTTGCGGTGCTTGTACTCGAAGAGTAGCAGCTTCATGTAGACCACGTGCGTGGCCAGGATCAGCACGGCCAGCATGAGCATGAAGCCCAGCGTGTCGTTGGCCTTGAAGTAGCGGTGCTCGAAGATGCACTGGTCCTCCTCGCGGATGAACTTGTACGTGCCCACGTCGAAGACGGGCGGGAAGGCCATGGCCACCGACAGCGTCCACACCATGCACACCACCGCCACGCACGTCCAGAAGGTCATGCGCTTGGCGTAGAAGCGGTGGTGGGCGATGGCCATGTAGCGCGTGACGCTGATGCAGAAGAGCATGAAGGCGGCGTGGAAGCAGAAGAGCACGGCCATGAAGGCCACCACCTTGCAGCTGAGCACGCTGTACGTCCACGCCGAGCCGTTCTTGATGGACACCAGGACGAACGGGAAGCAGACGGCCGAGCGGATGGTGTCGGCCAGGCAGAGGTCCAGCAGGAAGTAGTACGGCGCCTTGTGCAGGGCCCGGTCGCGCAGCACCAGCAGAGAGACCACCAGGTTGCCCACCAGGCTGATGCAGATGATCAGGCCCAGGAGGACCAGCTTGACGTAGGTGGAGACGGGCGAGGAGGACTCGCCGCCCGCCGCGCCACCGGTGGTCGCCACCACCGCCGCCAGGGGGCTGCCGGCGCCCTCGCTGCTCTCGTTGCCGTTGGCCATCGCTCGTCCTGCTTCCTTGCCGCCGCGCCCTCTTCTCCAATGGAACCGCCGCTTCTCTGATTCTTCCCTCTTCTACGACCCCTTGCGCCACCCCCTCTTCCACTTCCCCCTCTTCCTCCTCCTCCTCCTCCTCCTCCTCCTCCTCCTCCAACGGCTGACCTTTCGTTCGTCCTCGTGGTTGCCTCTCTTTGGAGTCTCACACGCAGGCAGAGAGCTTCATTCTGCATTGCCCCATTTTGCAAAGAGCCTCTCGGACGCGTTGCCTGTACCTTCACTTTCCACCTCTTCCTGTTGGCCCGGCAACAACACCTATAAACAAACGACATAATCAGGCAGTTGATTTTTGACAGGCCACATAACAGGCCTACTAGAAAACACAGGACACATTCTATAGGAGGCACAAGCACAAAAAACAAGACTTAAGGCCTGGGGGGGGACATCAGGCTAAGTATTTGGGTCATTTTAGCACAAAACAAAAGATATCAGATACAAATAGAAATATTTGTAGCCAAATCTATGAGGTACACGATACTAAATAAAGAAACTGATGTCTTTTAGTTCCTTTAAGGTAAATTGGAAACTGCATATTATTTGTTAGGTGTGTATGTCCACAGACAGATTTACTGAAACATTGATATGTTCATATCAAAAAGTAACACATAAGAATGTGAGGAAGGAATGTATGCACTACTGTATACAATAAATATATATGTTTACATTAAAATATCCAGATATTGTGGTAAAACAACATCATGTATGAAGATTCATGTAGCTTTAATTAGGGATACACTAAGTCTTCATCGGTGCAATCCTGATAGAGTAACAAACATTATTTAATCATAAAGGACTAAAGAAAAACCCACAATAATGCTTGAGAATGCTCACATACAGGATATTATAGGCAATCTAAGGCCTAGTGGGATGTAGTAAAAAGGTGGCAACACTGCACAATTTCAAGGTGCAGATACAATCTATAGTGTATGGCCTTTCGTAGACCTGGCTCGTACTATGCAATAATGCTAGGTTGACATCTTCATGTTAAGTCATACCAGGACAGCAAGGCCTGTTAAGGAAAGCCACATTAATTATACAGTAGTCAACAAGCTCATGGCACGCCACCTTTTACTTTATGTAAACTTCAGCGCAAGACTGCCACAAGCCTGCTGCTAGGTTACACAGGCTACCGTTGCCACGATAATGGTCTGATTTCTAACTAAATGACACACAGTTGGAATATTCAGATGCTACACATCACGTGACCTTTTTGTGTATCACATGCCATAATCTATCTGTAGTCATTACTTCAGTGCTTTACCGAGCAACTAGGCAACTAGGTTTCCAATTCAATTTCTCTCGGCTCAGATTTGAGTTTGCATTTTGGTTAAAAATGCACAGTCACCGAAAAGGCATGTATCTGTTGTAAAAAAGAGTGCACAGCTTTTAATCTGGCACCTTCAAATGCATCAATCAATTGTTTCTTGAATGGAGGACACACGACTCCCCTAAGCATCTGCTGTAGCATGCTGGGGAACATCTTCTACGTCCCCCTCAGCATGGATCTGATCAGCTGTTTTCTCCACACGCTACATGGCATGCCAGCAACTAGTCTGTCACGGTAATTACCTCGCTTGTTGCCAGGATACAACACCTAACATCCATTTGTGTGTGTGTGTGTGTGTGGTGTGTATGTGTGTGAGAGAAAGAAAGATTTAGAGAGAGGGTATCTGTGTATGGAGTGTGTGTGTGTGTGTGTGTGTGTGTGTGTGTGTGTGTGTGTGTGTGTGTGTGTGTGTGTGTGTGTGTGTGTGTGTGTGTGTGTGTGTGTGTGTGTGTGTAAAAAAGAGCAATAGGGAGGAGAAATGGAGATGGGGGAGGGAAAATGGATCACTTGCGATCGGAGGTGATGTTGAAACCTCATTTTGTGTGCGTGGTTGCGATAAAATATTCACTGGCTAAACATTTATCTGTGAGGAGTGCCAGCAAGGACAAAAACAAACAATTCTAAACCTTAAAAAACACTGCAGTCTGGGTATGTCACAGAGATGGTCATCTCATCGCCAATATAACCCTGTTTAAGTGGAATCTTTTGAGACATTTAGCATCCGCCGAAAAGATACAGGTGACAACAGAGGGTATCTAAGTACAAGAAAGGAGAAGGAAAAAATGTGAAGGCCTATTGTTTCAGAGTAGGCATACTAATGTATTTCTGTCACAGTAATTACAGCAGCTTGTTGCTAAGCTACAAGACCCTGTGCCTTCTACTGTGTGTTCGTGTATGAAAAACTGCATGTTCTGAAATGTATGTTTGTGTGGAGGTGGGGGTAGGGTGGACTTCTGAGGAGACAACAAGCTACTGAAGAGGATCACACAGGCAAACAAACGTGAAGGCGAGGTTTCAGAATTCTATCAATGATTGATTTACATGAAACGCGACCTATACCTCTTATTGGAGGATTCTTATTCCTACAAAGTCAATGACCACTTTCTTACACTCACGGCAGAATTTGAAAGCGGCATCTTTTAGTATTTCAGAATCACCTATTGGTCTCAAGAGTACAGCAATCATAAATCAGATATTCTAATGTTTCACAATGTGGAATGGAATGATGAGTGACGTTATTGACACCTAACATGAATGGTGTAGGGTAGAACATTCTAAGCCCCAGGTTTACGTTTTCCACGATTAAGGATTCAAATTCCCAGTCAGTGTCGCTGTTTAATTTCCCCTTGTGTCCTCAGGATTCCCAAAGATGCCCTATATTATATTAATGACTGAAATGTAGACTACTCCTTCATTCATTCATACTGGCCTCACTAGAACCCTTATTCAACATTATGGTAATACCGCCATGGTCTTGAAGGACAGCTCACAGTAGTCATACTATGATAGTCAATGGTTAGCCTACTTAGGGGGAAATTAAGGGGGGTAACCAGTGGCTTGCAGTTGCAGACCATGTGATGTGTGAGAGTAGGCTACACATCTTCAATTAAACTGTAATAACGACCTGATAGTATGAATTTTGGATAACTTTCATCACTGAGATTTTTTTTTTTGTAATCAGTGATCATGCATTTAAACTAACATTAATTACCAAGTGTATTTACAGTATAGGCTACTGTTTGAACAGTTATTGCCACTCCAAGTTCGAGGTCTCATCCTAATATCGGGGAGATCGGGATAATGAAGGGAGGAGCCTGTAGAGATGGGAGTTGGTTGGAGGTAGGGGGTTGTGCTATACCGAAGAACTGGATAGCAACAGCAGAGAGTAGGCTACCGCTACCGTGGTCTCGGTGGGAGGAGGCGACGCGGTATTCACCAACCAACAGAGCCCGATTCACTCCGACTGATGAATACACCTAACGCACTGGTGAAATTATAAACAAAGAAATTCTGTAAAATAGTGTGCTCGATTTTGAAGTCTAATAGATGGAATCACTTACTGGCCATTCAGGGTGTTAAAGCTTTATGCGACATTCTGATACATTAGTGTGTGCATAGGAGGGTAGCTAGTTATTTGCACGGCCCAACCTGCGTCCGATCGACCCTGGTTGAAGACATGAAAAAGGCTGTTGAGGTTGAAAATAATTTATTACGGCAAAGCTGATGACGCGCCTCTCAGAGCCAATACCTTTGCATCTAATACACAAAAGTGCAAATGACCTGCATCAACATTGTCAAGCGCGTATATTACATTTCCCCCAAAGATGACCAACATATGGCCCCATATGGCCAATATACTATAGTAAAAACTGAGTAACAAGTATCCTTCGTGCGTAAATCATGCTATATGTGCCCACACGAATGCGGAAAAGATGCTCTTTTTCTTCCACTCTCTGACACACACACACACGCACGCACGCACACACACACACTGACACACGCACGCACGCACATACACAGGGAGAGAGAGAGAGAGATTGAAAGAGAGAGAGAGGGTGGACGATAACAAGTGGATAATACAGGCCCAAATTTGTAGGTAATGGTGTTTGTAGTGTCCATGTACCAAAGGAGTCATGCATTCATCTGTTCCGTCGCCTGTCACTGGCTATTGTGGGTGAGAATCGATGGATTAACTCTATATTATGGCTACACCATAACAAACATAACCCTATAGATACAGCCTGCATAAGACCAAGGAGACCAAGAAAATGTCATGTAAATGTGAAAACATCTTACCTGGATTTCTTAAGCTTGTCCTCGAGACAATGGCTCTAGCTTCGGCAGCAGGCCGCGATGAGAGCTTGTTGCAGTCAACATAAAACAAATAAGAGAGATAAAAAAGGGAAAAATATGTTTTCTCTAAAAGGCCCAAAAGGCTCAGCAAAATGACCATGAATTCGAAGTATAATCCCAGCTGGACTTGACGTCCTTTACAAATGACTGAAAACATAAAAATTAATTAATTATTACGGGGAATGGTCACGTCTGTACAAAAAATCAACCGAATCCTGGTTTAATGTCCAGTCTACTGTCGAGCAACGTCACTCTTAGATTATGCCAGTTGCATATATCTTAAATAAACACAGGTTTTAAAAAACAAAAAAGATCGTTTCCTCTTTTTTCGTGTGCATGTCATGTCTTCAGGTTTTCCATAAAGCTCACCCAAGGTTCAGCAATATATTCCCATCACAGAGTGACAGAATAAAATAAATAAATTGACGCCTCAAAATCTTTTCAATGTAGGCTGAATATTTCCTTAGTTAGCGCCAAACAGCCGTTTAAAAACGCTATATCATAATGTTGGAAGCCGTTTATTTACTGGTAAATTACGATTACCACAGTAGGCTACAGAACAAGACGATTTCTTTGAATCTTCATTTTCGTTTTGAAACCGAGATCAAAACCTAGGACGCCTCTTTCAACCATACTGATATCCAATTTGTCCATTCAAAACGTTAAAGGTAATCCTTTCGATAAAACAAGAATCATCCATCAGCAGGTCCGGCTGTAGGAGCAGTCTCTCCGAGAACACAGTATAGTCATCCTATGTGAAGATATGTACACAGTGCATGTAGGCGCCCTATATTTTAAATACATCCGCCTGCTTCGTTCTGTGGTGAAGAAATGCTTAATAAAAAATAGGCCTGCTCACGATGACAGGTCCCGAATCCTTGTTCGGGAGTATTTCAGTGTCTTCGGCATTCTGAAGTCATCACTGGATTTCAAAAGAGGAAACAAAAATGACCAATGTGAAATGGCTGTTATGCGATGGTGAATTGGACACAGCGGCTTTCGTCTTTGCGCTCAGCTTCAGTCATTGCTCGGCTAACTTCGGAAAAGGGACTCGGGAGCTGTCGGCAAAGCAAAGGACAGCCTAAGTGGTGCCTCTCTCTAAAGCATAGAGAGAGCTGATGGCTGTTGTCATGTAAACTCCTGTGATCATGTCACTTCAGACGACTGAGAGATACCCAGAGAAAATCGGGTGTTGAGGCATTTTAAATCTTTTCATGAATATGGGTGTATTTCTATGAAACATCTATATTCAATGTGAATGTGTGAACAAAAGAAGCTCAAATACAATATTTCATGTCACAAATTTAAATTGGAATGTTAATCCAAAAATACAACTCTATAGTAGGACTGTTGTGCAGATTTCAGATAATTGCTTTCATCAATTAACAGCCTGTATTTAAAATGACCACAGGCGACTCAAGAAGATTGTCAAATAAGCAACAAAAAAAGTGATTCTTCCTCTAATGTGTTACACTTGCAGATATTATTGCCCCTTTATTGGAAATTGTCATTTGAACATAGCATAAGAAACAGTGCACACAATGTGCAGTATACAGATGCACCCATATACAGACCTAGGTGCACAGCATAGCCTACAGTAGCATGTCATAATGTGCTGGCCTTGCCAGCCCTTTAAATGATTATCTTTGGCCTCGCAGTCCATTCCAAACTGAAAGTTGTAAGCCAGCTCACCTGGCAAGCGTTTGGTGCAAGAACACTCGCTCTATCTGTAAATTCCTGGTAAAAAGGTGTTTTGTCTCTGCATGACACAGCGCTCTGCAGTGTGCCCTCATGCCTGTGATAACAGCTGTCCAGACCGCTGGAAGCCATGGGAACAGATGGCTTCAGCTGACAAAGGAAACGGCGACAGCGGCGGTGGACGTAGACAGCGTGTCACTTGCTAAAAAAAAAAATGTTCCACACTATCAACGACATTTTCCTCAATGTGATGCACACTCGCCTGAAGTTCTCCACTCTCTCTCTCTCTCTCTCTCTCACACACACACACACACACACACACACACACACACACACACTCACTCACTCACTCACTCACTCACTCACTCACTCACTCACTCACTCTGTCATCTGCACCATGAAGCGTGCAGATGCATCTGCCTGTGTGGTCGTGTGTAAATTAGGGGTGCACTATAATGCTGGTGCAGGATATATGGTTGGGTGGGTACCTACCTACCTACTACAATACCACTGACGGCCAAGACCGGTATCGATATGGCATGGTTTCATACACTGCAAAAAAAGGATGTGTGAAAATGACATATTCTGAGTGAGTTCAGGGACTATACATGTTGTCAATTTCAACATAGCAATTGTGTGGCTGGCTGAGTTCAACTAACTCAAATAACCAAACAAAATGTGCATCTGCAAAAAGGTGTACCTTTTGTTTGTTTGCTTGCTTGTTTTTGTTGTTTTTCTTGCTGCACAAAATTAACACAAAATTACACAAAATCGTGTAGTCCCTGAACTCACTCATAATGTGTCATTTTGACACATCCTTTTTTGCAGTGTAGGTAGGTGTAGGTGTTCATATCCGTGCTCCCCTACCTGTCCCAGTGATGATGCCATGCACCAGTGCCACTTTGCAGCAACATTCATAAACATAATTAGTTTATTTGTTTTATGTTTGTTTCATTCATGTTTATTTCTGGTCAGACAAAGTTTCCTAGTGATTAAATTCATACTATTCTATTTATTTTATTGTGAAACAACAAAGTAAGAGCAGAATAAAACTCATCCCCTAAACTCAACTCATTCATTGTATTTGTATGGTAATTCTTATTCTTTTGGTAGAAATAAGAGCATTTTGGTTTAGGTACTTGGTACACCAAAAAGTAGTATCGGTGCATGTGAAATTCACACATTCAAGAGAGTAAAATGTTCCTGACACAGCCAGAAGTGTCGGAGATGTTGATTCAACTTGATCTTGATTAAGGTTTTTGCACATGACTTGTCATTTTTAAACAACATGTGCTAACCGCAGCATCACATATACGAAGAGGAAATGTCAGCATTCTGCACAGGTTGTCTAAAATCATGGCAGGAAAAAAACAACAACTCTGTGATGACGCATGTCCATAGGTGATCTAGGACGTTCTCACGCACATTTTTGCCCAAAGCAGAAAGGGGAAGCACCTCCTCACTAAGATCACAAAACTCTTGATCCCCTACGCTTCGTATTAAAATGCAGATCACTATCAGCATTAAAGTGTTATCACCTTTATGACTCGACCCTGGCACTGGCATTTGTCCTGAGGGTTTAGCCGTTTGCCACTTTGTGAAGATGAAGGCATGTGCAGGAATGTGGCACTGAAGCTCATCTCCCACATTCTTGCTGAAAGTGCCCTCTAGTGGCGAGGAAGCGCACAAACACTCAAAGATTTCAGAAAGTTGGAACTTGAGTAACACTGAAGTCCATACAATTACTCTAGCGCTGTCTGCCATAAACAGTTGTGTGCATGCTCTGTATATTTCTCTAAAGAAAATGTTCCATCAAATAATGCTATCTAATGTATTCAGTTTTATTATGACCCCAAAGGCCAGGTGTGAAACAGGCACCTAAAACAAAAAGGGAACAAAAAGAAAGCCTTGTCTGAAGTAATCTAATGACGGAAAAAATAGCATGGGATCAATGCAATCAAATATCTCACGTTTGCCACCACTGGCCTGTTTTGCATGAGGAGGTGTTTTCTTTTTTCAACCGTAGCACTAACGTCCATATACCTTGTGGAAATGCCGCACGTGCGTGCTGATTGTTTTTGCTGCTGTCAGCATTATATTTCCGAGAAATGGTCATATGCTTTCCTGACAGTTTAGGTGCAAGAAAAGAAAAAATGTACTATTTCCCTTGGCTTTAAACACTGTCCTGCTTCAGCCTACACAAAAGCAGACAATAGCATTAGGCCTATGTCCTGATTTACTTATGGGTTATTTCCCTATTATATTGTATTATATATGCTGGTGGCCACAGGCACAAGATATATTACCGTGGCATTGAAACAAATCTCCATGGTGTGCCATAGATGGTTCTGACGGATTGCCATTCATGATCACCATCTGGATTACTCTGATGCACAGTTCAAACATTAACCATCCTGTATCATTGTATCCCCTCTGACACGAAGATACACAGCAAAACTGCAAATACACATACAGTAATTTCCCGCATATAAGCTGCATTGTGTATAAGCCGCAGGACAGTGTTTTTGGCAAGTTAAAAATAACAAAATCATATTAACACCGTATTAACTGCCCCCCTGTATTAACCTCATAGCTGAAGAAATGTTTCAAAATCAATGTATAAGCTGCGGCTAATAGTCGGGAAATTACGGTACATAGAATCTCAAAAAAGAGTGTACATCGCACACTGGACAATAAGCTTTAACTGATTTTATCTGTGCAAACTTGTGTGAGATTCTACTAAGTTCTACTGCATATCATCAGCACCTGGATAAAAGAAAAAAGAAGGGCTGTGCACAAGGATGTTGTACTTTGCACAGTATATTCAAAGCATGTGCATGAATGCTACTTAACGTAGATCAACGAATCGATAAGAACAAGCCTAAAGCCTACAACAAATTAAGTTTGGTGCTAATACTATGTTTAGAGACCTCTCTTACGAAAACCATACTGGAGTCATTTAACTAAAATAACCCCCCCACCCCCCCAACAACAACAACACGAGGGTTATGGGTAGCATATGTAGTCAAGTATGCATACCTACTGTTATTGTTTCATGGTTATCAAGTCATCAAAGTATCCAAGTAGTCTTCAAAGTGCTCATCCACATCCATTCTCAGTGTTATCTTTCAGTTGATGCGCACATTTTTCCATCTGTCCCTTTTCACATGAAAAATGCAAATATTGATAAATGATGACGACAAACATAGGTTAGTTGGTTTCTTTGTTCTATAATCATTTAAAGGTATTTTGGTTTCAAAGCAATTAGCCCACACGCCACCTTTCACTCACAAGCCCACTGGTTTCTCTGTTAACATGTCATACATCGCACCAAATTCCACAGAAGTCTTTTCAATTGAGTTTACAACTCCTAAGCCATACGTACTTGTTGTATTTTCATAATTTGTTTTTGAATTGATGTATTAACTCTGCTCTGTATGTATTTTTTATAACTATTTTAATATTCAAAAAGAAAGGCGAGTGGAGAGATTAAATGCATTAAATGTTTTGTATGAACTGTATGTATCTTTAAAGCATTTTTTGTTTTAAATTTGCGTTTAAATCCAGTAACGGAAAGCTGGTTGATGGAATGTTTAGTTTCAATAGATTGTACAGTAGTTTAACTCTGTGAAGTGAAACATTAGGCCAGCTGTTTTGGTTAAGTCAGCTTAGTCAGAGGTTTCTTAAAGTGAGCAACAAAGTTAAGAAATATTGAGTCAGACCATAATTGAAATAGTATATGATGCACTTTTGATAAATTTAACCCATAAAATGGGTTACAGTATAAAGTCTACAGTCTAATGTCATGTAATACTGTGTGTGTGTCTACGTGAAAGGTTGAGAGTTAATTTAAAATCTGTGAAGTAATCTAAACATTTCAAAAATACACATAAAAGGTATCCCAGAGGGATAGCATAGAGTTCTTCTACATGCATGTTCATAAAATTTATTTCTGCAGTTATGTAAAATTGTTTATTCTAAATGTGTTTGCGTGAGGAAGCCGTTTGCGGTCACTGAGATCATTTCCCACTTTGATTGAAAAACAATTTTTTTCCCCTGTCCTGTCAGTATAAATACGCGTAAGTGTGATTATATAATCAGGCTAGAGGAAGACACCTGTGGTGAGTGAAATTTTATGATCTGCAACTCCATCATATGGCAACACTTTTTTACACAAAATTTGAACACTTTGATTTTTATTTATTACACTCTATCCATATAATTCCATACAATATTGATTTTCAGTATTTATTGATTTTCAGATTTATTGTATTTCTCATAAAACCTGTATATTTTCGCTTGAGACAGCTGCATCGTTTAAAAAGCGCTCACTATTTTTGTAAATAATAAAACAAAATATCAGATAAAGTAAAGTAACATTTAACCAATAAACCTGAAACAAACACATACAGATTGTAAACTAGTAAATAGAAAAATGCATGAGTTATAACATCTGCACTAAATGCTATACTATATAATATTGCTAATTATTATATGTGCCTGCAGGCAAGGGCTGAGTTTAAATAGATGCAGTTACAACTGTTCTGTGGGGGCTTGTAAGCTTTCTCTTCCAAGTGATTTGATTGAATTCCATACAAACCCACTTCCTTTAGACAGCATTTAGAGTTTACAAACTTGCACGCAAACTATACGTCATGAGTGTGCCTGCACTCAGAGCAGGTATATACCACTACTGTCAGTCAAGTTCAGGTTTTTCGCAGTGCATATCTGTCTCCATTTAAGCATCACTTTTGTTGTACACCCATGTAGAGTTAAACATCACCTTTCTTGAGCAGCGGCACCTTGGCGATTGTGTGGGTAGAAGGGAACGTGACAAGCTGACCAAGGTATGTGTGGGCTGGGAAATGCACTTCTCGGTTTGGAAAATGGAATGTTGTCTTTCTTTCGGACTGTGCTTTGCTCGAATCAAGTTGATGCAACTTGAGAAAGAGGGCTATTTAAGTAGTTATTTACTATGGGCATAATAACAATAGCTCAATCAGTGATTTAAATCAAACAGCTGGAACAGAATCAAACAGCTTGTGCTCGTTACTTGATACACTTGTTTATGTCAGAGGATATTCTTGCTGGTGTTATGCTGTGGGTTGTTGGCTGATATACTGTAGGACAATTCTGGAGTACTTTCTCAATTTTTGTAATAGTTTATTCTACATGCATTTATCATGTTTTATTTGCATGTATCCAAAGTAGTATAGATTCCAAAATTGCATTGTGTGAATGTGAATAGTTTCTCTTGTCTTTATACTACTTTGGGTCAAAATTAGTTGACAAATGGCTGGATATGTGAACGTTTTTGCAAAGGTAAAATGGAAATGCGAAACATTTGAAAGTCCAATGGAATTCAGTAATAGAGATAGCTGTTTTACTATACCTATAGGTGTCGAAATCTGTATTTGTGGATGCCATTGTTTTCTTACAAACTCATATTTACTGTATGACACATTAGTATTCAAGCTGTGATCAGCAGCTTTTAGTATTTCGGCAGATTTAACTTGCATTAAAAACAAGAAAAAGGACCATAGGCCATACTGGTCACTTACCAGTTACTTATCATTCAGTATGTACAGTATGAATGGTATTCTATCAAATGTGTAAGTCTGTCTATAGCTCAGCTCATTAAAAGGAAATGGCAACGGATGTTATGCGTAATTTTCCACTGTTTGAACTGAAAGCAACAGACAAGAATATGTGTTTTAGAATTCATTCGGAAGGATGTTTGCTCTACAAAGCTAAAACAAGTAGTAGGCCTACTAAAAATAAAATTGCATTCAGCTAAAGCACAATATTCAGGATTCACAAAGGTTGCCCACATATAGAATAATAAAGAATAGATACAAATGTTAAATAGAGTTTTTTCTTTTGCAAATATATATTATATCAATTAACAAGTGTTACATGAAAGTATCGTATCAATTAACGCCAGTTAGAAACTGTTAGATGTTCTGCTGTGCTTACAGTTGCATATATGCAAAGTGTGTTTCATGTAAGATGACTCTTATTGTTACTATCAAAGTGATAGTGCAAAGTTCAAAGACACATGGCTACATATTATTAATTTGTTTACTTTAATTCTAAAAAGTTTCCGTAAAGATTGAACACAGATGAAAATCTTATCTCTCTTCTGTGAATGAAAAAAGGCCTGTGTCAACCACAAAAATGTGTTGCACTTTCTCTTCTGACTAAATACATTTTTCCTGTTTGCCTTTGTTGTTTTTGTTGTCTTCCTTTTTCACTGCAAAGTTTGATGCCAGCCCAGCGTTTTTGACAGGGTAATATTGAACAATAGTGTTTGTCAGACATGAGGATACAAATCATGAACTTAGTAGATAAACTATCAAAGTGGAGGTTGCATGTTTCTTAAAAAAAAAAAAAAAAAAAAAAAGAACACATGGAGCTGGTGGTTTTGGCAGCGGTAATGTCAGTGCAACACTGCAAGAGCACTGCCTCCGCAACCACACGCATGCACCTGTGAGCTGCCAATAAATACCACTGCAACTTTCTAGAACTAGTGTATTCTCACCAAGCAAGAAAGAACATTAAATAATGTTACTGTTTTACTGTGTTATATTGAATCAGACCACTGACGAATCAGCCAACCTATTTGAATCTTCACTTCACATTATGAATGTTTGTGCCATTGTCTCAGACTTCCCTCACAGATTATAATAACTGAAATATTGTTTACATTGTTGCTGAAAAATGGCAAACAAAACTCTGGCAAAAAAAAATGCTTGGGGAGGTTGCCACATTTGTTTTAAGAATTTAAGAAAGAGAGTATTTTCAGAAACTTCAATGAAGAACATTTTCCTCTTTGTAAGAGATGAATCTCATTGTTGTGTGGTAAAATATTAGTCATTTGTGTGCATTTGTAATGTTGCAGTAAAACACCAAAAAGTGAGAGTATGAGGTCTCGGCGTGGGAGTGTGAACTCTGATGAACCCACGCTTGTGTGTCAGGATGAGCCCGGAGATGTGCTCTGTTCCTCGCCAGCACTCAGACAGAGGCACTCGCTTCAGACTACAGGCCTGACCACATCAGTGCAGGTACTGTACATGGCATCGTGTGCAGCATGCCATTGGTGGAAAGGGTGGTAGATGCACTTTCTGGAGTTAGCTAAAGTGATATCATCAAAGGATGTTTAGAACTGTGACATAGGCCTACACTGAGAGGAACTAAAATAGTTTTTCATTCCCATGTAAATGGGCAGATACTAATACATAAAGCAGGGAGGGTTTTGACCCAGAAATATTTCATTACAATTTTAGGCTTTCTATGGAGTCAGTTTGCGACTTTTATTATTACATTAATGTCCATTCCACCCACAGATTTCTGCTCCTCTCATGTTAAGGCTGTCCAGCCCTTTGATCAGGTCAGCTCAGACATCTTTGCGACTACAGGTAATTTCCCATGCACAATTATAACTTAAAGGTATACTATGCAAGATGTGCACATTACATGTAATACAATCTTTACGAAGGCATTTTGATGGTAAAAGAACTTGTAATAGGGGAAGCGTTCACCTAGCATAGCCGTAGCGACTAGCGAGTAGCTAGACCAGCCATGCAACAAAGATAGTCCCCTGGAAAACATCTTGCGAGAATCGTGAAACATTACCTTGTCAGCCGGTACAGTAGGCTACAGCTCTTTGGAGATAGTTTTTGCCTGTTGTTAATCCTTCGCCTCCCCAATAAAAGTATTTGTACAGGAGGAATAAGCCACCAAAAGCAGGCTATTTACAACAGAAGAGTAAAATATCGCAACTCTAGGGGGCAACAAGCGCACGAGAGGGTGGCAGGTGCGAGCTGGCTCGTCATGGCTGAAAATTGCGCTAGAGGAGACTGCGGAGTTATCCGGTTCTCATACTGACCATTTACTGTATAAAATGTGAGAGAACCTCAGCTTTTGGCATTGGTTGCACTTACTGTACTTTCATTTGGACTGTGATGGAATATGAAAAGTTGTCTTCATTTTCATCCTTTTTTGGGGGGCGGGGGGTAGCCTACCAGTGATAGTACCCAGCAACACTCACTGACCTCAAACTGGCACTGCAGGGCCATGGGTCTGTTGTAGGTCCTAACAGAGACTCTTTATCATTCCCATACTGTCTGTAGGGGGTCAAAGAATGGTCTAATACTGTATGAGGGCTTGGCCTGTTGATTGCACATTGGTGTTGTTTTCCCCAGTGCTCCAGTGAGGAGGTGGGCAAACAGCTTGTGCAGCTGGCCTCACTGGCCCCCACGGTCACTCAGAGTAGACCCTCAGTCCTAAGACGACCTCCTCATCCTCTGCAACAAGGTGTGTGTGCCAACATATCGTTCAATTAGAACTATGACTAGGATTTTTTATACATATATGTTTTATTTGTCTTCTTTTCTCTATAGTCTTTAGTGTTCTATGGTCTTTTTTTATGTCATCAAACATAATTCAAAACAAATAACAAAATTCAACAAATATTTCTCACCCACCCACATTGCATGTCTTGTAACATACAATTGAATATACTTTAAATGTACACATTATACAGATGGATTTTTATATTTTGCCAGCCTCAACCAAATAACCACATTACGTAGATTTTTTTTGTGTGTGTCCCTTTCACTCTTTCTTCAAAAACATTTTCCACACATTTTCTCCATGACACTGATTGCCACTGATTTCAAGAGCTCTCATATTTACAATGGCTTCGTGCCGTATGCTATATAGGCTACAAGGAGCTTTTACATGATAGATACATACACCTACATCTCTGTATTATGATGCAATATGATTAGAAAAACTTCACTTTTTTAGATCAGCCAAGATGGTCAGACCCCTTTCCAGATGAGAATTTTCATGTGGTCAGACGTTTCCTCACGACATCAGTCGGACAGCCGTCTAAATGCACTGGAGAAACAGCCCAATCCTGGAAACTCAGCCAACAAAGAAGATCTAAGGCTCGCACTCTTCACAAGTACATACATTGTCAAATTCTGATTCTGATTCTGGGTCAGATAATGTCTTGGTGTAGCTTACCTGACAACACACTTGCATTCATGAGTGAAGTGCTTTAGTCAGTAACGTCCAGTTTATTTGCCTCAGCAGATGATTTTACCCTTAGCCTGAAATCTTCTCTGACACAGGTCTTTCCAGTCTTCAGAAAACCAAAGTCCACTTTATGTCAACGGACTCTGTCAGTGGCCAGGATGTGAAGAGAAATTTGAAGACTATGCAGAATTCCTAACGTAAGTTCCGCGGTTACACTGTTGTTTCCATAACAACTGCATGCATCATCATGGACAACAACAAGAACACATTTGCGGTCATTTTGGAGGTGAAACACATGTGATGTGTCAATACTTTAAGTTTGTGTGGCATTCTTTCTCTCAAATTTGCCAGGCACCTTGACAGTGACCACACTTTCGATGTCAAAGGCAGCGCTCAGTGGAAGATACAGCGAGATCTGGTGCAGTGCATGGAGAACCAGGTTAGGTTTCATAATTGTGGCTTCTGGCCTGTGTACCTACAGTATGCTATGCTTAGCATTTTTACCATGTCAAAGGATCTCAGAACAAGATAAGGGTTAAAGTCCAAAAAGCAGGTTTTATCCATTGGTGCGGTCACTGCGTGTTTGTTTGTTTGTTTGTAATATTGTGGAAAAGTGTCACATCTGGCAAACGGGATGTGAATGTTTTATGGGTGACCTGTGTTCTAAGCTGATGCTGGAGAAACAGAAACTCCAAGCCATGGAGCATCACCTCAATCTATCTGACCCAACATCAACAACCTCGGTGAGTAACTGGATCATCTTGCCTATAGTGTACACCACTACAGTAACAGACTTTCACACAAATATAGCATCTGTAGTTATATGATTGTACTGTATTCATGTGAGCATTTATGAATCAGTATAAATGTCACTTCTTAAAAAAAAAATGTAAAAAAAAAGATTAAAAAAAATCATTTTAGCATTGCTGACGGAATAATAGTTTGGTGTATTTCTTCAGTGTAAGCAAGTAGGTAGGCCTCAGTCAAATATCAAACCTATGTAAAAAAAAAACCTTTTTGTTTGTACAACACTGACTGAATAACCTGTTTTTGTGAAATCCTGTGCAGAATGCCAGCTCTGCCCTGCCGGCTGGCCTGGCGGAGAGAGAGGCCGGACCAGAGGGGGCATATGGAGCGCCAGAGTGTGCCAGCGAGGAGCCAGTGGAGCGGGGGCTTCCAGAATTATGGCACACTCCCCTCCCACACATGCTGCCAGGTACACCACCCACTGCTCTGCCCGGATAAATGACCAGACACAGGGACAGAGCCTGAAGTACACCTGGTGGCTCTGTCACACGCCGACAGTACAGGATCACTCATTTTCTGGCTTGAAGATAGCCATTCGTGCCACACTTGTTAAACCACTGACATCTATCTGTGCATTTCCCCTCCCCACAGATATGATTTCCAGCTTTGATGTTTACAAATGTGCCAATATCCGACCTCCGTACACCTACGCTTGCCTAATACGATGGGTTAGTCATCTGATCTAGTTAAAATGTGTTATAAAGGTCATAACACATCATCTCCCTGTTGTCATTAGTCATTTCACAGTTTCTTTCAGAAGGGCGCTAATGTCACACCTCTCCTGCGTTTTTCTGTTTCCAGTCAATCCTGGAGGCTCCTGAGAAACAGCGAACCCTCAATGAGATCTATAATTGGTTCATGCAAATGTTCCTCTACTTCAGACACAACAATTCAGCCTGGAAGGTACAGTACACCTGGCACACACACACAGTGCAACAAACTGCTGGTCTAAAACACTAAACTCCATTCTGTGAACTTCATTTTCAGTTGTCACACATGTCTTGAATCGATCACTCACTATTGGCAAAACCAAACAGTTTTCACACATGAAACACAATTTGCAGATCGCATAGACTCTTTTTGCAAAACTCTAAATACCTCCTCATGCAATAAAACACATTATGCATGGTGATACATTTGTGATGCATAATAGTAACGACAAGTGGCAAAAGGTAAACGTGAAGAGAGCACAAATGCCATATGTTAAACACAACGACCAAAAATTGATCACACGTAGAAGCTAGTCCAGAATGTAAACAGGTCAAAAATGGACAGAAGGGGGCACTGTGGCACAACAGGCTACAGTGCTCGTACCATATATGGGTCCGAGTGCCCACGGGGACCCAGGTTCAAATCCGACCTGTGGTCATATCCTAATCCCACCCCATCTCTCTCTCCCACTTGCTTCCTGTCTCACTCTTCACTATCCTATCGTAATAAAGGCAAATAGGCCAAAACATTTACTTAAAAAAATGGACAGAAATGTAGGCTGTAGACGGCAATGTTTGTCTCATTTGCTGTACTGAAATGCCTGTCTTTGGTATACAGTTTTTCACAATGGCTAAAACACATTTTTTAAATCTTCCACCCTTTTCTCAAAACGGCATTTTCACTACTTACTTTTTACTGGATTTATGGTGAATGTTGAATCCAATGAGTGATTACAGTAGATCTCTTTGCATTGTTTCTTAGATGTACTGTAAGATGCATTTGCTGTATAATTGTAAACAAGGAACATTTCTCCTCGAGCTATATGAGCTGCCCTGAACTCTGTGATTTCCATTTTTTGACATATAGTGACTAATGACTGCTCAGTAGTGCTTTCATTTCCACTGCTTTGAGAGACGATCTGAATACAGTGTTTGTTTTTGAGCACACACATTACTGCTTTGAGGTGATTGTTCAGTTTTGCAGAGGTTGGCAAACGTTTTGGGAATGTAGTTTGAGATTTGGGATTTGTGTTTATAGTTTAGAGAAAAGGGTGACAGGTTAAAAAAATAAATGTGTTTTAGCAATTGTGAAAAACGGCAATGACTGCTCAATAGGCTAGCGTTTTCATTTTGACTGCTCATGATCTGAAGACAGTGTTTGGTTTTGAGCACAGGCACAACTAGTACTTTGAGATGACTGATCAGTTTTGCAGAGGTTGTTAGAGGTTTTGTGGATGTCGTTTGAGATTTGGGGGCTTGTGTTTACAGTTTTGAGAAAGGGTGTAAGGTTTCAAAATATACAGTATGTTTTAGCAACTGTGGAAAAACTGTAACGATGAAATGCACAGTCTGAAAAGTATGGTTTAAATACGTTTAGGGTGTGGCCAGTCCAAAAACGCAGTCTTAACGGCGTAAAAAGTCTCCTAAACGCAATGTTCAAAAGGGTTGTTCTTATGTTTCTTAATGGGTGTGTTTTGGGTGTAACAGCCATTAAACTGATGAAAGTGAATTCTGTCATTCCTTTTAAGAGCAAGGAGTGCGACATCAAACAGTGCATTGGTGTTTTAACAGTCAGTGCATCTGAAGGAATCTGCTTGCATGTGAAACCGTGTGTGCAACACCAGGATTCCACTATACCTAGCTTTACTAAAATGTGTGTGTGACTATAGCCTATGCATCTGCACTATTTAAACTCATCCAAACTGGGACTTGTTGCTAAGAGCTTGTTACATGTTGCGCCCTCAAAATAGCAGTGCTTGTACAGTATGTGCTTTTTGCATTAGACCAGGCTTTTCTTAATCAGTGGCGTAAATGATTTTTAGCGAGCCTGACCACACCTATTTTTTTAACTGACACGCCGGTGATTGCAATGTTCAATTGAACTGGAGCGCATGGGGGGAAAAATCATCACTGTTTACTGTAAGAACAAAAATTGCATCTCGCTTAGTGCCACGTGACGCCAAGTGTAAGATAGGGCCCCAGGTGTTATCAATCTTACATGAAGATTAAAAACAATCAAGTTGGTATTGTTTTAGTACAAAGAGACTTAGCTTGTGCTTTCTCGTAAAATGATATGACTTAAATTAAATGTAGGGTATAGGATTCTCTTTTTTGGCCATTTATGCAAAATCACTTGAAATCCTACTCCTAACCCACTTACAGCCACTGAGTTGGAAGCACTGAAATGGAAATTAAATACGTCAATCATCTGTGGAACGTGCAGGACTCCAAAAACTCCAGCCAATTATATTCGAAACCACCTAGCAGCATCGGAGAGTACTTTAGTCAATCAAACAGCCGTACTGCAGACTCTGTTCAAATATACACACCTACAGTATGGCTACTGAAAAATGTAAGGTTCATTTGTTAAATGTTATTTTGGGGTATTAAAAAGCATCGTTGTTTTAGAATTTTGAAATGGGCGATAATTGGTGCTTTTAGAATACTGTATTTAGATTCATGATTCATTTGTGGAACTATTAACCATCATTGGAGGTGAATAAAGAAGGTAGAACTACAGTAGCTAGCTACCTAACCTGCTTGGGGAGGAAGCTGATATGAGTGATTGTATACTGTATGTATGGAGACTAGTGCTCGTAAAGTGCTCTGCAGATGCCAGGGCTGGCTTTTCATTTTTTACAGCTCTACCCCTGTGAAGATTGCCTAACCTGGCTCGCTCTTGTGCATCTGAATTTTTGCTAGTGCATGATTGTGCGTCTGTGTTCTTTGAATGGGTGGAGTTAGGGCCAGTGCGAGGGTAGGACTATTTGAGTTCTGTATTTTCAAAATCTGCTGGCCGTTTTGCAAATCCCATACCCCACCTTCAATACAGTGATTTTCAAGTTTAGGCACAATTTTGAAAACAAAATTGAAAATTAAAAAAATTAACACAGCTCTACCTCCGAGAAGCAGAATCCCTCAGATCTTTTGCAAAATTAGACAATTATCATCAAAACTATACAATTGTTTATCAAAACTCTATTTTGTTGTCATATTACAAACACATCCATCATATGATCTGATGATGTTCGAATCAGTTAAACACTAATGTACTCAATGCAGAACGCGTTTGACAAAAAATATTCTCCCTGGATATGGTTTTTCTTTCCAGAGATTTGCTCAAGTAAGATTAGATGATGATTTAGAGAGGAATGACACACATCAGACTGGTACACAGAGGACTTTTTTTCTCTCCACATTGCGAAGAACACTGCAGTTTTTGCCAACGGCTTACACACAAAATATTTGCATATCACACAATTTTAAAACATGTAAAACACCATACCCCGAGACCAAATCTTCAAAACCATACACTAATTCTCACATTTTGACTCGTTTTTAATGTCATAAAACACTTTTTGTAAAACAGTCTCTTCCTCCTCCTCTTCCTCTTTGTGCTACATTGCCTTCAATTTATGTTGTTGACAAGGGCTTACCTGTTGCCCAGTGTTAAGGACTGATTGTTGAGTTTACAGTTATCCACCTAAAGGGGGGTACACACAAAAAGATGTAATAAATCTCAACCGTTTTTTTTTTTATCTGTGAGAGAACCCACACATGAAGATAAAAAATCAAAATCAATTGCCTCGGAAACGATTTCCGAGGCAATTGTGGGGAGAATTTTGACTCTTAACACACCACACACTACGAGAGAATCGTATTAGATAATCTTAAGATCTTAAGATAATCGGCCGTTTTCTGTCTGGTCGGAAGGGGAAAATCAGGGCAAAATCAGCCTGATTATCTTTATGTGTGCACCCCCCTTTAGTGTCTTTACACCTGATAGACCCTTTCAAGAAGAAAATCAAACAACTGTGATACTGACAATGGAACTCTCTTGAAATTATCTATACTGTAGTTGTTTCATCAACTGCTTCATGGATTTGTATTTTGGAAGATAGTTCCTTGAAATTGCAAAGAGGGGACATTTTGATTCAAAGTAGAGAAATGTATTTAGCGTTTTGTACATTGGTGTGTGTAGCGTTTTGCAGAAAGGGTGAGGCTGTCAATGTGCTTATACTGTAGCTATATGCAAATCTGAGGTTTCGCTATACCTGTTGAATTAGGCTTCCAGTGTAAAGTCAAATTCTTATTAAATTCAGTGAAAATGATAAGCGCTTGGCAAGTCTCTTTATACTGAAAACAGTACCAATTAGGTTTTTGATCTTGATGTGAGATTGATAACACTTGGTTGAATAAGGAGTTTTTGTAGTGCAGTGACTAAGATCGTCATTGACTCAGGAATTCAAATGACTCAGTGAATTGGTACTTTGTTACTGCGGCTCCTTTTTAGGTATTTTGAGTATTTTGATCGCCGTAGTGATCAAGTAACTGGTGAGGACTGAGGATGTAACTGGGATTTTTTTTGAGGGTTGTGAAAATTATTTGAAGTTTCTGTAGCTGTTTTCTTAGTTTCTGTATCACATACTTGATCTAACCGCTGCGCACTGTTCCAACAGAATGCGGTCCGTCACAATCTGAGCCTGCACAAGTGCTTTGTGCGCGTAGAGGGAGGGAAGGGAGCCGTGTGGACCGTGGACGAGACAGAGTTCCAAAAGAGAAAGAAACAGAAATTCAATAGGTGAGTCATACGTTTCACTCAAGTTACATCCATGCATTCAAAGACCGCTAAACACATTATAAATGTCAAAGGAGAAGGGTGTTGGAAATAACGCAGATGAATGTGGTTTTGCAGGGACTACATGGTGAGATGGCTGACACCCTATTAGAGTCTTCTCCAATAGCCAGACTATCACTGAGGCCTGGACCTGGGAACTTTTCAAATAAAGTTCTGATTTAGTGCATAAAATAGTTTGATTTAAGGTTCTCCCACTCCATAGAAATGATTTTTTATTGTTTTATTTTATTTTATTGTATTAGTTGAAAGCACAAACTGCTTCTGTTTTTTATGTAATGGCTTGCTAGGTGTGTACATTTTTTGTAGATATTTTGAGAATGGAACTCTTTTTTCTTCATGAAAATAAATACTTATTTAGAGCTCAATTCCTGTATTACATTTATTTATTGAGTCGTCTGAGATGTGTCTCGCTGTAGTGCTTGATACTGTACGTTGAAAAGAAAGCCCACGTTTGAGAGAACTGTAGAGCTCACATGTAGAAATCCATACCGCTGTGCTGCTGCATCATGGCAGTTCTTTCTGCAAGTCCAACTCATAACTTATCCTGTTTTACAGAATATAAACACCAAACCATTTGAAGATGTCTGTTCAGGGAATAGAATATGTATCACATGCATATCAAATGTTCATTTTGTTTGATTTTTTTATATTTTGAAATGTAAGGAATTTGATGATAGTGTGTTATTTCAGCTGATGGCCAGAAGAGGGCCATAGAACATAGGGCAGTCTGGCAGCTATGGGTGTGGTTGGCATTTCACCTAATGTAACAATAGAAAGCTTACATGATTCAGAATTTTAAAGGTATTTTTTTTATATATATAAATAACCCTGTTCATCAGCAATTGTACTGATTAATAATATGGGAAAGATGTAATGGCAACATTTTCAAATCTGCTGGGCAAAAGGCAACAAATGTAATCTGCTTATGTTTACACTGAAACTACACAGATTTTACCTTTGATTAAGAGTTCACCCTGTCAAATATATTTATATTTGTGAGTATGCACCTTTTATCATATAGCCTATCAGATGTGTGAAACCTAATACAAACAACCTTACATTATGGAGGAGATGAGATTGGTATGTTCCATGTTCTCTCTCTCTCTCAAGACTGGAAGATTTCATTCTCATCATTACAGTACATACAGCACTGGGTATATTACTTGCTATCTGTCATAATTGATTTATTCTTCATCTTACCTGTTTTGAATGGCAATCTCTATAAAAGGAAGGTCTAGTTGGTGAAATCAAAACCCCACATTACAAATAGAAAAGTTAAGTTATTCATACTGTAGTATCTGAAGTATTAGAGGCCAATGTACAAAATCTGAGGTTGGATTGCATCCTGCAGACTTTCCAGAGTTAATAAGATTATATCATTTAGAGAACAATTTTCTGTTTACATTAACATCCAAAACCGAATATTACTTGCACATATATGCACATATAGAAAAAAAACAGGTGAGGAGAACAAAGCACAGATTCTTTAACTCCTACTCAGTTGTTTCTTACATACTTAGTATCTCCAGCATCCTAATGTCAGATATAATTACACCTACTGAACAATTTTTTATTAGTCTTTTCATTCTGAAAATGGCACCAAGCATTTCTGTTGTGAGATGCGCATAAGTAATATGACATTGTTTTCCTCTATCTGTCACTACTTGACCCACGTAATTACCCTGCCTGGGCTTCCTGGGGAGTAGCCCGTACTTACAATTACCCCCTCCCCACACCTTCTTCCTTCACCCCCCCCCCCCCTCCCCCTCCTCCTCCCTCCAAAAAAAAGTCTGTGCTTCATTCTGTCAGGTGCTTATTATGGCCTCTTCCTGCTCCTCTGCCTCCAGCCACCAAACAGGTGTCTCCGCCACTGGGCTCCATGTTTTATGGGCCCAATGTTTTCATTACACCAGCACAAGGCTGCAGATGCGGAGGGGAAATTCGGCCAGGTATGTCCTCAGGGGCTTTCTCTCTCACCCCGTCACCAGCAGGGAAAGCATGCCCTATTAATGGGCAGCCTTTCTCTGAAGTGAGGACAGGCAGGCCATAATCACAGTCCTCCCCACTCTCATCTGTATACTTAAAAGAAGGTTTGTCAAAGCAGAAAACGGATCACCTCCGTCAGTGTTTTTTTTTTTTAATATTTCCTTTTAGACAGCACTCTATACACACAGTCTGTAATTTTTGTCCCATTTGGTCTGATTCATGCAACAGCTATTACATGTAGCGATGGAGGGCAATAGGAAGGGGGGCCCTTTGCTCTTTTGTCTTTTGATTTCCATGCACTGAAGGTTTTGCAGGGTTTTTTTGCAGCATTGCCAAACACATCCGATTGCACAAGAATGGGGCGTATGCTGTTGCCTGAACATCATGGGCTCAGCTCAGTAGAACAGTGGAAAAATGGATTTAGCGGTGAATGAATATCATATTAGACTGTATGTCTTAACAGCTGCTTGTCAACCAACAAGCAGCCTGCTATAGCTTACATAAACAGTTTAAGAAAAAACGATCCAGATAAGTTGAAATGAAATACATAATGCTCGAACATCACCTGTCACCTGGGTAGCAACCTTTTATCTGAAGCATTTGTAGTGTATTGATCGTTTTCATATGATCACTATGCCATTGGTGCTGCTTGTTTCATTTGTTCCTATTTTAATAACCCCTCCTTAGACTCATCTTAACCCTCCTGCATCTGCAGTGCACGCATCACATTTTACACGTGCTGAACAGTCTCTGTTCAGACACTGACCCAAGGAAGACTTCACTCAGATTACGCTCAGTATTACACACTTTTACTTGGATCAGTAATGTATGTGAAGTGATGTTTTGAACCCAATTACACTGTGGTGACCTTGATGAATGCAGCAGATGACAAATGAAGGCACGGAATTGACCCTGTGACCCTCAGACAGTAACCTGCTCTGTGTAATACACTTGTCAAGCCAAGAGAGTGTGTTTCTCATCAGAAACTAATTTCATGTAAGGCTGGCTCTAACTCATTGCTGATTAGATCTCTTAGGCCCGTGAAGGAAAGGGGGAGAAATCCATGCGAATGTGGCTCAGAATAAACCCAGATATCTATTAAACCCGGGGAGAGTGAGCGCTTCTTATTTTTCACTCTGCCATTCGCACACCGGCCAGACATGCCAGCTCTCAGAGCATAGCTGGAGGCTTGGGATTTTTGACAGGTCTAGGCAGCGATAAGGTCGAGTTAAAATGACACTTCAGAATTATGATTCCACATCACGGGCAGAAGCATAAATCACGCCTGGAAAAGACCCATCCATAAATACGCTAAGTTTCTCTCTCTCTCTCTCTCTCTCTCTCTCTTTCTCTCTCTCTCAAACCTCACCGAAGAAGTAGGCAGCTTCCACGTCAAAGTACTCCTGCTTAGCATGAATACTGACTAAACCTTTAACAAGGATTTAAAGTATTTTTCTCAACTCATCTCCTGAGAAGATCCTTATTGCTGCAAGTTTATTCTTGCTAAAGAACGTGCGAGTAACTTTGAAGACTTGAGCTCTTTACCCAGACAGTTAAATTAAACATTCCACTTCGTTGTTGTTTGGTTGTGCATGTCAGATCAATTAGGAAAAGATAGTTTAGAATGCATATGTGGGTGGTGTGTGTACAAATATATATTTTTGTTGTTTACTCAGCAAACCTCTTTGTCATGTATTCTGCCCCTGTGCACTTCTTCTCTGTCAGTGACAATGCTTCGTCTCACACTCGGCACATGAACTACGCCTGACTTATTACTCCACACTGTGTTCCCTGAGGGATTATCAGGATAAAGGACCTGCTTATGTTATAGTCGCCTGTCTGTCTGACACATCTTAGTAAATGCACATATATGGGACAGAGAGAGAGAGAGAGAGAGAGAGAGTAAGAGAGAGGGAGAGAGAGGGGGGGATAATCCATTGATTTTTGTACCCTTGGATTAGCTGAAACAAACTATTCAAAACCAATAGTCCATACTTGAATTATATGAAATCACGCTGAATCCTCGATCAATAAAGTCATTAAAAATCCCTTTCATGTCCAATTCTTTTGAGCTAAACTGAACCCTGCTTCTGAGCTGGTCATGAGAGGCTTTGGCTTATTTTCATTTGAGTCATTGTGACAAAAACATTTCTGCGATTGAGATATACAAATACGTATACAATTACATGTAGACAGTATAAAGAGGGACTTCAGCTTCCCAGATAGTCTTTGAAGAAAAACAAGGGAATGAACCTTACACACTACTCTACACATTTTTCTCTGTTAAGTCTTCTCAGAAAGTCATGTCACCACAGATCTGTTGTGTTGCTTTCATAACAATTCTTCAGCATATTATTATCACATTGCTATAGAGACCAGGTTCACTAAGAACACTTCGTTTTAAAACAACTGTGTGCCTAGTTATTGATATAATGATGGAAGAATAGATTCTTGTTCGCTCTTGGTAAGCAGCTTAAGAGCATGACCAGCGAGTTATTTAAATCCATGTTCCTTTGATGCCCATGAGCTCCCCAGAAAGAGTCTGAGCCGTGAACGTTGAGCACCATGAAAATATTTTTTTCTTTCTATACAGGCCAAAGGCAGCCATGTGAAGCTACCAGCACAGAGATGTTTCATCACCCATTTACATGTGGCTTTAACCCCCCTTCAAAAATAATAGTAAAACAGAGAACGTTTCTCCTTGTCATTATAATGTTTTTCACTGAAATTAAAAAAAAAAAAAAAAATCATTTCGATTTGGGGTGCGAGGAGTGCTGTTCTTTTCCCGCTGCGATTTTGGAAATGGCTGGTGCATGCGGATGTTCTCTCTCGAATGGCAGGGGAGCTGTCAGAATCGTCTCTGGCTCCAATGAAAGTGCGTCTCCCATCACACGCCACATGAAAGGAAGCTGGATCCCATTTCAAGCAGGGAGACACTCGCACCGCAGGGCATGACAGTTGTTGAGGCATCCTGACAGCTCAGGACTTTCCACAACTTTCATGTCATGATTCTTGAGAGAAATAGCTGGAGGACAGGCAGATGATAATGCAAGCAGTGAATCTGGCTTCCCCTCCTCCTTCTCCCCATGCTTAATGACTACAGATAGCATGGTGCTAAGTGCGCTTGTATGATATGACCCATCTGGCATGGGGCAACTGAACACTTCTGAATGTCAAAATACACGTGTTAATTCATGCAGGCAACATCGTCACAGACATATCTCATGTTATAGCACCTCATCAAGGATAGATTTGGGGTGCTTATGAGCTTTTACTCATTCAGACCCATGCAGACACACACCCACACACACACACACACACACACACACACAGACATGCAACACACACACACACACACACACACACACACACACACACACACACACACACACACACACACACACACACACACACACACACACACACACACACACACACACACACACACACACACACACAAATGCCCACACACAGACACACACACAATGCCAGTGTTTGTTGGTTGATGTTTTCATTACATGCACAGACATGCTGAGTCTTCTTCTGGTCCAGGGATTTCCAATGGGCTGAAATGAAGTGGAATGGTGTTGGTGTTTATTGGAGTTTAACCGAGACAGAGACGTCACCTAGAGATCATGATACCAGCACCCTTCCATAAACAATCTTACACGCATGAAAACACACATTCATTACTCCTGCGTAAACAGCAGAGGGCTCTACAGAGATAATACATGCACACACACATACTAAAGCACTCATAACCACACACACACACACACACACACACACACACAAAACACACATACACACACTAACACACACACATTCACATATGCACAAACTGCACTCCCAGAGAAGATGGAGTTAGAGGGTATAGAGAGATTAGGGTAAAGAGAGAGAAAGACGGATAGCTGGATAATTAGCCCCCCCACACACACCCTCCACATCACACCCCCACCCCCCCACATCCCACCCCCCATCTCCCAGGATCTGACAAAAATATGCAGGCGAGATGGATGAGTCTTATAGAAAAGGCGGCATTGGCCGACCCCCGTCTCCTCCCCCTCAATACCCCCCCCCCCAGTCTCTTCCCCATCCCCATCATTCAAATGAGCCCAGGAGAGGCCAAGCCATTTGGTTAAAGCGAGAGAGAAAGAAAAAAAGCTTCTGCCAGTGCCCAAAATACCCCCTTTTTTTTAATGAGAACAACCTCAAAGGAATGTGGTTGTTGCTCAAACGTGTCTGTTGATTGCCGGGCGGTGGCAAGCTGAATACCAAACAGGACATTATAACAAGAATACCAGAAAAACGTTCAAATGATTACGGTGATTAATAGCAAACAATGCGCTCGGCATGCAGTCGAATATGCTCATTGCGATTCATACGCGCATCCATGATTGGTTAATGTCACTCACACATGCTCTGTGTGGATTTTGGCAAGAGCGTCACCCAGTAATTGGACGTTGATTAGACATGAAATACAGTGGAGGGCTGGTTAACCACAATGGCTCGTGAGGAACACTTCCTCTGGATTTGTCAGAGGGTGAACCTGTCATTGAACACAACCATTCAGTGAAACGATCAATGCTAACGTTGAATAGTACACACACACACACACACACACACACACACACACACACACCAAAGTCACAGAGGAGAAGGATAGAGAGCAAGAGTGATGTGGGGGGAAAATGGTGCTTCTGTTTAACAGTCTAAGCTCACTTGGAGACCCAGGGCAGGGGGAGAGCATGCATCTTTTAGGAGTAAAGGCAGCATTAACAGCTGCTGTTTTTTAGGCGGTTTCCTCAACTGACATTAGGACGTGACAGATTTATCATTTCTCAGGAGAAATGGGCCGTGCAACCTCTGCAGTCAGTGCACTGTCATTACTTTTGCCATCTAGCGCTCAGAGTCTTGAAGGAATTTCGCCTAAATTGCTGGCTGATGTTCAAAATGCCTGATGTATTTTTTTCTCTCTCTGTCTGTCTGTCCCTCTCTCTCTCTTTCTCTCTGTCTACCTCTCTCTCATTCTCTCTCTCTCTCTCACACACACACACACACACACACACACACACGGATATATATGCAATCTTTCTTCATAAATCACAGAAAATGAGGTAATTTGTTTAACCTCTCTGCTAAAAGAGCCTGTCAGTGTGAAACATTTATGAAAACAGCTCAGCACTAGCTAATACAAGTGGGACAGCAGATCTCTCCCCCTCTGTCTGGGCTCTTCATATCAGTCACTGCATTCAAACGCACCGTGCCTCCCTTAGGTCATTTCCCTCTGTTGTAACTATGATTAGTGTGCTGTACATTCTAAAGGCTATCAGATCAGCTAACAAAAAGGATGGAAGGGGGGAGGAAGGTGATGGGACAGAGCGATAGAGACAGTTAAATGGAAAAGAATGAGAGACAGGTGGAAACAGATAAAAAACGAGAGAGGAATGCAATGACAGAGAGAGAGCGAGAGAGAGAGAGAGAGAAAGGGAGGATGAAAGAATGAGGTAGAACACAAAGAGTGCAAAGAGAAAGGACATGACTTTGAGAGCGAGGGATTCCCATGTGAGGAAGCTGCTGATAGCCCCCAGCCGAACTGGCCGCCGTCACGAGTGGACTGGACCGTCTGGTGGGAACGGGCGAGCCAGAGATACAGGTGGGGACTTAAGGCCGTCACCCTCTTTCCTGTTCTCTTCCGATCTGGGAAATTATCCATTTCCCTCCGAGGAAACCAACCTGATATCTGGTTACACATAAAAAAAAAACCCATCAGGATATATCCCCCCATGACTCAGTCAGCGCTCTGATGTTTTCAATTCTGATCACGGCTCATCTTATCTCCTCTAAATTACCAGTGTCCACCTTAATCCATGTTATTAAAGATAATACAAGCCCCACTGCTGGGTAAAAAGCAATACGTGACACAATATGTTTGCACAAGGCATATGTGAACATATGTGGGAGAAATTTAACCGAATATATTTCAGGAAGCACAAAGACGGAAAAACAGAATATATGGATTGAAATGTCAGCTGGATTAAAGATAGTAGGGTCGAAACATTGCTTTTTCGCATTAAACGGGAGCAATTATCAGTTTTGCGGACATTATATTCCTTTCCTTTCTTTTAAATAACTCACATGTTCAAATGCATTTGCCTACACACAGTATGGAG
>NC_085000.1:23137039-23149539 GCF_963854185.1 Sardina pilchardus | reverse complement strand
CCTCATATTTTCAGAGATCACTGTCGCCTCAGATTTCCATTATTTCAGATGTCCAGCATAAAATTGTCCCAGAATGTCTCCCTGGTCAAGACTTGGACAGGAAATATTTGTATTAGTACAAGTATTGCTTTTTTAAACCAGGTCTTATGCTTTCCCATACAAACATATATGCACATTGCACACACACACATACATACATACATACATAGGCCTACATACGATATAAATGCACATGCATCTATCCATCAGTAATTCCATATGCTTATGTATATTCATATTTACTGTATGTACATATATGTTAAATGGCAAGAGGGGGAAATAACGCTATACACAAGGCCAAACCAAGACATTCTGATGTCCTCCAAAATAATATTTGCTTAAAGATACACAGCACTGGTGTGGGATGCTCTCATAATAGACTTCTCCATAACACATCAGTAGGCTAACCTCACAATAATATTGTGTAAGTATTCATTCAGTTTACATACATGCACATACACTCACATGGTCTATACAATCCATACCATATTGAGGTCAAATATAATTTTGCATTGATATGAATAGTGGTGTAAGACTTTTCCTAACTTTTTTTTTTTTTGCTGTGTGGTAGAGCGTTAAGTCTTGCACTTTGTGAGTGGTACATTCTCAAATATACCAGAAAAAAACATGAAAACGCTCTTAGCAGTTATGATTGTACAGCTGTTATGATGTCTGTGTCCTTCAAGTGGGTTAAATATTAAAGGATGGCTTCATAAGAACATCAATCAAGTTGACTTTTTTAGCAACATCAGAAATATTAATGAAAGATTTGAGTAACCTTGAGCTTCTCTATCATCTATTCTGAAGAAAAAAAGAAAACACTGTATAACTAGATGACCGAATCCATGTATCAACAAAGTATTGAATCCCTTATGTATCAGAAGTCATTAAATATTTAACCATTTTGAACTGAACTGATAATAAATGCTGTTTTTAAGCTCTTCAGAGTTATTACTGCCAGCATTTCTTTAGAAGTTAGTTGCATGGAAGATTGCATGGAAGTCAACCCTTTAGAAGCAAAGGTAGTTTTATTATGTTTGTTCAGGGTTAAAAACTCGCTGTAAAGCATCCACAAAGAGAAGGTGTGTACCCTCAAGGGATAGTCTACCTCTGATTTTCTTCCCAGCCCAGCCTCTTTGCCCTCACTGTCTGCTGTGAAATATTGATCCACAACTTTGGCATCTTCAAAGAGATATGGACTCTCTTTGTTCAAGTCTCTCTTGCACACAGAAAGCAACTGGAGGCTTTGAATACACAGGGAACTGAAATAAAATTGATTGCCGTCTTTCAGCTGGTTTGCACTGATGAGTATTGAGAATAATTCTCTCTTGACGTGTTGTAGTTGTTGAAGTAGACACATGCTATGAAAATGCTCATTAGTGTGTGAGAGGTACAGCCTGCCATAAGACCAAAGACCTCTGGTCAAGGTTTAAATGTAATTGTTTGAATTAAAGGCTGTTTGGCAACAGAGGCAAAGAAAATCTCTCATTTGGGTAGGTGTCACTCTCCCCCTTTTTCCAACTGCCTGATGAGGGTCATTAAGTTTGGTGCTGGTGTTGATAAAATGTCTGTGTTGAAATAAGGATACATTATTTTCACTAATAACGCACATAAATCCTTCTCCTCTTGGTCTGTAATTAGTTTCGCAATCTCTCTTATCTTGTTCATACCAGGGAGTGTCCCTAGACCACAAATCAGAGCTGTTTCATTTTCCAGACTAAAGATAATTATGTAAAATCTCCAAAGTCTTTAAAACTAAGTCTGCTTTACAATACTCTATTTTTCCCCTCATATAATTGACACTGCATTTAACTCCTTTAAAGCACGAAACACCACCACCCAGCAGCCTTGACATTTCAGACATTAATCCTGGCTTTTTCAAACAGCTCTGCCCTCATGAGATGCGGCATATACTGTAAAAAGAACTTTGTATTTTGTCGCTTTTTATTAAGAGTAGACTGTGAAATGGCTGTCGGATTTTGCGATATCCATTTAGTTACTGCTCTGACTCCCAGTCGTCAACACTCCCCGACACTCTGTGTCTCACATTTGTCATCGAGGATCTTGTGCAGTCAGGCGGTTGCCAGGCTCCACCCCTCGGCAAATACAACAGTCCTCTTGAGACGGTCGTCATGACGGCTGCGCCGAGATACGGGGGGGGGTCAAACGGGGGCCAGTCTGGGCTCCCAGGGGTCAAGAGGAGGGGGGAGAGGGTATGAAAGTGATAATTTAGTGATACTGGTGACTATGGCAGCGTGCCACTTTTGGAGCAAGTGTCCTTGCCATACGAGGATTTTCGCACTAGCAGTCACTTTTGGTTAGAAGACATACACCAATAGATGTTATGATATTGTGATAGACATGGTTTCTATGATATGATAGTTTATATACATTTATAATTCATGTGATAGTTTACTACATAAACATGTTTTTTATGTACACAACATGTGTTATTTTATATTCTTTTGTATTCCTTTGTGTGTCTTCAGAGGCTTCAAAGGATGGCCACACAGATGGCATAAGACTCAATTTCAGAGTGTCTATTTGCAGGGTCTTTGAAATACATATTTAGAATGAGCATTGCACAGAAGCCCAATGGTACCAAAAATACACAAAGACCACAACCGCAGTACCCTTTCCCTTTAACCCAGGAAGGACAGAGTTCCTCCTAATATTATTGCGGCTCTGCTACTGGCAGTGTGGTGACTTGTCGGCTGTGATTACATAGGCATTAATACCTTATAAATATTGTAGAGTGGAAGCCACAAACGCACTTGTGCATGTCACCAGGACTTCAAACACCGAAAAAAGCACCTGACATGACTTTAGAATGCTAACCCCCGGGCCCCCTCCCCAATGACTCTCCCGCCTAATTCTGGTGCGGCTTTTACAGGGAAAGGCACAATACAGGGGCGTCAATGACAGCGGGCAAGGGTAGCTAATCCATGCAGCTGTCAGCCCAGGGGGTATTAAGCCCCCATTCTGGGGATTCTTGGGCTGGTGCCAGTGGAGGACCTTACTGTACCGCAGTTGCTGTGAGAGAGGGGACCGTCACACTGTCTGTGTTAACTGAGCAGGGAGAATTTTCAAAAAGAAGAGAAGAAAAGAAAGTCACACTGTTTGGAGCCACAAGAAACATAAATCATTACATGAAGGAGCAGACTCATAAAAATAAATTCAGACACAAAAGGAAAAAACACAAGATTGTCAGGCTTTCCCAGTGTGGGACTGAGAGCTTTAGAACTCACCGCAGACGGATACGGTGCCGTCACGGGTGGATGCTGGCTCTCTATTATGTGACGTCAATGTCTGAACGCTAATACATTTCTTACACATTTTGTTATTTAATATTCATGTGCACTATGAAGTATATACCCCCTTGGACTGTGCATTGTCTCTACACTCTAATTCTATTTTATTTGACCCTTACCCTTTTGTGAGAAGCTATCCGACCTCTTTGTCCCTGCTGTAGTCATGTTGATCCAGTGTTGAATGTTTGCCTTGATCACGTCTTGAAGGACACTGTCTTTCCTCACTATTTGTATGTAGTGTAATAGGTGTTGATGACGGATTTTCATGAAATAAAGGCTGTGAGAAGAAAATCCATTGTTATCAGTTTTCATGCCATGAGCCAGATGGTTGACGCAAAGTGTCTGCACTTGTATCGGCCTTGGATATGATATACAGTGGGCTTAGAATAACCCCAGTGGTCTAGGGTACCTGCAGCTCATGATATGCGGGAGACACAATCACTTAATGCCCCGAAAGACGGTGCAAATCCTGTCACGCTCCGTACCTGGGCAGGTGGCAAATGTTGACGTCACAGGGCAGCAAATAAAATCATGTTCCGTCATAAACAGCATCTGATGCTGGAAAACAGCTGTGAGCATATTAATAGCCGGGACACAAAGTTCAGATAATTGCAGAGGAATCCGGTGTTTATTGTGCAAATGAAAAGAGCAAGCCCCCATTGAAACAGGTGTTGGAATGTGATGGGAGGCCGAGTAAGGGTGTGGATGATCTCTCTGCACCCCCCTCACACACACACCCCACACACACACAAACACACACACGCACTTCACCAACCATCACTCGCCTTCATTCTGATCTCCTGCCAGTGGAATGGCTCTCTAATGCTCTATCGCTCATTTTATACCATTACAGCAGCAGGTCTGCGCTTTGAAGGATGAAGCGCTGGGCGGCGGGTGCGGCAGCGTGGAGGGTGGGGGGTGAGGCAGCGTGGAGGGTGGGGGGTGAGGCAGCGTGGAGGGTGGGGGGTGAGGCAGCGTGGAGGGTGGAGGGTGAGGCAGGATTACACACAGAGAGACAGGGGCGGGATGCTTGATGAAGTGCATAAATGCCAAATGACGCAAGAGCGCCCCTTTTGTAGTGTCACCCAGGGCAGCCCGTTCTAGCGATCACGCTGGGTGCTGCTGCCGCCCTGTTAATTAAGTACGTGAAAACTGCCAGACAGGTTTGCCGTGGATTTGAGGCGGCTGTTATGACATACACGCAAGATCTGTCCTGCTGATTTGAAGGGGAAAATGCAAATCACCTTGCGCTGTGATTTAAAAGGAAAAAGCCCTGACATAAGAAATGTTTAGCATAGCTGAACTCATCCTAAGGAGAGGATATTTTCATAACTACTATTGAACTTTCAGTTTAATTTTTTTTGCTGCCTAGAGCCAACAAATCATTGTCTTGTGCGATAGGAACAGCAGAGCAACCCAACTGTTGTCGTGCAAGGGCGAGAACCGGTCATCGGCACTGGGGACTTCAAAGGGGACCAGATAAGATGGCGAGAGCTTAGCGGCCTTTTGAAGAGAGGTGCCGAATCCGGTCTTTAAAAGTGGGGAAGCTTAGCGGACAGTTCCAAAGTTCACCACGCGGCCTGGATTAAACATTGGACCTCAGGCCAGCGCACAAGGAGTGGCTGACCCTCGTCCTGGGGAAAGGCCTCCTCGCCTTTGCTGCTTGAAATAGCAAGATCCATTGAGCTCCAAATTGTATGAATCAACTACTCAGTTTATGGCAGTTGGAGTTCTCTGTGGCTCATCTCAATAAAGAAATTCCTTTCAGACATGATGTAAAAGAAGAAATCACAATGGCAATCCGTCTCTCTGTTAGAGAGGTCCTGTACTTAACGTGGATGTTATTTCAAGCGTTTATGTCTGCAGACAGATAGAACAGCAGTCGACATATGAGGCTATTTGTGAATGAACCATTCCATTTCTGTGTCAGCAGACCGGCCACTGATAAATGAAACTTGTGTCCCCTCTGTTTGCAGACATGCCGTCCTCTCCTCTGAATTAAAGAGCTGTTGACAGGTCGAAATGTGCAAACACCAAAGAAGAGCCCGGGAGAGAGTGAATGACTTTTAATTGTGTGTATTTATTTGAATTTCCCAATTGATGAACTTGCAACAGTCAAGACCGGAAATTTATGTTGTGCAGCTAGCACAGGCTAAGTATTTATGGGCATGCAAATGCATGCATATTTAAAATATCGGAGCGGCTTAGAAGGAACTCATTTTAGAAAAGATAGCTCCTGAGAGAGCGTGCGAATACCTTTTAGCACTCCCACAACCCAGATGCTTTAAATTCTCCCTTTCAAATAAATGTTTTAAGAGCTCCTACACTGTTCACCACAGCTATGCTTCTACTTATTAGGTGCGGTGGAGGTGTTTGGTTGGGTGGCAGGGTTGCATAGGGTGGCGTTATTTTGCTAACAGGCAGTGGGTTGGAGCACCCTGTAAATTATTGTTGCAGTTTTTTTTTTTCTCCTCCCCTCTCGTGCTCGTGATGTGGAAACCCGACCCTGGTTGACCCCCTGTCCAAGTCTCCTTTCCTCCTGGGGCCGCTTTCCAAGCCTGCTGCAGGTGGCTTCCTCCTCGACAGGGTCGCGCTAATGAGATCTCGCGTCGACAGCTCAGTCCTGCCACCCCTCTCGCTCCCTCTCGCTCTCTCTCTCTCCCTTTCCCTCGCCTGCCTGGCTTGTTTGGAGAGGCACACGGACACAGGGCTGTTATGCCTCCCAGCACGCCTCAGGGTCTCCGGTTGGTGCCCTTACTCGCTTGCGATTCCAAGAGCACAATTGAGCTTCCTTGGCCTAAAACCCCCTCAATCTCAGGCTTAGGGTTTGGGCAGCCAAAGTCCAAATTTGATGGAAGGTGTCCACAAGGGGGTCACCTCTTCCTCTCCCAGACCAGCCTCGGGGTCTTTTCACCCCGGCTTCCTTTGTTATGAGGAAGATTCACCCTCCCCAGGCTCCAAACCCCCAGATCTCAGGGCTTAAGAGTCAGGTGCAAAGCTAATTAGCCACTGCTAGCTTTGTTACCATTGTGCCTTTTTGGGGGGGCTTTAGGAGAGAGGTTTACTGCTGCACTGCCCCAGTAAGTCTGGCCTCTGCTCTGTTCCCACTCACCCCAAGGGCCTGATTGCTGAACCACACACTCATGTTACCCTGTCTTTCATCCCTGGAGAATCATATTTGTCTCTAATTGACAGGCGTTGGTTAAACCCCCCCTCCCAAAAAAAAGCCTCAGAAAGGAGAGTTTGGGAGGGTCTTCCCTCAGGCATATGAAATATGACCTCAGGATTTGGGCTGGCTCGTCCAGTAGGGAAGGGTCTGTCAAACCTCAGTGCAACGTGTCAAGGCTTAGCTGATTTAGTGTTGCCTGGATTATGTTGATAACTGGTTGTTCTCATCACCCACCATGACAGAGTTTCAGTCTTCTTCAGAGACTTGTGATTTATTAGTCATGAGTGCACTACTAAACTAAGATATCTCCAACAACCTTTCACAAACCTCTTAGTTCAGTCTACAAACCCATTTTCAGCCAACCTGACTGCTCAATGTGACAGAAAATGTGCATTTCATATTACTTAGCCTCCTTGGGAAATAATGATGGCCATCTCTGCTGACTGGAGTATGATGACGGGAGCTGGTGTTCATGCCAGTAATGTGGTGTGTTCATACAGAAAGATGGTTCCTTATGGGCTTTCTGTCCCATGAGACCAGGTGACCTAGAAAAGCATATGCAGTTTGTTACTACCACCAGAACTTGCTCTGGACATTCAAAAACGGTAGAAATAAAACAATTTGCCTTACAGCTAATTCACACCCACATAATTTAGGAGAGTATAAAGCTTATGAATGTTGTCTTAAAATATTAACTGTATCCATATCAATGGGTGTAGCTTGCTAAGATATACAAGTAGGCTATTTATGGCTAAAAATGTTAGGCTTCTGTGACAAAATTCTATTATAATCTTAGCTGAAATACAGCTATCATTGGAACATTTTAGTACCAACTATCTCACGGAAAACTATTATATTTAGAAAGAGAGACCGTCTTTCAGTTAAATGTCACATTTTCCAGACATCATTTGTAGCAAGCTGAGTCAACTTGACTCATTTTTAATGCCATAAAAAGCGGCCATCCTCAAAGCAGCTCAGGAGGTCCTTCTTTAACTTCCATCCAGCTTTAGACTTTCACAGTCTTTCTCCTCAGGAAAAGGGATTACAGGGCTTTACGCAATTTACCTGCTAAACATCAAGGAGATGTTGTGGTATTTAGCTCCTGAAGGGCTTGCTTGAATTGCAACTTAAGTATTTAACCTGTTTTTCATGAACCAAAGCCACAATCATCTAATTCTGAACAAAACATAACCCCTTTGTAATCTAATTTACTTTAATTGCATATTTGTGGATACTTTACTATTCATAAACTCATTATGAGATTGGCGACTTCCTTAGTACACTGCTTGACTATTGTTACACTGCATTTAGGGATATATTGATTTCTGGTATAGATAAAGCAGATCCTTGGTTGTCACTGTGGAAGATTACAAGCTGCCCATGAGCTTTGCCTCATGTTCACTGTGTATGTCAACGCTAAAACCACTAAGTGAGCATTCTGAAACCCTGGGTTGTTTGACATTATGTCAAGAAAAAGAAGCTAAACTAGGCGTAATCATGTATTTAATTTTGGCCTTGAACTGGAGTGTGTCAGTTACTGTAGCAGATTTAGCAGAGCCATTTTGAGAAATGTATACTTTGTGAGCTCTAAATTCTAACTCTCTGTGGGCAGTTATTACTATGATCTGACATGAATTATTTCTTGAAAGGGCAGTTTGATCACGAAACAATCCGCTCCAAACCTGAACCTCGGATACTAGGGAGCCTATGACATCAGCTCTTCAGCATTGTTGCAAAATCCAGGGAAGAACAGGCCATTCATTTGGGATTCATTACTCTGCTCTCATCTTGCCAGGTCCTGGCTCTGCTTTGCTTCGCTGTCTAAAAATTCAATGGAAACAAAGAGTCCTCCCTTTTTGTAGTAATCAAATACAGTCATCACTTCTTAAGACGCGAACAGATTCCGTATAATTTATGGACAGCTTCCATTTTTCTCTCTCTCCGTGAAGAGGAAATCAAAAGCTTCCATTTGAAAAAAAGGCTGGAGTTTGTTTTGTGAGAAAAAAATAGAAGAAAATGAAAGTGAGGAAATGAAGCAGGAGTAGCCTGCTCTGTCTCCGCCAGTCGATGGATATTGGAAGTGATTTGTCCTTGTCTCTTCTGGTCCAGCTGAGATATTCTGTAAAAGTTAACCCCCTTTTGACTGACAATCCTCCAGTGGCACCACATGAGTTGAGATCCCTCTGGGAGATGCATGTTATGATTTCTGACATCCTGATCTATCCATTAGCTGACAAAGAAAAATAATTCACACGTGGAGGACAGAGTCATATTGAACACATTCCTACTCCGCAGAATGTTTTGTGCCGTGTGGCCATAGTGATGATTGTCTCATCCCCCATGCAGGATTCTGGGTCCGTAGCTGTAGATTTCTCAGTCTCGGTCTCTGACGCTACTCTGTCCATTTGGTAGGGTATTCTCAAGGCCAGCCTTTGTTTGCACCCCACAGAAGACATTCCTACATTCCTCAGTGGAAATCAGGTTCAACGTCAGCAGTCCTTTCTCTACCTGAGGTAAAAGTGCTTTTCACCACAAACTGACCCTAAAATTCAACACCGTTCTGTCCTATAGTGGATTAGAGGCCCCCCGCCATCACGGTTCAGTGATTCGCTTCAATGGGCACCTCTCTGAAGAGTTTTTTTTGGGGGGGGGGGGGGGGTAGAAACAACTAAACAAAGACTTCATCTCCTTCATCCCTGAAGAGAGAGTGTATCTCTTTGCCTGGTAGTGAAAATCTTGCCCAATCCTCCATACCGCCTCCACTGCATGACCTATACTTTCCATGTGTTCAGTCCTTTCAACGGGCAGATACCCTTTGCAATCCATTTTCATGATCCGTCCCGTTTTCATGGAAAGTAATTTTCCATTTTGTCAAGGTCTTGCAAACGATTCAGCCACATATGGTGGAGTAGGAAAGCTATGCATTTTTGGTCATGCTGTTGGTGGAAGAATAGAGGTAAATGTGAAATATAGCAGATTTTTTCGGACATTAATCTATTGTGCAAGCATCCGTTTATAATGCATGGCCTGAGAACTGACTGGAAGGTGCTCTTATGTTAGGCGCTCTTGTGGTGAAAAAACTCCATGCTTGTCTCCTACCTTCATACTCTCAAATGTAATTTACAGACACATGTCTCCCCCTTTCTCTTTGTCTCTCTCTCTCTTTCTCTTTCTCACACACCCCTCCCTCTATCTTACCCCCTCCCTATCCCTCTTTCTCTCTGGCTATCCTGCCATTCTCTCTCTCTATCTCTGTCTCTCCCTGTTGTATTGTTGCTTTTTTGGATGTAGGACATTGTATCAAAGGTCCTCCCAAGTGCCAGAAACCTTTGGCAGAGCCTCTGCTGTGGGACTAATTGCCACGGCGTGGGTTTCAGATAAGAAGCTGCAGATGGATTTCTTCTGCAGCTCCAACTAAAACACTTAACATCGCTGGTGTGTCTGGTGCGTAAATAACACCGAGGCAGTGTATAGATATTGTCTCAGTGTTGTATAAAGCGGCGCCTTTATTGACCATGGCTCATCATATCCTACGCACAAGAGACATGCCATTTGATAAATCCTAATGCAAATATGTAATTATCTCAGTGTCAAGTTACTCACCCTGCTATTGTCCTGAAATTATATCTTTCCTTTCACTAACAGACGCCTCAGAGGGCAATTTTTATATGGCCTCTGAGCGAGGCGTTTGTTTAGTGTTGTGATATATAATTTTCTGAGGACTGTAATACGTTAACATAAATAACTGCCGCGGTGCACGGGAATATCCCTGCGTGTGTGTGAGCAGAGAAGATGTAGTGGTGCTTCTGTGCATATGTGTGCGTGTGTGTGTGCGTGTGTGTGTGTGTGTGTGTGTGTGTGTGTGTGTGTGTGTGAGTATCCCTGCGTGTGTGTGAGCAGAGAAGATGTAGTGGCCTGGTGACTCCTGCCCTGCTGGAGCCCTCCTCGGTATGTCGGGCCAGTTCTCTCGGCGGCGCTGTATCTATCATGCTATTCTAAGACTCTGCCTGTTTGCATTGCTAAGGCCCATTACGCTGTCTTCACTGTGCAGGTGTGGTCCTCCTTCTGAAATTCATACTGGCCTGCCTGGGACTGATAATAACCAGCACACAGCCACTTGTGGCTCATAATTAGAGAGTAGGCATGTTCAGACTTCTAAACACAAGTCGTATGTTCAGTTTGGACTCTGCGCCTCGATGCTTTGACACACATATGCTCCATGTGCTGGGTATTATCCTCATCCTCAGATGCTGAGTATGGTGCCGCTGAAAAGTGTCTCACAACCCAGTGCACTTCTCATTCACCCAAAGTGACATAGCTAACTTCTCCTGCCCACATGTGTTTTCATACGCTTATTTGGTAGTCATTTAATAGTCAAGTGAGATACTGTTTTTGCTAATTATGGGTAAGGAATTATGGGTAGAAAATGGAAGTTGCTAATTTCGTTTTTAAGAGAAAGAAAATAGCTGCTGTATGATTTGCTGCCCGGTCGGAAAATTCTGACATTGATATTTGTGATGTGGTCTAAATGTCATGGTCCCTCAGAACTCGTTTAGATGCCAGTACCTTATAAAGACAACAAGTTTCCCTTGTTTCATCAAATAACTTTTTAGAAGTCTAGAGTGACCTCATTTATTTATATACACAGTAACTATTCATGTGTTACAGTGACATATTTTAGAATTGTATTACAATGTGTTTCTCACCACTGTATTCAATCTGTCATGCTGTCAGTGGAATCCCCTGACAAGTGTTGGTGACACATTTTCCTCGTGATGCTCCTGACAGCATGAGTTTGCACAGACTTTACTGTGATGCATGTAAATCTCGGAGTTTTGGACCGAGACTTCTCTGAAGTCATTGATGCACTGTAGACAGCCAGAACCCACACATGCGCGCACACACACACACGCACGCACACACACTTAAAGGCTTGGTCTTGGATGGACTAGAAGGTCAGCCACTGGGAGAAAAAAAGAACCATGTTGTGAAATTACAAGGTGTGGTCAGGAGATCCTCTGAAGGTTAGCCCTGACAACCAGAGAGAGTTGAGAGCGGTTCTGTCTTTACACGTAGGCTCCCTGGCCTCCCGCACACACAGTACACAGCACAGCAGACATGCTCGTAGACGCGGACGCGGACGGCCCAATGGTAGAGGGGCGGGGTCTCCACTTCGTGCCTTTCGTCCCCTCTTCATTTGGGGTTCCTGCTGCCGCTGCTAGACTGAGAATTTAAGATTTAAACCAAGACAGTGTGACAGGGATTTGCATTAGCTGGCAGGATTTGGCAGCCAGTGTTTAAGAACTCCCTTTTTTCTCTCCTCGTTTTTTTTCTCTTCTTCTCTCTCTCTCTCTCTCTCTCCACCCTTTTCTCCAAGTGCATACTTCCCTAATCTCTTTTGGAGCGTGTCACTTCTGCAGGGAGAAACCCTAAGCTGCCCTCTCCCACACAATCCAGCACTTTGTTACTGTCACAGTGGCCTGGGATGGAGCGGAGAGTTCTGGCTCCACACACACGCAGGGGCAAGCTGCTCCACTCTGCGATAAAGAAAACATGTGACGGACGACGTCCACAGATAGGGAGGGAGAGAGAGAGATGTGTGTGAAATTGCCCATTTCTCGCTTTAATATGTCTGCTATTCTTTTTTTTTTTTAAGAATAAGTGATTTGACAGGACTTGGTTTTGATTGAATAAGTTTGATAAAAGTATTCAAGACAGAAAGACATACATTGGACTCTACACTATACACTTTCCTTCCTATATCCCTTCTGCTGTATCCCACCTGTCTTCATTTGGGTCGATTCTTCTGCGTGGGTGATTTTTACAGTGCAGTATGGGAGCAGGCTAATCTCCTTGGGCCGACTGAGAGCTTCTTTTTTTTTTTTTTTTTGAAAAAGAAATGTTTTGCCGATGCTGTTTTTCTCACTTGTGTGCACTGACCTGTAGCTCCTGGATTGCAAAAACATCAGGCTCATTTGCAG